>NC_045598.1:76907498-77221748 GCF_009762305.2 Zalophus californianus | reverse complement strand
ACATAATGAAATAATGTCTCCCCCTCTTACCAAAAGACCCCCCCAGCCTCCCCCAAGAAAACTATCTTCCTGTTAAAGCCACAGCTATCTTCTCCACCAATAAACTTCTTGAAAAACTGGTTTACAGATTCCATTACCTCTCAACTTATAAAAATTTGGCTTCTACCCCAATCACAATGGCCACTAAAAAGCCTTTTGCAAAAGCAAAAAATCTCACACTGCCAATTTTAATCCTCTCTCCTCATTCCTCATCTTACTTTAATGCATTGCAATATACTCTTGTGGTACTTGTATAACCTTGTGATTTGATGACATCATCTTTTAACTTAATTTTTTCTATTTTTACTGAGGAAGTTTTGTTTCCTAGAATTTTGTCCTTGACCTTTCTCTTCCTGCTCTATACATTTTCCTGGGTGTTTTCATTCATTCTGTTTCAAGTAGCTTCTATATACTGGCAATTCCTAAATTATAGTTCTCATCATACCCTCTTAGTTCTAGAAACCTATTTATAATTTTCTATTGTTGTCTATTTCCAATTTGTAGTTGTCTATTTCCAATTAGATACTCCAGTACCTCAAACATGTCCAAAGTGAGCACTGCCTCTTAATGGCAGTCCAACTATTGGATGATACCTTGGCAAGACATTCATTCTAACAAAGCCTAACAACTGCACCACAAAAATATTCTTCTAATTTATCCACATCCTTTCCATACTTACTGCCTTAGTTATGGTTCTTATAATTTCTTTCCTAGACTATAGCACTCAGCTTCTTTACTTGGTCCCAACTGTACCAGAGCATCTTCATCTTAATCTGCCCCCTTTACAGTTAAGCAGTAATCACTTCCTCACATAAAATCTGATTTTGTTATGCTCCTGTTTGAAGCTACTTGTATACAAATTAAAGACCTAAATGGAACACTTGTAGTCGAGGTAATTCATGACCTAGAATTACTAGATCTTCAGTTATGCTCCTGCATAATTTGAAAACCTTTTTCCACAAAAGGAAATATTTCATACTTTGGATCTTTGTTTATTTTTATTCTTGGGATGCCCTCCAGTGTTGCTCTGGGAAGAGCTAAAACTTGAGTTAAATACAATATGAAATACTCAAACACAGAATTGTAGGGAGCTATCACTGGAAGCAAAGAGGAGGCCCAAAACTTCTCTGTTCTTCCTAATCTGTGCTGTAGTAAAACAATTTAGAAATTTCTTCTGCTTCAGAAAACCCCTGCCATTGGAAGGCCAAATACAAACCAGTGAGCAGCCTAGTGGGAAGGAGAAATGGGTAAGGAATATTCACACCTGCCTCTAGGCTAGACCTGAACAGTATCGCAAGGTTCAGGCACCCCTAGGCTAGGCTCATCAGTATCAGAGAATTATCCTTTGTGCCATACACTAGCAGGAGAATCAGGATGAGATAGACTTCTGACAAGACTAACAGACAGGATATTTAGTCAAATGAATCTAACAATATAAAAATTTAGCCAGATTTGGAAGATGTTTTGGTAAATGGGAACCACTGCCAGGCAAGTATTTCTAGCCCAAGTTTCCGTAGCTATAAACTGTTTCTCATGTATATAACTTAAATTTCTCTACCTATAAAATCTCTATCTTTTCCATATTCCATCCTACCTTTCCAACTCAAATAGGCATCATGGAAATTAGAGCAACATTTCCCAAATCTGTTCAGAACTTAGTGTGGACTCTGGTAGTGAAAGGTTTTAATATATGGTCTATGCCAATGTATATAACCTACCTGAAAGTAAGTTGCATGTGAACCCCACATATAATTTTCTTATTCAAATGTAATGAATGGGAAGTAATCAGAGGGAGACAAACCATGAGAGACTCTTAACTACAGGAAACAAACTGAGGGTTGCTGGAGGGGCGGTGGGTGGGGGATGGGGTAATTGGGTGATGGGCATTAGGGAGGGCACGTGAGGTGATGGATGAGTACTGGGTGTTATACGCAACTGATGAATTATCTGAAACTAATGATGTACTATATGTTGGCTAACTGAATTCTAATAAAATTAAAAAAAAAAAAACAAATGTAATGAGTACCTTTAGGTATAAAGCAGATAATTTCTAACAATGTGCTTCAGTGATTATATCTAACCCGGAATTTACTAGTTATTTACCAGTCAATTTTTTTTACCTGAGGGAGGCAGAATTTGTAAAGGTGAAATGTTTTTCACACTCTGTAAATGTTCTACTTCTTGATGATTAAATGGTAACTGGTGGTGATTTGGTGGTGTTTCACATGAATATGAAGTCTGACAAACAAGGGTGGTTTTTGCAGATGCTTTATCTTGCATAGAAGACTGTATCTATTAAGACAAAGATAAATAAAATTGTGTTTCAGAGTTTTAACCACAAAAGAGGTTTAACTAAAAAAAATAGAAACATCAGAGGAAAAATGTAATACTATCTTCAAAAAATGGTATTACTTGAGTCATATAAACTTAAAAGGTATAATTATCCCATTCCTACAGATGAGAAAACCAAGATGTGGAAAGATTAAATGACTTGGCCATCCTATAGTTTTAAGTAGAGTTAGCCAAAGCCTATAATCTTAGTCAATAATACATACAGACTTACGCATGTTATCAAATAGTGCTGCTTATTTTCAAATGTTTTCCTGTGAGCTATGGAAAATAAAAACTGAGCTTTTATATCAAATCTAGGGACTGATCCACTTTATTTTACCCCCTTTTCATTACTGAATTATAGGCATAATGGGAAGCGTGGGTAAAAAAATCATGATAGTTGACCTGTAAGACTATCAACAAATTCTGATTAATTTATTAAGTAAAAACTGTATTATAATAGCTAACATTTATTTAATGCTTATCATGTGTGAGGCACCAGGCTAAACCCTTTATATAGTTCTTCAATTCTCACAATGATCTCATGAGTTTGGTATAACTTTCACCCCCATATGAAGTGTGCAACAGGACTTAGATATAATAAAAGCAACTTACCTAGAATCTTACATCTATTCAGTTGTAAGCTACGTTATAGTACCAAAGCCCAGGTACCTTACCTACTAAGCTTTAAGTTGTAGATAGTACAGAGATGAGTAAGATAGTCTTTCTCCCCCATCTAACAAAGGAGTTAGAGTGAATGAGTAGATAAGGCAAGTGTATGAATACCTATCTATGCTAGCTTGAATAAAACTAATGCCATAAGAATGTTTATCCCAACAATAATACAGACCCAAGCTCAAAACTTAAAGTCAAATGCTGAGGTTTAAATCAGCAAAAAATCACTTTTTGAAACACAAATATATGCATTTATTCATACTCCTAAAAATATTTCTCTCTTTGATTATCAAAGGGCATTTTGTTCCTCAATGAGGGACACTGAAAAAATTCTCGCCAAAAACAGATTATTATGACAGCATTCTATATGCCATATATGGTATGCTTTCAAAATTCATTGATATAATTTTGATTCCTCTAATACCTATGGCAACAGATTATCTGTATTTTGTTCTCACTCAAAGCCTTCAAGAACTCACTCTTGCCTACCATATTAGTTACCACTTCACCTAAGTGTTCAAAGCCCTCCCTATTATATTTCCCAAGCCAACTAATCTCTTACAAATACCCTATGTTGCCATATTTCCCAGAACACCTCCCGTGCTTTTTTGCTTCTCTTCATGCTACTACCTCTGTTTTAAAAAAATAAGTCCTTAGGCACCTGGGTGGCTCAGTTGGTTAAGCGACTGCCTTCAGCTCAGGTCATGATCCCAGGGTCCTGGGATCGAGTCCCACATCAGGCTCCCCCCGCTCTGTGGGGAGCCTGCTTCTCCCTCTGCCTCTGCCTGCCACTCCCCCTGCTTATGCTCTCTCTCTCTCTGTCAAATAAATAAATAAAACCTTTAAAAATAAATAAATAAAAATAAAAAAAAGTAAGTCCTTAATCTGTGTCAATGTACTATTTCTTCCTTTTCCCTGTGGTTTAAAACCTGTTGTAAGTACTCTCTCCTTCAGGCAGTATGTATGTTCCTTCTTCATCTTCTCAATAAATTATGAATATAGATTATAGCACTAATCATGCAACCCCTTAAACATGTGATTTTATTTCTTCTCACAACTGAGAGCTCCCTCAAGACAGGTATTTATGTTGTACACCACTAACCTAGTTACATGGTGTTAAATAGTTTATAAATTTAATAAAGGTATATACCTGTAATTCTATATTTGAGAAGGGTACAGAGGATTAAAAATTTAATGAGAATGACAACCTGAATTAGTAACAGGTAAAATTACTTCTATCCTTTTCAAAGCATGTCAACTACAAATCATAGATGTGCTAAAATAGCTGGTAATTAAAAGCTTTATCTTAAACCCTAACTATCATTTTCCTACTACTTTTAGAAATTCCACCTTCCTGTACATAGCCTACATCCTACTGTGTGCATATAGGAAAAGCAAGGCCTTCTCTCTGTATTTAGACTCTCAAGACTAATTCCAAACTTCTATAATTTGTTCTACTAATCTGTATGATTTATAGAACAGTTATACCTTATTAGAAAAATGTAGCCAACTAGTTCCTGTATTCTATTTCCTTTAGGAAGAAATCTCTTTTTTTAAAGATTTTATTTATTTATTTGAGAGAGTGAGTGACAGAGCACGAGCAGGGAGAGGGAGAAGCAGACTCCCTGATGAGCCGGGGGGTGAGGGGGTTCGATCCTAGGGCTCTGGGGGTCATGGTCTGATCTGAAGGCAGATGCCCAACCAACTGAGCCACCCAGGCGCCCAAATCAAGACAAATTTTTAAGAATTTATTACTATACCAGTGAGTCATAGCATACATTTTAAAATTCTAAGGTAGAAAATGAAGAATTAACTTACCTTTACTTGTTCTTTAGGAGAATCATTCTGTTTTACTCCAGTAAATTTAGGAAACATTTCTGCAAATGTATATAAAGAAATATTTCAATATTTGTCAGCTTAAAAATTTACCATTTAAATTATAAATGATTTTCATGTTAGAAATAAAAGGGTCATTTCAAGAAAATACCTTTAATACCAACCTCTTAAATCAAGAAATTCTTATAGTTACCTGGTTTTTGACCTTTGAATCAGTCAAAATTCTAAAGGGATACTTGCTTTTTAAAAGGGATATTTTCTTTTCTACATAATGGAATAAATATCCAATCACAAATTTCAACTTGGATTATTTAGGCAAAAAGAACAGCATAGTAAAGAGTTTGAATAACAGTTTAAAAAGGAGCAAGTTATAAGACAGATAAGATTTTAAACAAATAGGATGAATTATGGTAAAATCTTTTATCAAGAAGCCATAAATATAGCCATAAAGGACTTAATTAATTAAGAATTTACTGTAAGAGAAGGGTATGTCACTTATCTGAGTCTCTTATAAAAAGTGAAGCTATTTGATTTCATGGCAAAGTCTGCTCTGCTTACTAAGCATTATAGGAAAGACCCCAAATAATCTAGCTATTTGGCAGCCTCAACAACGTAGCAACAGATGGTTTTTATACTACCTTCTTTACCTTTAGAAATACCTTTACAGCGGACACTGGTGGTAGGATAGATATAAAAAGAGATCTCTGACACGGTGCTCATATAGGTTCCTCTTTCTTTATCTTACAACTGATTCTGGTGCTATCCTCCCCAGTCATAAGCCTAGGTCAATGTGGTAAAGCACCAAACCGGCAGTTAATGCCTTGACCCATCTTTCCAGGTCAGCGTTCATGAGCCACCTGAGCATTATTTGCTTCAGGCTCCAGGGCACCATAGCTGGTTAACATCAAATCTTATTCAAACTTAAAACATTCTAATTTTAATAATTACCTTCTGCCTCCTGAAATGCCATCAGTTTCCACTGGATGTGTTACTGCTCTTTCCTCTCCTAAAATGTTTGATGCTGGACATTGTTAAAACTGCTAAATGCCACTCAATTAAGTGCTTTAATTTGAAGAATTCAATTATTTGAAATGACACGAACCATCTTAATGTCACTCCACTAAGTATTATTTAAGTGTTGGGGGTTAGGTGGAGAGGAAGAATACAGAGAGCAAAGGCTATAGCAAAGGCTATAGATCCAAGGAGCTTTCACATTTAGGGGATAAATTACGGTTTCGGCTTTGAACAAAAAAACCAGACTTCATTAATATGATCATATACTATATGCACATCTACACATCTATCTTAACTATTCAAATATGCAGCTAAACTACATTATTCTATGATTTATATAAACTCTTAAGTATAATAAAATATGACATACCTCTACCAAAAAAATTCAAGGGCCTTAGTTTTCTAATATATAAAAATAAAGCTCAGAATTTTAAAACTTAGCATCTCCAAGTCTGAAGACACTAGCAAAAGGCATCAAAAATTTTTTAATTGAGAAAACCAGGATGGTAACTAGACTTATTGTAGTCATTATTTTGCAATGTATACAAATGCTGAATACTATGTTATACACCTGAAACTATTAGACTATCGTATGTCAATTATACTGCAATAAAAAAAAAGTCAAAACCACCCAATACAGTATGTTTCATAAAAGTCTTACAGACTATGGATAGAAGAATAATGACAGACTAAAACTCAGCATTTTGGTTCTCATTCTACTCTTACATAGTTGACTTTCCAGGAACGTAGTTAAGTAAAACTGTTTATTTATGAGTTCCTGGACTTTGCAATTAAAAGACCAACATATGCATTTTCACTATCAAGCTTAAGATCTCATTTCAATTAGTGAAGAAGCCCCAGGTCTCACAAATATTAATGGAATTGAGCAGTATAATGGTAACATATATACTGTCAACTAATTCTCCAGGAACTGTGATAATATGCATACCTACCTTAAGAGCCTCAAATTGGATAATTTATGTGAACTACTAAATCAAAATGCATAATATATGTGAACTACTAAACAAACGCAAACAAAAAACTTATGCATGTTATGTAATAAGTTCTATTTTCACATCTTTCCCAAAACCTCAATATAAAACTCTGGAAAGTTTTCATTTTAAACTAAGGCAAAAAGTTTAATCATAGAATAAAAAAAGAGAGAGCTGGAATCAAATATTTGATGTTTAATACCAATCACCTATCAAAGCATTGAGATAAACGCTCCAGAGATAGCAAATATTATCAGCAAGACAGTATGGACTAAAAAACTTCAATAAGCTGAATATGAATACCATAGTGCAAAACCAGAATGTTATGCCATATAAGCAGAAAAAATTACTGAAAATTCTTAAATTAGAAAAATAAATCACACTTCTGTTACATAGCACAGGGTTTAGAAAGGTGAATGGAAGTCACTCCTGGGTTCTGCTACCTTATTTTATAAGAAAGAAAGAATGTCCAGAAATGATAAATGATTTGCCCAAACTTATCACCAAAGACATGTTCTATTGATTAAAAAAAAAAAACAAAAAAAACCAAGCAATTTGTTTTTGAACTAAAAAAATTTAATTTCTTTAAAGACTGCTTGGCAATTTCATTGAAGTATTTGGTACTTATTTTAATATAGAAGACCACCCAATTATTTTTTTTTAAGATTTTATTTATTTGAGAGAGAGAGCAGAGTGAGAGAGAGAGCATGAGTGTGGGCGGGGGCAGAAAGGGGGTGGAGGGAGAGGGAGAAGCAGACTCCTTGTTGAGCAGGGAGTCTGATGCTGTGGGTCTCGATCCCAGGACCCTGGGATCATGACCTGAACCCAAGGCAGAACACTTAACCAAATGAGCCACCCGGGTGCCCCAGAACAACCCAATTATAAACTGCTGTTCCTTTTACCAAAATCATAATAACTAGAGTTAAAAAGTGGAAACAAAAGGAAAAAACCCTAGACCAGTGGTTCTCAAATGTGGCAGCACATTAATGTACTGAGAAAACACTATTCTAGACAGATGGCCTATTCAGGAAGACCCATTTTGAACAGAAAAAAAAAATTTTTTTAAGATTTTATTTATTTGAGAGAGAGAATGAGATAGAGAGAGCACGAGAGGGAGGAGGGTCAGAGGGAGAAGCAGACTCCCCGCCGAGCAGGGAGCCCGATGCAGGACTCGATCCCGGGACTCCAGGATCATGACCCGAGCCGAAGGCAGTCACTTAACCAACTGAGCCACCCAGGCGCCCGAACAGAAAATTTTTAAATGCACAAGACAAAATTCATCAATAATTTTGAAGACTCAAAGGCTCAAGTATAGACCTCAATATATATAAGTTTTAATCAAGCCTGGGTCTTTGAATTTATCTTTCCGGTGCTTTTGCTCTGAAAACGCTTTAATTGATGAGGAAGTCATAAAGTTTAAAAAATCTGAATGATAAACTCTGATCACTTCTCTTAAATGGCAAAGATTATCCCCAACTGTCATTTCGTACTTCCTACATTCACTGACCCGTCCTCCCCCTAAAGCGTTAAAACAAAACCCAGACCTCAACCGAGGCCTTTTTGTCCTTTTTCCCCTGCATGAAAAAAATCATATCCTGTCACTTTTACAGAAAACCTAGGTTGTAGAACTAAAATGAGAAGTTGTTTTATTCCTGTTTGTAAGTCACCCATGAATAAGTAAGTTTTTTAAAAAAGAAAGTGTTAAAGAACTTCATAAATTTCATTCTCTGAAACTACACTGAAGCCAATAAAAGCAAAAAGTCTAACAAATGAAGTGACAAATTAACGTTGTCTTAATCAGGTAAAGAATTGATGCCATAACCAGTGAGTTTCTTTGCGTGTAAGTATTAAACAAATGAAATTATAAACATTCCTGAAAAATATTCTATTCTACACTAATCAAGTATTTGAACTTACATTTAGACAGTTCCTAAAGTTATTTCCTACAAGATTTCTATCAAAAGCACTACTACCAATGAACTGTTCCCATTTGTTTCTCAGTAATATTGACCACATGATTGAATCTATTGATTATATTCCTCCTGTTATAACACTCAAGATAGCCATAATTGTTGCGCATTAGAACACTCTCAACAGGTTATGTGTACGTACTAGGCAGAGCACAGCTAACAGCATGTAAGACGCATCTGGAATTCGTTTTATTGTCAAACCTCATTAACATCTTTGATCTGACATTTGGTGATATTTTGATGGTTATGAAAAATAATTTAGGAAAGCTTTGTATTTATACCAATGTTTAATAAATGTTCTTGACTAAACTGCACATGACAATTTCCATATACTGTTGTTGGTCAAGAAAATAATTTAAATGATAAAACCAAATTACAACAAATCTGCAATCAAGTACTGCTTCTACCCCAGATAACTCATTTATATTTTTCAAAGATTTGAGATTTCATTCCAACTCTATTTTGGAACTAATTTAATATCTTGTTTGAAATGTTAAAGAATTTTTAAGTCAAACTTTCCTTGGAAATCGCAACTCTGCCATTTTATTAACCCTATTTGATAAAGGAGAATTAAGTCTATTTTTCCAAAGTGCATAAAACAAGGTTTGAGAATACAGAGAAGATAATCATTTAAATAATGTAGAATGAACAACTGTAACACAATTTACAACACTTAAATGTTTTTCACAGATGTTACCTTTCAAACATTTTGCACACCCATTTCACACATCTGAAAAGAATGCAACTGCAGTAAAGACAGACCAACTCATAATACAGGATAACTGAAGAACCATATGACTCAATAATATTAGGGAATTAAGAAAAGTTAATATAGAGCTTTATCCTTGATAACCAAAATTACAAAAGATTATGACTTGGTCAAGAAAACTGCATACAGTCAAGCTGCTATAAAAATTCCAAAAGGCAGGTATTAAAAAATAGATTAAGAAAAAATTGCTAAAGGTCAATATCCTTCTATCAGGAAAGAATTTCTCACAAAAGCTTTCAGAGAAGTTTCCTCTATTAACATTTTGAAGAAATGAACTTGTATTTTTATCTCCTATCTTGAATAATCAAAAGCCTCATTAACCAGAGTTATGGTAATGAAGATTTTCCAACCGTAAGTTTCAGTTCTGGGCAAATCATAATAAACTCTAAAGCTACAAAATTTTATGTATATTTTCAGTTAATTTTTACTTACGTAACAGATGGAAGTTTTTGCTAATATTCCTAATTTTCACAAATTGTATTTTCTCAGTAAGTAATTCCATTTCCCTCCACCCTGAGACTTATACATACTTGGGATTTGTCATCTGCTCCTTGAGAATGTCATGTACATACTTAAGAATGGTAGATGCTTTACTTATTTTTACTAAAGTACTGCTACTGATATGGTCTGACAATTATTTTCATAATTTACAATCCTTTTATTTAGGGTTTTTGTTGTTCAAGTAAGAAATGTTCTTAGATTACACACTAAAAATTAAAAGCCTTACAGTATTTTGATGCATACAATTAAAGTTAATATTTAGGACAAGTTCCTATTGCTTCACTTACTAATTTATTTTGTTAAACAAGTAAAATAAACAAAAAAAAAATCCAAACAGAACTTAATGCTCATTTAAGGTAGGCATTGTGTTTGCAATTTATAACTGCACATTGTACATATAGTGTTTCTCGAATCAAGTACATAGTTGCAAAGTTTATAAAACAAAATTTTCAAAGAAAAATGCTAACCCATACTATCATGTTAGAAGACAAACTGACTTTAGCACCACAAACTTATACATTATCCATAAGTTCAAATATAAAAATATGTTGCTTTGACTTTTTAACAGTGTTTTCAAAAACAGTCCCTGTTATTGAAAAAGATGACATTAAACAAGAACACCAGTCATAAAATAAAAATTCAACACAAAGTGTTAAAAAAATTATAATTCTGAGGCCAAGTTATTCCACTAGAAAGTTATGAAAACATATATATTACGCCACTTTAAGAACACATAGTGGATGATAAACATCTTTCCTTCAAGCAATGTATTGGAAGAATCTATGAGAAATTGATAATTCAAAATAAAATTAAGGTATTTTTGAATACATCTATTGAAGCACTCTGTATAGAGTACTTTTCCACTAATGCTCAAGGCATTTATTGATCAGCAGCCAATACATAATTGGATAACTCAGTTTTATCCTACAAATAAAAGACAAAGTGCTCTAACTTATTAGGCCACAAATGCTTTATTAGATGAAATTACAAATGCTAATTACAATTTAAAATACTTTTCCAGCATTGTTTTATGCTTTAAAGTCAAATATAAGGAAATAATGTAGAATCAGAGCCTAAAAATAATTTAAAAATTTACTACGACAAATTCCAGCAAAAGGAAAAATTTTTTATTATAACAAAAATGTTTACCCCTATATACTTTAGAAATATAAAAACAAAATGCAACAATGAACACCACATAAATGCAAACTAAACAGAACCAAAAGTGAAACAGAATGTATTGCAAGCCAGCAGACCCTTACTACCAGACTAAAGTAAGAGGGATATTCTTACAAATGGTAAGAATCACTGATGTGACAATATTCTGTGTAGGATATTTTTTTAAAAGAGAACTAAATTTCATGACTAACAAAAAACAACTAATTTAAAATAAAGCAAAATTTTAGGCACAAAAGTGCCCGATATTCTGAATGTGCCTTTTGGTGGACAATAATGGGATGCCACTGCCAAGTCAGTATCCTTGGGGCAGTGATTACTTGTCAACTACATAACCATCAATAATAAAGAGCACAAAGAAAACATGACTGAATTAAGCTTGATACAGTTGATGCTAAACTACCCAAGGTAATATGGTACTTTAGCATAACTGAAAATCTCAATTTGAAGTACATTTTTCCAGAAATGGAAGATAATATTCTATAGTGAAGAAAATAAACATTTTCTGGGATGACTGGTTTCTTAATTCCACGTGATTATTCAATTTAGAATGTAGTGTCACAATAGGACATACTTTGCAACATTAGAGTTGGTCTGACAGATCATGGAGAGTAAAGTGAAAGATGTCCTCAAATATTTTTTAAATTTTATAAAAAAGTAAAGATCGGAATTTTATTATTTGTTATTTTCTCGTATTAAGATGTATTATATATTAAGAAACGATCTCCCACCTTTAGTAAACTTCTCAACATTACAAACCTGTAAGTCTTATACATATAATATGAAGTTTCATTTTACACAGTATCTCGTTTAAAGAAAATAGTAAGATTGTCAACATGCAATTAAATAATAAGCGTGGTGTCCAAACCATAGGTTCTGGGTAAGTGACAAACATTTCTTAAAAAATAGAAGTCTCAATAATACAAGAAAAAAATGTTCCCGCCAACAGAGGTAGACGTAAGGAGACAGCTAACCTGATTCAGAATCACTGCTGTCGGACGAGCCTGAATCGCTGCTACTGCTCTCGGTCTCCGATGAGCTGCCGCTGCTGCTGCTCTCGCTCAGCCGGGAACCACTTCCAACAGCCGGGGGGGGCTGAGCTTTCTCAGCTACAAAACGGGGAAGCACATTACACTGCCAGTAGAATTCAATAAGCACAGGAACATTTAAAACAAACAAACAAAACACATAAAAAACTGCCACCTACGTTTTGTTTGACATTTTCTAGAGTTTAATTGATTATTGACATCTAGTAACCGCTTTTCCAACTCCTGTTTTTTCTGTGAATGAAATTCTTCCTTGGACTTCGTTATTTTCTTACCTATGTGATTTAAGAGGGAAAGAATTATTACCAAAAACTAACGCAAATAGCAGACTGATTTCTACTGATAGAAATACGTACCATGAGGTTTTAGCGGTCTTTTTCGTAGACATGTGGCAACATACTTTTCTAGTTCTCTCAGTGTTGATGCTTTCAGTGTTTCAAAGTCTATCTCTACCTCGTCACGGTTGGAATTTCTCAGAGAAGTCTCTCTTGATTGTATTATATGAACAACTCGCCCAAGTTTTTCTCCAGGGAGTTTGTTTATATCCAAGCTTAGCTGCCTTTTCTCATCATAGTTCATAGGCTTAGCATTAGCCTCATCTTCAGGTTTCAGAGCAAACACCTGTTGTTTCCTCTTCTTTGGCTGACTAAACAAAAATTAAATTTAGTCAAATTTATGTTAGATAATATTATTATATGAATAAGGTATAAAAAGATACGTACTTGTTTTTGGACTTTCCCTTTAATTTCACTTGCTTAAACTTTTTTCTTGGATTTTCATCTCTGTTATTAGCCTTTTCTTTCTTCTTTTCCCTTTTAGACTTATTCTTTTTCTTTAGCTTACAGAGAGGGACTTGGGAGAGAACCTGTAGCTGTTGATGAACAGCTTTCAGCTAATAAAGAAAAAAATTCTTTAAACATTCATGGCTCTAAATAATGAAACACATTAGGAAAAAAATGAAGGGCACTCAAAAGTCAAGCCTATCCTTCTGAAATTTTCATATTACATTTCCTTTAAGTTTTTACTTCATTCCATAAATTCATTATTTTGAAGGACATACATTAAATCAGAAATACTATCATGTGCTCAACTCATAAACTTAGATATTCAACTAAAAACAGACCATGAAAATTAACATTTCCTGGTAATCTCAACTTTCTTTTTTTTTTTTTTTAAAGATTTCATTTATTTATTTGACAGAGAGAGCCAGCGAGAGAGGGAACACAAGCAGGGGGAGTAGGAGAGGGAGAAGCAGGTCTCCTGCTGAGCGGGGAGCCCGATGTAGGACTTGATCCCAGGACCCTGGGATCATGACCTAAGCCAAAGGCAGACGCTTAATGACTGAGCCACCCAGGTGCCCTAATCTTAACTTTCTAATTGTTTTTTTCAGGCTTGAGCTAGGAGCAGCTTAACATTTTATCACAAAAGGTAACAATGTTGAACAAAAACTCATCCATAAAATATCTTGGATTATGTCATATAAATCATTTCAGGGAGAATAAACTCACTGTGGTTAGAAAGATAACAGAATTTTAAGATACATAGATCTTTGGGTAAGAAAGACTATTAAACATTACAAATGTGCCAAGAAGTAAATAAAGCCACAGTTGTTAAGTGATCTAAATGTAACAGCTTTTAATCTACAAAAATGATTTTATAACAGATCTGCAGGAACAACTCATGACAATACAAAAATTTTATCAATACAATCTACTACCTGCTCCTGAAGCTTTGCAAGACGTTGAACTCGTTCATCTTCAGAATCATCAGAAGAGTTATCTTCAGAGGAAGCTTCACTACTGCTTTCTCTACCAAGGATTTTTGTGGTATCTGTTTTGACGGAGCAGACAGGCATACTCTCAACAGGTTCATCTGGGATTTTCGCAAAATGCATTTCAAAAACATCCTATAATGGAAGATTAGACCATAAAGATTTTCTGTATTTCCAACTTAATATAGCAAAAACACCCTTCAACAAAAGTGTCATATTTTGATAACTCTGTTTTTCATTGGGGTAATCACTACATAATATATACATCAAATCATTATGTTATATCCTTAAACTTATACAATGTTATATGTCCATTTTATCTCTATAAAACGAGGGTAGGGTGGGGGGGGGAATTTACCGAAGAAGAAACATAAGACTCATGCTTCCTTGCCTGCCAACCTTAGAACTTTTCTCCTCTCTTCCACATAAGATAGACCTCTCAAGTTGTATAGAGGACCTTCTTTCAAGGATCTCCTGCCCTATGATGCATCATTCCACTACCTCCCACTCCATTACATTCCACTCCACCCCTCTACTACATTCCACTCAAAAGTCCTAGAGCTTTACCTTCAGGAGGACATGGGCTCTAGTCAATCCTATCTCAGGTATCTACTATCCCCTCTTCACTAATATTTCCCCAATATCCTCTATGTGTAAGGCAGCCTTAAAAGATTTGCTACTAATATGTGCTCTACCTCAAAAAACAACCTACATTTTAAGAGTCAATTTACTTAATAAATTGTGCTTTATATTTGGGAAGTGGGCATTCTTTATCTTTTGAGTTATGGTTCTAAAATTTCCAAACTAGGGGCGCCTGGGTGGCTCAGTCAGTTAAGCATTTGCCTTCAGCTCAAGTCGGGATCTCAGGGTCCTGGGATCAAGCCCCACACTGGGCTCTCTGCTTGGTGGTGGGTCTGCTTTCTCCCTCTCCCTCTGTGATCTCTCTCACTTTCATTCTCTCAAATAAATACAATCTTTTAAAAAAATAAAATAAAATTTCCAAATTATGTTCAGAGAAAACTCACTTTCAGAGCACACCTATCAAGTTACCTGGAGCATTCTTGCCATTGTCACTATTTCATGATCTGGAGGATTGTATTTGTAGCAATTCATGAACATTAATCTAACATCTGCAGCAAATTCATATGCATCTTTATATTCTTGGTTGTCCATTTTTCCCTAAATTAAGGAAAAATTATAGGATTCACAAACATAGTTTGATAATCATTTGAGCATTTACATTAATTCTTTATATTATGAAATAGTTGAAACATACAAAAGAACACAGGTAATACCAAAACCAGATACCCACCCTCCAAATTTGATAATTGTTAAAATTCTGCTATATTTGTTTTGTATTTTTTGACTTTGAAAATATCCAATGAATTTTGACAAGTAGAGATAAGGAGGATATTCCAAGTTTAAAAAAAAAAAAGAACAGGAACAAAATCACAAAAGCAGGAAAAGAGTGCATTTCCAGATAATCTTAGATAAGTATGATTCTAGGAAAGCAATGAAAAGATAAATTCCTTCAACCAACCTTGATTTAAATAAAGGTTTTTATTAAAATTTCCTCAAAATGAAAAGACATTTAAAATCGAACAGAATTGGTGAAAGGAAGGAAATAATAAAGATCAGAGCTGAAATAAAGAGACTAAAAAAAACAATAGAAAAGACCAATGAAACCAAGAGCCAATCCCTTGAAAAAATAAAACAAAACTGATAAACCTTGAGCCAGAAACATCAAAAAAGAGAGGACTCAAAATAAGAAATGAAAGATAAGTAACAACCGATCCACAGAAATACAAAGGGTAAGAGATTACTACAAAAAATAATAGGGCAACAGATTAAGATAACCTAGAAGAAATGGATAAATTCCCAGAAACACACAATCTTCCAAGACTAAGTCATGATGAAATAGAAAATCTGAACAGACCGATTACTAGTAATGGAATTGATAAGTAATCAAAAACTCCCAAGAAACAGAAGTTGAGGACTACATGGCTTCACAAGTGAATCCTACCAAACATTTAAAGAGTTAATACCTAACTTCCTCAAACTATTCAAAAAAATGGAAAAGGAAGAAAAATTTCCAAATTCCTTCTATGAGACCAGTGTCACCCTGATACCAAAACAACAAAGACACTATAAAAAATTAAAAAATTAAAAAAATTACAGGTCAATATCCCTGAAGAACATAGATGCAAAAAAAAAAAAATTACAGGTCAATATCCCTGATGAACATAGATGCAAAAATCCTCAACAAAATATTAGCAGAATTCATTCACCATAATGAAGTGGGATTTATCCCAGGAATGCAAGGATGATTCAGTATCTGCAAATCAATCAATGGGATACAACACATGAACAAAATGAAAGATAAAAGCCATACAGTCATCTCAATAAATGCAGAAAAAAATCTGACAAAATTCAAATCTGTTCATGATAAAACTCTCAACAGTGTATTTTGAAGGGAACATACCTCAATATAATAAATGCCATATATGAAAAACCCAGCTAACATCATACTCAGTGTGAAAAACTGAAAGCTTTTCTTCTAAGACAAAGAACAAGGATGTCCATGCTCACCACTTTTATTTGACATAGTACTAAAAATTCTAGCTGCAGCAATCAGACAAGAAGCAGCAGCAAAAACAAAAACAAACCTAGGACTGAATCTAACCAAGACAGTAAAAGACCTGTAACTCTGAAAATTATAAGACACTGATGAAAAAAAGTGAAAACATAAATGGAAAGATAAACCATGCTCTCAAAAGGAATGAGATCTTGCCATTTGCAACGACGTGGATGGAACTGGAGGGTGTTATGCTGAGTGAAATAAGTCAATCAGAGAAAGACATGTATCATATGACCTCACTGATATGAGGAATTCTTAATCTCAGGAACAAACTGAGGGTTGCTGGAGTGGTCGGGGGTGGGAGGGATGGGGTGGCTGGGTGATGGACATTGGGGAAGATATGTGCTACGGTGAGCGCTGTGAATTGTGTAAGACTGTTGAATCACAGATCTGTACTTCTGAAACAAATAACGCAACATATGTTAAGAAAAAAGAAAAAGAAGAAGATAGCAGGAGAGGAAGAATGAAGGGGAGTAAGTCAGAGGGGGAGACAAACCAGGAGAGATGATGGACTCTGAAAAACAAACTGAGGTTTCTGGAGGGAAGGAGGGTGGGGGGATGGGTTAGCCTGGTGATGGGTATTGAGGAGGGCACGTTCTGCATGGAGCACTGGGTGTTATGAACAATGAATCATGGAAAGTACACCAAAACAAATTATGTAATATATGGTGATTAACATAACAATAAAAAATTTAAAAAAAAAAGATAAACCATGCTCATGAACTGGAAGAACAGTTAAAATGTCCATGCCACCCAAAGCAATCTACAGATTTAATGCAATCCCTTTGAAAATACCAATAGTAGTTCTCATAGACCTTAGGACAAAAAGGAACCACAAAGACCTTGAATCACCAAAGCAATCTTAAGAACATAACTAGAGGTACTGCAATCCCAGATTTCAAGATATACATTACAAATCTACAGTAATCAAAACAGTGTGGTACTGGCACAAAAACAGACTGATACATCAGTAGAACAGGACAGAGAGCCCAGAAATAAATCAACACTTATATGGTCAGTTAACCTATGACAAAGGAGGCAAGAATATACAATGGGGACTAGACAGTCTCTTCAAATGGTGCTGCAAAAACTAGACAGTTATGTGCAGAAGAATGAAAACTGAACCACCTTCTTAAATTATACATAAAAATAAACTCAAAATGGATTAGAGACCTAAATGAAACATAAAAACCATAAAACTAGAAGAAAACACAGGTAGTAATCTCCTGAACATGGGCCTTAGCAACATTTTCCCCTCAGGCCAGGAAAACAAAAGCAAAAATAAAGTACATCAGACAAAAAAGCTTTTGCACAATGAAGAATATCATAAAACAAAAAGGCAACCAACTGAATGGGACAAGAGATGCACAAATTATGTATCTGATAAGGGGTTAATATCCAAGATACATAAATAATTCATAAAAGAAAACAAAAACACTAATTCAGAAAAATATATGTAAGTATATTGCAGTATTACTTACAACAGCCAAGGTATGGAAGCAACCTCAGAATCCATCAATAGATGAATGGATAAAGATGTCACACACACACACACACACACACACACACACACACACACACACACACCCAAGTGAAATATTACTCAGCCATAAAAAAGGATGAGATCTTGTCACCTGCAACAACATGGTATGACCTAGAGGGTATTATGCTAAGTGAAATAAGACAGAGGAAGACAAATACCGTATCATCTCACTTGTATATGGAATCTAAAAAACAAAACAGGGCGCCTGGGTGGCTCAGTTGTTTAAGTGACTGCCTTCGGCTCAGGTCATGATCCTGGAGTCCCGGGATTGAGTCCCACATCAGGCTCCCTGCTGAGCAGGGAGTCTGCTTCTCCCTCTGAACCTCTTCCCTCTCGGGCTCTCTATCTCTCATTCTCTCTCTCTCAAATAAATAAAATCTTTAAAAAACAAAACAAACACACAGAAACTGTCTAATAAGTACTGAGAACAAACTGATGGTTGCAAGGGAGGGAGAGGGGGATGAAAGAAATAGGTAAAAGGGATTAAGAGGTACAAACTTCTACTTAAAAAATAAATAAGCCATGGGGATGAAAATTATAGAACGGGGAATATATAATCAGTAATATCGTAATAACATTGTATGGTGACAGATGGTAACTACACTTTATTGGTGAGTACTGCATAAAATATAGAACTGTCAATCATTATGTTGTACACCTAAATCATATAAACATTGTATGTCAACTATACTTCGATTAAAAATTAAGGCCTGCTTGGCTGGTTCAGTTGGTAAAGCATTTGACTCTTATCTTAGGGGTCTTGAGTTCGAGTCCCACACTGGGGTTTACTTGAAAAAAAAAATTAAAAAAATAATAATTTAAAAGACCTGACCACGCCAGCAGAAGACTCCCCCCCAAAAAAATGTAGAGAGGTTTGGAAACTATATAAATGTCTTATCCCCCCCCAAAATTGCATCAGAATTATGCATTAAAAATATAATCTTGAATGTATAATGAGAAAAAATGTTTAAAACATAGTAAGTGAAAATTCAGGGTACAGAGTTATAGTACATACTGTAACTCAAACATTGTGGCAAAGAACAATGGGTGTGTTTGAGTAGAAGAAAAAGAAAGATGTTTAAAAATCTTCCCATGATTCATTCCAGGTGATATGACTAACTAATGATTTTAATCTTCTTCATTATCTTTTTCTGAATTAAAACAATTTTTACAATGACAAGATTACTTTTATAATCAAGAAAAGAAGTTTCTCCTATTACGACAATATTTACCTTAATAGTTCCAAGATCCATTGGATTTTTCACAATATCATAGTAGTTATGGAGCCCCAAAGCATTAACATCAACAGGGTTATAAAAGGGCCATGCATAGGATAAGTGTTTCTTTGCAAGCATTTCTTTAAGAATCTCACTACAGTGCCTTAACTGTTCGGTCACTTTAACATTCTTTACAACTTTACATTGTTGTTGAGAATCTGGCAAAACAGTCTTCAGCACATTTTCTTTTACAGGTGGCATTTTCACTGATTTTTTTTCTGCAAGCGTTGGGGAAGATTCACCACTTGCTTTAACTACTGAAGTTGTAGGAGTTGTGGTATCTGCTTTCCTCTTCACACCCCTTGTAACCTGGAACAATTCAGTAACAACAAAAACTATAATTAAGGGGACATTCAGAGCAAGTTTTCAAACTTAGCAGCACCAAGTCTTCCTTATATTAAATATTAGTAAAGGTTAATTTCTCTTTTATAGGTAAAATAAATAGTTCAAGTATTTTTTCCTAATATCCAAAGAATTGTCTTGTGTAAACCTTTGAGATAAATAAAGATATATGGGAAAATAAGTCATAGTTATACAAAAACAAGTTTCTGAATACCTGAAATCAGCTGTGGTATACAATTTTAATTACCAACCCAAAAGAAGTTATATAACACACAGAATGGATAGTTGGGCAACTGATATTAACACTAAAAATACAGTAAGCCAGTTCAAATTCTACCAAGAAATCTCTAAAATTTGGTTCACATCCTAGGTCTCTGTTACAAAATGTACACAGACAAAAAGATTAACTGTGGTAAGCTGAAGCCCAACTGTTTTTCATATCAACTTAAAAAAAAGGTTTAGTCATCACAACTCCTTACATTAAACCATTTTAAAGCTACAGTGAACTTACTTGGGCCACTGTTTGTGAGGTAGAGTCGAGTGGAGTGCCTTGTGCCATGTTTGAAGGAGAAACTGATGTCTCAGGAAATACAGAGGGAATCACTTGCGGCTTAAATACTTTTTCCAGTGCTTTGGGGGATTGTTTTTCTTTAACAGAAGGAACTGCTACATTATGTTGAATGCCTAGTAATGTGTGAACCAGAGTCAACATGTGACTAAAATATAAACTATTTTTCTTAATATTCTATTTTAATTCATTTAGTTCAGCTTTTTAGCAATATAAACACAATACACTCCCATTCCCCTCTGAAACCCTCCCACACACACTCACTAACAGTTGTCAGAGCAATTTAGATACAATATTGGAGACTTCAAACCTATGCTTTGTAAGGACCTGCATGACCTATGCCCTCCACCCTCCCACCACCCTCCTTCTAACCTTACTTCCTTTTTTTTTTTTTTAAAGATTTTATTTATTTATTTGAGAGAGAGAATGAGAGACAGAGAGCATGAGAGGGAGGAGGGTGAGAAGGAGAAGCAGACTCTCTGCTGAGCAGGGAGCCCGATGTGAGACTCGATCCCGGGACTCCAGGATCATGACCTGAGCCGAAGGCAGTCGCTTAACCAACTGAGCCACCCAGGCGCCCCTAACCTTACTTCCTATCCCTCCCCCCTTCACTTATTTCACTTCAGCCTACTGGCCTGCCACAAATCCTCAAATTTGGTAAGGAGAAGCAGACTATTCTCTCTGCCTGGAAGGAGATATCCTCATGGCTCACTCCAAATTCCCTTTATACCTTTACTGAAATGTTACCTTCTCAGGCCGTCCTATGTAAAACAACTGTCTTTCAACCCCACTACTTTGTTCTCTTATTCTTACTTTTTTCCTGCCATTATCACATTTGACATACAGCACATAGGTATCCCTGACTCTCCGAATTCTTGCTTAACAAACTCAGGAACCAAAAAGGTTTGAATATATTTTAAGACAGGGTTGGAGCACCTGGATGGCTCAATTGGTTAAGCATCTGCCTTCGGCTCAGGTCATGGTCCCAGGGTCCTGGGATTGAGCCCCATATCAGGCTCAGCGGGGAGCCTGCTTCTCCCTCTGCCTGCCAATCCTCCTGCTTGTGCTCTCTCTCTCACTCTGTATGTCAAATAAATAAATAAAATCTTAAAAAAAAAAAAGACAGGGCTTGTATTCCTCAATCTCTGAGTTCTCATTATTCACAAATTAAAACTTAGGAACCAAATAGACTGAGATAACCTCATATCTTTTGATATCCCAACTGTGGCTCTTTGAACTCAGGAGCTAAACACGGCTAAGTATAATGAGGAATACTTACATTTACTTAATTTTACTAATTTCCTGAACTAGAACAAAAAGCTCTGTGAGGGGAAGGGAACTTTGTTTCAATCTCTACAATATCTCTTGTGCCTAATACATAACTTGGAATGTACGAACATTCCAGCACGAACATCTATTGAATGCCATTATGTATCAGGCCACCTTTCTAGGTGCTAGAGCACAATAATGAACAAGATAGACACAGTTTCTGTCCTTGGTGAGCACACTGTCTAGTGTAAGAAATAGAAAAAAAAACAATCAAATTGATTACAAGTGATGTTGACTGCTAGAATGGAAATAAATGGGGTGCTGACTAAATTAAGGCAGAGACCTACTATAAAGAAGATAAGTGAAGTAGGCCTCTCTGAAGAGGTACCAATTAAGATGTTACTGTAAAGATAAGAAGTAGCCAGTCAGAGAATGGGGTGGCAGTAAAAATGTATTTCAAGACAATCAGTAGGGAAAACCAGTGAATGAGAAGAAAGTAGCTCAAGATGAGAATGGAGAATTGGGCAAATACCAGATCACAAAGGGCCACAGTAGGAATTCAGACTTCATTTTAACATGGGAAGCTAAAGAGAGGCTTTAAGCAGGCTAATGATGTATTTTAGTTTATTTTTTAAATACTGCCTTTGCTATTGTATAGACAATAGACCACACAGAATAATCAGGATCACAGGGAGTAAGAAGATGGTAGCCTGACCTAGGATAATTACAAAAACAAACTGAGGGTTGAATACAAATGACTTACTAATGATCAGAATGTGAGAAAGAATCCGAGGAAGGAAGGAATCAAGGACAACTTCTACTATTCTGGCTTGAATAACTGTGTATTAGTGGCATTTTCTGTTACACAGAATAATCTGAGGAACATCAGTATTTAACTGTGAGCCAGTTAAATGATAAGACGTGTATAAGACATCCAAGTGGAAATGTCCACTGGCTATATTAGAGACATAATTTGGGGATTAATAGCACACAGATGGAATTTAGAAAAAGAATATCTAATATCAAACCCTGAAAAGAAAACTCCAATATTTTAGAGGTTTAATAGAAAAGGATAATGCTAAGAGTACTACACAATGGAAAGTAAACTCACAAAATTAGAGTGTGTACCAAGAATAAAGGCATTTCAAGAAAGAGTACATTAAAAGGATTATTCATCATGACCACATGGGATTTATTCCTGGGCTCGAAGGGTGGTTTAACATCGGCAAACCAATCACTGTGGATACAATACATCAATAAAAGAAAGGACAAGAACCACACGATCCTCTCAACAGATGCAGGAAAAGCATTTGACAAAGTACAGCATCCTTTCTTGATTAAAACTCCCATAGTAGGGATAGAGGGAACATATCTCATTATCATAAAAGCCATATATAAAAAGCCCACAGCAAATATCATTCTCAATGGGGAAAAACTGAGAGCTTTCCCCCAAGGTAAGGAACATGGCAGGGATGTCCACTATTACCACTGATGTTCAACATACTACTCAAAGTCCTAGCCTCAGCAATCAGCCAACAAAGAGAAATAAAAGGCATTCAAATCAGCAAAGAAGTAGTCAAACTCTCATTCTTTGCAAATGACATGATACTCTGTGTGGAAAACCCAAAAGACTCCACCCCAAAATTGCTAGAATTCATACAGGCATTCAGCAAAGTGGCAGGATATAAAATCAATGCACAGAGATCAGTTGCATTTCTATACACTAACAATGAGACAGAACAAAGAGAAATTAAGGAGTCGATCCGATTTACAATTGCACCAAAAATCATAAGATACCTAAAGAATAAATCTAACCAAAGAGGCAAAGGATCTATACTCAGAAAACTATAAAAGACTCGTGAAAAAAATTGAGGAAGACACAAAGAAATGGAAAAACCTGCCATGCTCATGGATTGGAAGAACAAATACGGTTAAAGTGTCTATGGTACCTAGAGCAAGACACATTCAGTGCAATCCCTATCAAAATACCATCAATTTTTTTCACAGAGCTGGAACAAATAATCCTAAAATGTGTATGGAACCAGAAAAGACCCCAAATAGCCAAAGGAATGTTGAAAAAGAAAACCAAAGCTGGTGGCATCACAATTCCAGACTTGAAGCTCTATTACAAAGCTATAATCATCAAGACATACTGTCTTGATGGGATGGTATGGTCTTGGCACAAAAACAAATAGATCAATGGAACAGAATAGAAAACCCAGAAATGGCCCCTCAACTCTATGGTCAACTAATCTTTGACAAAGCAGGAAAGAATATCCAATGGAAAAAAGACAGTCTCTTCAACAAATGGTGTTGGGAAAATCGGACAGCTACATGCAGAAGAATGAAACTGGACCACTTTCTTACATCACACACAAAAATAGACTCGAAATGGATGAAAAACCGAAATATGAGACAGGAATCCATCAAAATCCTTGAGAACACAGGCAGCAACCTCTTCAACCTCAGCTGCAGCAACTTCTTGCTAGACACATTGCCAAAGGCAAGGGAAACAAAAGCAAAAATGAACTATTGGGACCTCATGAAGATAAAAAGCTTCTGCACAGCAAGGGAAAAAGTCAACAAACTAAAAGGAAACCTATAGGTTTCCTAAAGGGCTAGTATCCAAAATTTATAAAGAACTTAATACCCAAAGAACAAATAATCCAATCGAGAAATGGGCAAAAGATATGAACAGATATTTCTGCAAAGAAGACATCCAAATGACCAACAGACACATGAAAGAGTGCTCAACATCACTCGGCATCAGGGAAATACAAATCAAAACCACAATGAGATACCACCTCACACCAGTCAGAATGGCTAAAATTAACAAGTCAGGAAACGACAGATGTTGGTGAGGATGCGGAGAAAGGGGAACCCTCCTACACTGTTGGTGGGAATGCAAGCTGGTGCAGCCACTCTGGAAAAGTATAGAGGTTCCTCAGAAAGTTGAAAATAGAGGAACTTTTTTTTTTAGAGCAACATATTCTATGCTGTGTCATAAAATATGACACAGCAATTGCACTACTGGGTATTTACCCCGAAGATACACATGTGGTAATCCAAAGGCACACCTGCACCCCAATGTTGATAGCAGCAACGTCCACAATAGCCAAACTATGGAAAGAGCCCAGATGTCCATCGACAGATGAATGGTTACAGAAGAAGTGGTATATGTATACCATGGAATATTACTCAGCCATCAAAAAAGTGAAATCTTGCCATTTGCAATGATGTGGATGGAACTAGAGGGTATTATACTAAGTGAAATAAGTCAGAGAAAGACAATTATCATATGATCTCACTCCTATGTGGAACTTAACAAAACAGGATCAAAGGGGAAGAGAGGAAAAAATAAAACAAGACAAAATCAGAGAGGGAGACAAACCGTAAGAGACTCTTAATCATAGGAAACAAATTGAGGGTTGCTGGAGGGGTGGGGGTAGGTGGGGTAACTGGGTGATGGACAGTGGGTAAGGCATGTGATGTGATGAGCACTGGTATTATATAAGACTGATGAATCATTGAACTCTACCTCTGAAATTAATAGTACACTATATGTTATTAATTGAATTTAAATTAAAAAGGGTGAACATAGTAAACTTTTCTACAACCGTTATGATAAATACCTATCATCTACTTACCAGTGTCTGCCTTGATGGAATAAAATTTGATTTGGTGAGAAAAAAAAATCAAAACTGTAATAAGGTAACAAATATTCTATTTTTGGACTTATGAATAATAAAATGTGCATTCTTTAATCAATGAAAAAAAAGAAAGAGATAGTAGCTTTCTAATGCAAATACTGACAAGAGGTCAAGTAAAATGAGAATAGAAAAATATTATTTAAATTTCCCACATCAAGACTGTAAGAGACCCTGACTGACAAGAACTTTTTAGGTGGTGTGGTAAGAATCTTCTTGGTGATGTAGTGAGGCTAGAACCTATACTGAAGTGAATTCATGAATGTATAAGAGAAAAACAAAAAATGGGACAGAAGCCGGAAAGAGACAAGTAAAAGATGAACTTTAAAGATAAGATATTAGAGCATGTTTATAGAGTAATGAGACTAAGTCTACAAGGGAGAGATTAATGATATACGAAACAAAGGGGATAACCAAAGGAATAAAATCCTTGACAAGGTGAAGAGGGAAGAGGGAAGATCCAGGTCATGAAGGCAATGGCCCAAAGTGACAGAAGAGGAAAGGATCCTGCTATAGACCTTTGCTCTAGCTGATCCCTCTGCCTGGAATGTTCTTTCTTCAAATCTTAACTTCTCAATGAGGCCCACTCAGAACCCATCAGGTTTGTTTGCCTCTCTTTCTCTACTAGAATATAAACTCTAAGATGGCAAAAGTTTTTGTTTCATTCATTGGTATGTCCCAAGAACTAGAACTGTGTTGTAGCACCTAAAAGTTACTCAAGTATTTCATCAATCAATAAACCAACATCAATTCTAAAAAATAAAAAATATATAAATCAACACCAATTCAATTTAATGTACTAAATTGAAATTTTTTCTTTGCCATTATTTGGACTAGCTATTGTCATATGACAGTTTCCCTACCACTGTGCATAAAAATGACATGACTCTGGCAGCAGAATGTTCCTAGAAAAAGTTATTTGGAAACCTAGATCTTTACTCCAAAGCCAAATCCTACCAATCCTTCAAAGCCTGACTCAAGTTCTATCACCAGTAAACGCCTTCCCCAGCTTTACCAGTGCGAATCAACTTCTTACTCTCTTGAACCATAGCATGTACTATGTGTAATTTCATCTGACATTTATTATAATGCATTGTCTTATTGTTTTTAAAGTTTTATTTATTTATTTTTTAAAGATCTATCCATTCATTTTAGAGAGACAGAGCAAGAAAGCGGGGGTCAGGGAGGGGTGAGTAGAGAGGGAAACCTGAAGCAGACTCCCTGCTGAGCGCAAAGCCTGACACGGGGCTCGATCCCAGGACTCTGAGATCATGACCTGAGCCCAAATTAAGAGTCAGCCGCTCAACCGAATGAGCCACCTTAGCAGCCCCTGAAGTTTTATTTCTAACTAAAATGTAAATTGAACTGGAGGGTTAGGGTGGTTATACATCTTTGTAACCCCATAATATGTACATTATAAGTGAGAAACATCCAATTACATATTGACAAGAGAAACAAAGTCAAAGAATTCTTGTCTGAGGGAAACTTACACTCTTAGCAGTAATTTGAGCATTTGAAACAAGTAGCTAAAACTTACACATTAAGAATGTATTAAAGTGTTTTTTCTAAGGGAAGCATTCTAAAAAAAGCATTTTTACCTTGCTAGAGATAATATTTTAAGTTGGCAATAATTATCACTTTGCTTTAGCAATTTAAATAGCATACTGATCTATGTATTATCTACCTTGTAAGGGCTCATTTTATTTTATTTTTAAAGATTTTATTTATTTATTTGACAGAGAGACACAGCGAAAGCAGGAACACGAACAGGGGGAGTGGGAGAGGGAGAGGCAGGCTTCCCGCTGAGCAGGGAGCCCGATGCGGGGCTCGATCCCAGGACCCTGGGATCACGACCTGAGCCGAAGGCAGACGCTTAACGACTGAGCCACCCGGGCACCCCTCATTTTATTTTATTTATTTAAATTTTTATTTTATTAGGTTATGTTAATCACCATACATTACATCATTGGTTTTTGATGTAGTGTTCCATGATTCATTGTTTGCGTATAACACCCAGTGCTCCATTCAGTCCATGCCCTCTTTAATACCCATCACCAGGCTAACCCATCCCCCCACCCCCCTCCCCTCTAGAACTCTGTTTATTTCTCAGAGTCCATAGTCTCTCATGATTCATCTCCTGCTGTTTCCCCCCCTTCATTTTTCCCTTCCTTTTTTTTTTTTTTTTAACATATAATGTATTATTTGTTTCAGAGGTACAGGTCTGTGATTCAACAGTCTTGCACAATTCACGGAGCTCACCATAGCACATACCCTCCCCAATGTCTATCACCCTGCCACCCCATCCCTCCCACCCCCACCACTAAAGCAACCCTCAGTTTGTTTCCTGAGATTAAGAATTCCTCATATCAGAGAGATCATATGATACATGACCTCTGATTGACTTATTTCGCTCAGCATAATACCCTCCAGTTCCAACCACGTCGTTGCAAATGGCAAGATTTCATTCTTTTTGATGGCTGCATAATATTCCATTGTATGTATATAGGTGTGTGTGTATGTGTATATATATATACATACACACATATATACACACCACATCTTCTTTATCCATTCATCTGTCGATGGACATCATGGCTCTTTCCATAGTTTGGCTATTATGGATATTGCTGCTATAAACATTGGGGTGCACGTACCCCTTCAGATCCCGACATTTGTATCTTTGGGGTAAATACCCAGTAGTGCAATTTCTGGGTCATACGGTAGCTCCATTTTCAACTTTTTGAGGCACTTCCATACTGTTTTCTAGAGTGGCTGCACCAGCTTGCATTCCCACCAACAATGTAGGAAGGTTCCCCTTTCTCCACATCCCTGCTAACATCTGTTGTTTCCTGACTTGTTCATTTTAGCCATTCTGACTGGTGTGAGGTGGTATCTCATTGAGGTTTTGATGTGGATTTCCCTGAGGCCGAGCAATGTTAAGCACTCTTTCATGTGTCTGTTGGCCATTTGGATGTCTTCTTTGCAGAAATGTCTGTTCATATCTTCTGCCCATTTCTTGATTGGATCATTTGTTCTTTGGGTGTTGAGTTTAAGTTCTTTATAGATTTTGGATACTAGCCCTTTATCTGATATATCATTTGCAAATATCTTCTCCCATTCTGTCGGTTGTCTTTTGGTTTTGTTTTTATCTTTATGAAGTCCCAATAGTTCATTTTTGCCCTTGCTCCCCTTGCCTTTGGTGATGTTTCTAGGAAGAAGGTGCTGCGCCTGAGGTCGAATAGGTTGCTGCCTGTGTTCTCCTTTAGGATTTTGATGGACTCTTGTCTCACATTTAGGTCTTTCAACCATTTTGAGTCTACTTTTGTGTGTGGTGTAAGGAAATGGTCCAGTTTCATTCTTCTGCATGTGGCTGTCCAATTTTCCCAACACCATTTGTTGAAAAGACTGTCTTTTTTCCATTAGACATTTTTTCCTGCTTTGTAGAAGATTAGTTGACCATAGAGTTGAGGGTCCATTTCTGGGCTATTCTGTTCCATTGATCTATGTATCTATTTTTGCGCCAGTACCATACTGTCTTGATAATGACAGCTTTGTAACAGAGCTTGAAGTCTGGAATTGTGATGCCACCAGCTTTGCTTTTCTTTTTCAACATTCCTCTGGCTATTCGGGGTCTTTTCTGGTTCCATACAAATTTTAGGATCATTTGTTCCATTTCTTTGAAAAAAGTTGATGGTATTTTGATAGGGATTGCATTAAATGTATAGCAGTCTACACATTTAATGTAAGGGCTTATTTTAATCCTCTTTCAGAACCCTAGGCCTTATATTGTTAGACTTAAGATCAACTTTTTCCAAAGGTGAGAATAAAATAAGAACTTTAATAAAAAAGCAAATACCTCACAGGATTGAGTAAAGCTTTAAGTCATGACCCATCTTAAAGATCTACCAACAAGGAAAAATAGTACAATAAAAACCACCTTTGTAGTAGTGTAAGTCTCCTATATCCTAGTCACTTAACTGTATGCTTTATTAACATTTCAACCACGGAGTGAAATATTTTCCTGACATTATACATGAGGAAACTAACATGGAATGATTAAGCTTATCTAAAATGTATACCATCAGTGATCCAAAAACAAACCAACATTTCATCTATGACAACCTTGGTTAACCTCTACAATAAATCCATTTGAATACTTTAGTTTTTTAACTCCATATTTAAATATTCTAATTATTAGCTGTAAAATGTTTCCCTCTAAAAGTTTTTGTTTTTTTTTTAATTAAGAAAGAGTTAGAAAAAAGGACAATCTTCAGACCCAACAGTAACATTTCATTCTTAGCTATGGGATCTTTTGGTACAAGGAACACTGCCAATTTTGGCCATCTTATTATTATAGCACAGATACAAGATTCACTAAAAATACTAATAAATTTACTGGATGCCTACTATGTGAATGGCACTATACTATAGGAAATCTCAGGTTCCAAGGCTATAATCAATACAATTCTCCCTAATCTTGCATGATAGCCATCTTTGCTTTCAATGTTTGCCTTACTGTTTAAATGGACCTTTTATACCAATACAATAGGATTTAGAAGGACTTTTTTTTTTTTAAAGATTCATTTATTTTGAGAGAGAAAGAAGAGTGCACATGTATGTGGGGCAGAGGAAGAGGGAGAGACATTCCCAAGCAGACTCCACGCAGAGCCTGGTGCAGGGCTCGATCCCACAACCCTGAGATGCAACCTGACCCAAAACCAACTCAGACACTTAACTGACTGTGCCACACAGGTGCCGGATACAGAAGGACTTCTGAATGTCTATCTCCTTTGAGGGATTTATTATTTAGTTCTAGTCATTATATTTATACACACACACATACACACATTCATATGTAATTCACAAGACAGAGAAAGTAAGAAAACATAAAACTTTTCTGTCTTACCTTTCTTTATTCTTTCCTTACCACCCACAATTTGTTCTTCTTGTGGCATGTGAGATAATCTCTGCCTAAACAACTTCTCTAGAGCTTGTGCCATAAGAACAATGTCATCTCCAGGCTAGAAAATATATAAACATAAGGTTATGCAATATGGTCACTGTACCAAATTTCAACAATTCAGGCTACCTTAGAGAAGGCAGTGACACAGTACTCTTAGATATTATTAAACAGTATTTATTGCTTCTAAATTAAGTACAGGAAATCGTGTATCAGCTCATATTTTAAATTCTAACATTCTACCCTTTTAACTTCTAAAAATAACCCAGGTAGCCTTTCTGAGTACTAAAGGGTTACAATCCAACCAATCCTACTAATAATACAAAAAGGTTTCAGAAATTAAAATTTCTACCTCACTAATAAGTTAAAACAAAACATGTTCATGGCTGTGGGAAGTACGTGATTTGACTTGATGTGATGTAGTTTTCAATTAACTAAGTGATATAATGACACTGCAGCGTTAACTCAGTTTTTAAATCTTTTTTTTTTCTTCCAGTTTTTAAATCTTAACTATCTGCGTAGAAGTCTTTGGCTTGCTTTATTCACTATTGATAAAAAACTAAGTAGATTACAAAGCAAAAGCCTAAAGCAGAGAACACTTACTCTGAAGTTATGTATGTCAGGAAAATTACTGACCTTCGTTTTAAAATGTTAAGTTAAAGTACACTTGGAATTGTTAAATTAAAATGAAGTTGCCAATGGTACTTTCAGAATGCCATTAGTGCTCATTTTTTTAAAAAATCATATTGGCTAAGAGTCTTAAATTTAAGATGGCACTGATAGTTTGGGAACCAAAAATTTCTATTACATATCAGCATCACCAGTGATTTTGAATAAATGGGATATAAGTTTTAAAATTTTTAGCTACAGAACAGCTTAAAAAGAATGCAGTACTCTGGGAAAGAGGGATACTGTATGGAGAAAAAAATGAATATACACAAATCCAGTTTTATAGGATGAAAGCAAAAGCAAAGATTAAGGTCAAATGTCCACATATATTATCAGACAAGCCCATGCATTAATGCAAATACAAATACTACTACTGAAATATAACAGAGAATGTGTCTCATCGTTAAGTAAACTGGTCATGAAGTTTAGATGTATGTAATTTGTCTGAATTCATGCCATGAACATTTAACCAAGATTAGTATATAATAAAGTTAACATTTATAATTAAAATGGCAGAAGTATGGTAGAGAACATTAATACTTATAGAAACCAACTATCATTGGTATTTCACTTTTTAAAACATAAGAAACCTTTACAGCTATTCAGGCAAAATTATGGCAAATAGATTAAATAAATAGATACATAAAAATTGTGAAATCCAGTAAAAAAATAAACATTATCCTTAAAAATATGTAAAATACCCCCAAATCAAGACTTGAAATTTGAAATCAGCACACTTTTTATACACATCTTCTATAAGAGCAAAGAATTATCAAGTATAACATCAGGCTTACATACCTTGTTGTATAAATAACAATTTGAGAACATTATGTTGAAGTCTGCTATACATTCTGAAGCCTTCACATAATACTTATGTTCTAAGCGCTTCTTAATTGTATTTAAATCCATTGGGGTCTTTATAATGGTGTAATAATCCTATGGTTTTTAAGAAGAAATTCTAAATTTTAGTAGTAAGAACAAATTCACTGCAACTATCGGCACACAAAGAAATTTAAGAAGCTATATACCTGTAACTAGATGACCTTTAAAAAGCCATAATTTGGAAACTGAAACTTTTGTACTGAGAAACAAAGCTGACTGCCATGGCATTTTTTTCAGAGAAAAAATAACAAAGAATAACAAAAACAGGAATGTAAGGGTAGAACTATCCTGGAAAATAAAAAGTGAAGGGCATGAAGAAGAAAAACCTAAAATTTATGGAGTCTGACAGATACAGAGTATAATCCCAGCACCATGGTTTACTAACTATGTAACAAATTACTTAGCCATTATGTTGTCAGATGGCTGAAAATACCTAAGAGAAGACCTAAAGTTGAATTCTGTATATGATGCATCTAAGTCTACCAAGAAGTGTCAAGAGCAACTTCATGAAGAAGGTGACATTCATGACAACCTTGCACCAAAAGGTCAAGTGAGGGGAGCCTGGGTGGCTCAGCTGGTTGGGCATCTGACTCTTGGTTTCGGTTCAGGTCATGATCTTGGGTTCATGGGATGGAGCCCCACTTCAGACTCCAGGCTCAGGACAGAGCCTGCTGGAGATTCTCTCCCTCTGCCCCTTCCCCTGCTCACACACACACACATCCTCTCTCTCTGAAGTAAATAAATCTTATAAAAAAAAAAAATCAGGTAACACATTCTATAACAAAAAGACATGTACTATAATGTACCAAACTGTTAAAGTAAGAATTTCAATGCTCAGAAAAATGAGCTTTGTTGTTTGGGAAAAATACTCATTGGAAAACACTTCAGTGGTAAAGAATAAATTAGAGGTCTTTATTAAATTAATTTTATAATATTAAAGATTAGTCTATTTCTTTGAGAGATTCACAGGGTTTTTCTCTGTTATAAGTAACATAATCCTAAGATATACTTACTGGCAACTTTAGTTTCACAGCATCCACAGGCTGCTGAAAAGGCCAGGAAAAACTATGCTTCCATAAAGCCTTCAGGACAACTTTTTGTAGATACTGCAGTTGATTTGTCAATCGCCCATTCTTCTTAGTATTTATATATTCTGGTGGTGGAGGGTTAACAATAGCTGTTTGTCGACTTGACAGAGACATTGTCAACGGGGTCAAATCCTGATATTATAATGTTGCCTATAAGTACATGTCCTTAAAATACAAAAATAAAACTGAGTAACCTTCAAAGCACATTTAAAATGGTTTCTATAGGAACTAAAAAGTGTAATATTATATTTTACATCACATCATGATTAAGACAACAAAAAAGCCAAATGATTAATACATCTGTAAACAAATACGAACCTCTTTCTGTATAAATACTAAGAGTTGTTTCATTATGTATGCCTTAGTTTTGGATGATTTAAGGTATTTCAAACTTTCACAGTATTTCTTCCGCTTTTCTAATACAAATTGAGGTCTTAGCACTTAAAGTCTATAAGTTTCTGGTAAAAAAGAAATAATAGGAAATGTTAAACATAACCGTGGTATGTAGTTACTCTAAAATTAATTCAATGAAAGAAGAAAATCAAAATAGAGGACTTTTCTGGCTAATTTAAATAAAGTGATTTATTTATTTACTTAAGGAGGCTCCACCCACAATGTGGGGCTTGAATTCATGACCCTGAGATCAAGAGTCACATGCTTTACTGACTGAGCCAGCCAGGTACCCCTAAAGTGATTTACTTTAAAATCTAATTATTAGAAATAAGACACATATTAAAATGCTACTATTTAGTACATATTACTCATTTTTGAGCAACTAATGTCTAGAACTTTGTCATCTTGCAAAACTGAAACTCTATACCTATACCTATTAAATAACTCCTCATTCCTGCCTCTCTCCAGCTCTTGGCAACCACTACTCTATCTCGTTTCTATGAATTTAACTACTCTGGGTATAAGTAGGATCATACAGTATTTGTCTTTTTGTGATTGGTTTATCTCAGCAAAATGTCCTCAAGATTAATCTATAATGTAACATATGTCAGAATTTCCTTCATTTTATAAGGTTCAATATTTCATTATATGTATATACAATATTTTGCGTATCCATCCATTCATCAATGGACACTTGGTTAACTTCCACCTCTTGGCTACTGTGAATACTGCTATAAACATGGATGTATAAATATCTCTTCAATGCCCTACCTACAATTCTTATGGATACACCCCAGAAGTGCAGCATTGAGAACTGATGGATCATATGGTAATCTTTTTTTGTTTTTTCCAGGAATCCTGTACTGTTTTCCACAGCACCTGCAACACTTTGCGTTCCCACCAACAGTCTACAGCGTTCCAGTTTCACCACATCCTCACAACACTTTTTATTTTCTGTTGTTTAACAGCAGGCATTCAAATGGGTGTGAGGTACTGTGGTTCATTTAAAAAATACCAAGCCCAAGCCCCAGTCTTTGGAGATAAGGCTTACAAATCTGTTTGCTTTTTAAATTTCCCTGGTGCTTGTGATGTGTAGCCAGGATTAAGAACCACACTAAAGGGGCGCCTGGGTGGCTCAGTCGTTAAGCGTCGGCCTTGAGCTTAGGTCATGATCCCAGGGTCCTGGGATCGAGCTCTGCTTCCGGCTCCCTGCTCCGCGGGAAGCCTGCTTCTCCCTCTCCCACTCCCCCTGCTTGTGTTCCCTCTCTCGCTGTTTCTCTCTGTCAAATAAATAAATAAAATCTTAAAAAAAAAAAAAAGAACCACACTAAAATGAATTAACTTGGAGGTGATTATCAATCTTGTAATTTATTGCACTTCCTTACACTATTCTCATGTTATACAAACAACAACTAGAACTTTTAATGTCATTAAGAACAAAGGAGATATTCTAGTATTGCAACTGAAACTGGTTCTTACTGTTTTGTATTTATTTAAAGTCAGTCTATCTTTGGAGTGTCCCAATCACTATGCCCTCCCTCCTTCACAAAGATAACCACTATGATGAATTCTATCCCCTTAAATTGTGACTGTTTTTGACCTTTACATAAATACTGTATTTAATATGTATTACACTCTGTCTGGCCTTGTATCAGTATTATGTTTGTGAGATTTAACTATGTTTCATTTGTTCATCTTCATTGCTGTACAGTATTCTATGATTGGAATTGTACGACAATCTATCCATTCCTCTTAGGACTTTTGGGTTGTTTCCAGTGTTTGATCAAAAATACTGCCATGAACATGCTTATAGTGAGTATGTGCATGCATCATGTTGAATATAAACCCAGAAGTGAAATTGTTGGGTCATAGGTTATATGTGTGTTCAACTTTAGTGGATACCAGTTTTCCAAAATACACCAATTTATATGCACAACAGAGCTTGGGAATCCTACTTACTCCACATCCTTGTCAATATTTGGTATCATCAGTGTGTTCCATTTCAGCCATTCTGGTGAATGTATAATGGGATCTCATTGTGATTTTAATTTGTATTTCACTGAGGATTCATGATATGAAACACCTTTTTAATATGTCTATTGGCCATATGAATATCTTCTTTGTCAATCACCTGTTGAAGAGTTCTACCCATTTTTCTATTGGGTTGTCTGCTATTACCTTATTTTTAGCTCTTCATATAGCCTGTATAGAAAACCTTTGTTGCGTGTTTCAAGTATCTTCTCTATGCTTTTCCTTCACAGCCTCATTTTAAGCAGGCATTCTTATCCCCTCTTCCCCAGTGCTAATCCATCAGCTATTACTCTGCTTCACCACTACCATGTTTGTCTACCTCTTTACTGTCTTCCAATATGCCCTCCCCCGTTTCTCAGAATGTAAACTCAGTGTCAGCAGGGACCTTGTTTGTACTGATCCAAGACAGACTGAGGTCCTATTTGACTAATGCCTACGACAGAGCTACATAGGCTGAATTAAAGTGTCCAGATTCAGTTTTATGTTAGAGATACAGCAGGTGTCACTTTTTTTTTTATATAGGGAGAAATAGGGAGAGAAATCCAGAATGTTTTACTTTTAGGGACACCTGGGTGGCTCAGTTCGTTAGGCGTCCACCTTCGGCTCAGGTCATGATCCCAGGATCCTGGGATCGGGCCCCTCACTGGGCTCCCTGCTCAGCAGGGAGCCTGCCTCTTCTTCTGCCTGTGGCTCCCCGTGTTTGTGTTCTCTCTCTCTCTGACAAATAAACAAATAAAATCTTTAAAAAAAAGAATTTTTTACTTTTAAATTAGGTCCCACTGCTCAGGAATTTGCCTTAAAAAAATGAATGAATTACTTAATGAATGCCTATCAATTAAAAAAATGCATTTTCCAAACCTCATCAAAACCTCAATTCCACTATATCCTTTTGCAGAGGATCTAAGTTTACAAGAGAAACTCTTTAAAAATTAACTTCTCTTAGCTTACTTCCTATTCTATATTTAAGTGCCTCTCCTCTTTTCCATGAAGATCTTTCCCCTTTTCCAGAATCCTATTTTTTTCATTAATTATTCCTTTATTTCCATTATCTTATGTTTCTTTTTTTTAAATTAGGTTTAGGAAGGCTTTCCTCGAAAGATTATACAATACATAATTATATTTCCTGTTCTTCCTAAGACTACATTTTCTACACTTAATTTTTTTGTAATTAATTTCTGCTGATATCTCTATCTGTAGACATGCTCTAGTCATTTTCTTAAATGTTTTCCTTAAAAACACCTTTCCACACAAAAACCTGCACACAGATGTTTATAGCAGCTTTATTCAAAAATTGCCAACACCTGGAAGCAACCAAGATGTCCTTCAGTAGGAGGATGGATAAACTGGAACAACATCCAGACAATGGAATATTATTCAGCGCTAAAAAGAAATCAACCATCACGCCATGAAAAGACATGGAGGAATCTTAAATGCATACTAAGCAAAAGAAGCCAATAGAGCCGAAGTCCTTATACTGTATATTATATATATATATATATATATATATATATAATATAATGTCTTTTCCAGAATGTCGTATAGTTGGAATCGTATGATTCCAACTATACGACATTCTGGAAAAGACAAAACTAAGGAGACCGCAAAAAGGTCAATGGTTGCCAGGAGTTGGGGAAAGGGAAGAATAAAAAGATGGAGCACAGAGGATTTTTAGGCCAGTGAAAAGATTTTGTATTAGATCATAATGATGCATATATCCCATTATACATTTGCCCAAACCCTTAGAATGTACAACATCAAAGAATGAACTCTAACACAAACTAAGGTCTTTGGGTGATAATGAGGTATCACTGTAGGTTCATCTACTATAACAAATGTACCACTCTGACGGGAGCTGTGGATAATGGGGGAGGGCAACATGTGTGGGAGTTGGTAGGTATACAGGGAATCTCTGTATCTTTCTCCCAATTTTGCAGTGAATGTAAAACTGCTCTAAAAAATAAGGACTTAGGGGTGCCTGGGTGGTGCAGTCAGTTGTGTCTGACTCTCGGTTTTGGCTCAGGTCCTAAGATCAAGCCCTGTGTCAGGCTCTGCATTCAGCATAGAGTCTGCTTAAGATTCTCTCTCCCTCTGCCCCACTACGCCTCCCCTTAAATAAATTAAATAAATAAATAAATAAATAAATAAATAAATAAAAACTTAAACACCTTTCCTGCTACATGCTTATTAACATAAAAAAACAACCAACCAACCAACCTTAGGTGCAAAAAATTTTTTAAACGGCAAATACATCCATCTGGTTTCTCCAACCCCCTTCTGAAACTGCTTTTCCAAAGATCACGAACACCTTGAAATATTTCAAAGCCCTCACTTGTCTTCCTCAATTATCTTCCCAGACTTCTCTGTAGTATTTAAAATGGCTAACAACTCTTTTAAAATTGTTCTCCTCCTTTATAACCCATATATCCTCAGCTATTCATGCAACTTCCTCATATGTCCCTTATATTTCAACCCCGCCTGAGTCCTTGTTTTCTTGCTTTGATACTTTGATCAAACATCTGCACAAAATTAGTCAAATCCCAAATTAGATTTTTGTAGTACCTGTAAGATAACACTAACTAGTAAAAACTTAAAATAGTATGTATTGGGGGGCGCCTGGCTGGCTCAGTTGGTGGAATGTGCGACTCTTGACAGGCGTTGTGGGTTCAAGCCTCAGGTTGGGTATAGAGATTATTTAAAAATAAAATCTAAAGGGGTGCCTGGGTGGCTCAGTCAGTTAAGCATCTGCCTTTGGCTCAGGTCATGATCTCAGGATCCTGGGACTGAGCCCTGCATCAGGCTCCCTGCTGAGCAGGGAGTCCACTTCTCCCTCTCCCTCTGCCCCTACCCCTGCTTGTGCTCACTTGCTCTCTCTCTCTCTCAGATAAATAATAAATTTTAAAAATCTAAAAAAATAAATAAATAAATAAAAGGAAGCCTGGATGGCTCAGTCAGTTCAGTGTCTGACTCTTGATTTCGGCTCTGTTCATGATCGAGACCCTAGACAGGCTCTGTACTCAGCATAGAGTCTGCTTGTCCCTCTTCCTCCCTCTCCCACCCCATGCACGCATGCTCTCTCAAATAAATAAATAAAATCTTTTAAAAAAATAAAATAAAATAGCATGTATTGGGATAAAACACTATACATCTCCTAATTAGACAAGATATAATATACACAGTCCCTATAAAGGCCTCTGGCCAAAAATATGTAACAAGCTTTTAAATTTAACTTGCATGTAACAGAAAATTAAAGGGCTAGAGCTGTGCTGTCCAATATGACAAGCTCTGGCCACACAGAACTATTTAAGTTTAAATTAACCAAAATTACCAAAATCAAAAACTCATCCACATTTCAAATGCTCAATAGCTGTATATGTCTACTGGCTATGCACGGGACAGTGTAGCTATAGAGCACTGCCATCACTGCAGAAAAGTTCATATATATTTGAATTTTAATAACCATGTAGTATGAATGGTATACAATAAAGTTTCCTTTCTTCTTTTTTTTTTAAGATTTTATTTTTTAGAAAGGCAGAGGGAAAGGGAGACGGAGAGAAAATCTTAAGCAGGCTCCACACCCAGCCTAGAGCCTGACATGGGGCTTGATCCCATGGCCCTGAGATCATGACCTGAGCTGAAACCAAGAGTGGAATGCTTAACCGACTGAGCCACCCAGGCACCCCTCTTTTCCCATTCTTGTCCCCTAGCCAACTAGTACCCCTCTTTACTGCTAGCAATTGCTTTTTATTTCTTTTTCATTAGCAATTTCTTATGTATCTTTTTAGAAATAGTGTTTTTTTACACTTAATTCATATTAGAAATTGTCCCAGGGCAGCCCCTCTATTTTTAATGACTGCCTAGTATGTCATCATATGAATGTGGAAATGCAGCTATTAAATACAATTCTGCAATGAATATCCTCATAAATACATCATTGCATGCAGAGTCAATACTTTCGGATATATATTTGGGGGGGCAGGCCTATTGGATATATTTCTTTTAACAATTTCTGGGACAACGCTTTTAAATGTTGCTATATGTGTAATTGCTGTCCACAGGTTATTCTAATTTATAGCCCTACCAACAGTGTACAAGAGTAAAAATTTAAACTTCTAAGAAAAAAAGTTATTTGAAATGGTTGCAAATATTCGTCACCCCTGACAAATAATTATAAACCAAAGATTTCCTAAAATGCAGACACAAGCGAAAACGTTTCCAAAAATGTTACAACAAGAAACATACAAATTCACCTTTAATTCAATGCACACAAAGACATATCAGGAAGTCTGATCTCTTTGGCAAAGGTTTCACGCTTTCAAAAACACCGAGACCAACCAATTTCTTGAGTTTGCCAAGAAAAAGAAATGTTTACATAATTCCTCAATTATTATTAACTCAGTTAATAATGGTGCAAATATTAAATTGTGTTGCCCCATATGCTTACTGAAGTTTCAAGGAAACTTGAGCTGATTAAGAAACAAAAATGTAAATTAACATATCTTGAACTTAGAAGGCTCTGTTAGAGTTGAATTTTGAGGTTTTGAATGAAGACTGTTTAAAAATATTTTCCATCATTTCAATAAATGGAAGAGGATAAGTTATTCTGGTATGTGGTGGCACTTCTGGTTGAACTTAGATAGTTCACATGCAGGGAAGTAGTATAGCACAGAACTAAAGAGTTTGGATTCTGGGCGCGCCTGGGTGGCTCAGTCGGTTAAGCATCTGACAGGCTCTGACTTTGGCTCAGGTTGTGATCTCAGGGTCCTGGGATCAAGCCTTCCATCAGGCTACCTGCTCGGCGGGGAGTCTGCTTTTCCCTTTGCCCCACCCCTGCTTGTGTGTGCGCGTGCACACACACACTCTCTCAAATAAAATAAAATCTTTAAAAAAAAAAAAAAGTACGGCTCAGTAACCCACCCAGTGTGAGCTCAAATACTGATTCCAATCCTGCAACATCAAACAGGCGGTCTCCAATTCAAGGGAGAAAATTATTTCTTCAAAATAAAATCAGGCTTCACTTAAAGTCAAACAGATAATTTCTAGAAAATGTATATTCTTCACAGTGATTCAAACTTCTCATCTACTCCTCCCTTCAGTCTAAGAATGGGACGCCCTCCCCGTCTAGAACTCTTTTCCCAGGTACTCCAGATACGGAGATAACAAAGGTCCTCCATCTCTCTTGCCTATATTGTCAACATTTCTATACTAGCTTACCCTCCATATACACTTTCTCAAGTGTCCTTAAAAATCCTTCTCTTGATCCTATTGTCTCCTGGTAGCCTCAATCTTCTCTCTTCTGTACCTCACACTGGAGCATCCTAAAAAATGACATTGTCTTTACACCCCACCCCACACTCAACTTTTTCCCTGCCATTCCTCTGAAAGTCCCCTTACACTAAGCCTAATACTTACCATACTTAGTTGTTAAATGGATTCTTTTGAGTCTTATCTCACTTGACCTCTCAGCAACATCTACCACTAGACTATCTGACTCAAAACTCTTCTCTGGTTTCCGGGATACCACTTTTTTCCCAGATTCTATTTGTTCATTTATTACATACTTACAAAGCACCTACAATGGTGCCAAGCACTGAACTAGGAATTGAGGGGTACAGTCTCTCTACAGACTTATAAATAGGCAATTACAACAGGACATATAATTACTGCTTTGACAGAGATAGGAACAGGGTGCTAAGGGAAGAGTCAGATTGGAAATCCAGAGGATATCTCCATATCTCATCTGCCAATCCATTAATATCCCTCAAGGTTCTTCCCTTGCTTTTTTCTTTAACTCCATCAACACACTCCCTGACTGTGGAATATAAATTTACATTTTCTGAATACTTAGGGTATTCCTATTTTCTATCCCCCAAACCACCTTTTTTTTGGTAGTTCACTTGTTACTCCCACCTCAATTGATACAACAGTGCGGTTCTGATTATTGTTTAGTAATTTATAATCACACTGTTCAACCCACCACTGTTCACAATACACACATATATAAACCCCTTCCCTCTCATTAGATTTAAATGTGGCTACTATTCCAATTTCCAACCCTGTGCCAGCCACACTCAAAAATTTGCAGTTCACTGTCCCACCCTACTTTGTGCTCACACACGTGCATGCTCTTGAAAATTTTCTCCTGCTTACCAGAGCTCCTCCTGTCACTCTTTAGACTAACTTCTATTTGTCCTTCAAGACCCAGTTATCACCTCCACCCCAGAGGCCTCCCTCACCCCCTTCCACCCACCTGGGTCCTTCCCATGGATCCCAAAGCACCATGTGGATACCTCATCTGAATTCTTAATGTAAGCCACTACCTTGAGTACAGGCCCAGGTTCTGCAGCACCCAGCAGAGGGTCAGGCGTGTTCCAAGAGCTTAATAATGTTAGTTAAACAAATAAATCAAGGGTGGGAATGTCCCTGTCCCAAATGATGGACCGAGAAAAAAACAACAAAAATACCAGCTACGGCTAAAGCTTCATACTTTCTCCTGCATTCCCCAAACTACAGTACATTGAGCGATCCACCAATCTTAGACCCAAAGACCGTGAGCGTTTTCCAAGATGGGAAGTAGGCGGTTGTATAACTGGAAACCTCACGTCCTCGCCCCAACCTCTTTCTCCCCACCCCTTCCTTGCAAAAAACCCCCAAGCATTTAAGAGAAAAGCCCCCAAGTTTGAAAAGGGCCCACTGGGGCAACAAGCTTGCAGTTTTAAACCAAAGAAAAGCAACTGGCAGCTCACCTGGGCAGCAAGGCACGCACGGGGATGGCCTCCCCAACGGCCTCGCCGGTTGCACAGTGTTGATGGGGGAGGGGAGAAGAGGAAAAAACGGTTCTTTCTCGCTCAGCGTCGCACCGAGGGCCCGGACCCCAAAGCAGTAGTCCACGCAGAGGCTGTGTCACGTTGTGTGAAAAAGGCCTTATCTGATCGTTCCCGCCAGCTTGCACAAGATGAAGCGGTGCGAGGCAGCCGTTCTTCACCGACCGTCGCAGCCAGCTCTCGTCCTAATGGCGGCAACCGCTAGCGGGCAGCAACAGGCGCCTTTATGGGAGACCCGCGGCGGGCAGCCCGCCCATTGGCCTGAGCGCGTCACGTGGCCAGGCCTGGCGCGGGCGGCCGGTAAAGTGCGTGAGGTCCCAGCTCCGCCGCCAGGGCTTGGGCCGGGTTTGAGGGTCTTCCACCGGGTGAGTGCCCTGTTGTTGAGACTTCACTGAATGCCGGGTACCGGGCAGAGAGCTGGGGGTTTAGGCGTAGGAGCGCCACCCAGAAGGAGTTTACCATGAAAACAATGAAATGAATTAGCCCTATGCTGTTTTGGGGGTTCGTGAGTTTGAGCTTGCGCTGTTTTCGTCCAATCATACTTGTTCTCCAGTTCTCCCCACAGCTCCCCTGTCTTGCACGCAGTGAATGTTCAGCATTAGATAGCAGCTGAGGTTGGAGTCCACAGGAGCTCATGGGGTTTAGAATGGCACTTAAGAGCATTTTCACAGCAAGCAGCTGCGTGGAGAGAGTGATTTTAGGATTTTGAAGAGTCTTGGCAACTACCTCATTATATGTGGATGTGTATGAGAAAACTGTGTTTAGCACCAAATTTGCCTTTTGGATCCAATTGCAAACAATGTTTCTAAAAAGTCATTCCTAGATGGATGAATGGATGGGAGGGTAGGTGGGGGAGGGGAAGCCAAAAACAGCTGACGAGCTGCTCAGTAAACCCATCAAAAACCAATCTGTCTCCAGATTCTTGAAGTGCAGATCTGGCGGCCATGAACAGCTTGGCATGTCTTAATTTTGTTGCTTTTCTGTGAGCGTCCAAGTGTTCACAGAAATAACCGGAGCGGCAAGCCGTTTTACATCGGAAAGGCTCTCCTTACTTAAAACACCCAAAATGGCTTACTTTAGTCAGAGAAAGGACTAGAAGGCCTTTACTTCCAGGTAACGGAATAATCAAGGAATGTAGTCAAAGCTGTAGTGTACACTTTGGTTAGATTCTTGTTCCGTGTTTTTGTTTAAAATCTTATCAGGCAGGAAAAAGATGGGAACTAGGGTGTGATCTAGGTACATACACAGGGTGTGACCCTCACACGGTGAAGGGCTTAAGGGAAGTCAAAGGAAATAAAAGCCAGGAATGATTCAGTGCAAGTCTTGTTCAGCTGTCAACTTTTTTGGCTCTCCTTCTCCTGAGAACCAGTGCTGGGGAAAAGTGCGTACTCCACAGAGAAGCCCTGGTGATCTTTTAGAAAGCTAAATCTCATCATGTTAACCCCCTTAAAACCTTTCAATTACTTTCCATTATTTTTAAGATAAAGGTCAAAACCCTTAAGATGAGCTACAAGGTTCTACTTGAACTATCTCTATTCAGCTCCAGCCACCCCTCCAATAGTGCGCACATCTCTGGCCACACTGACCTTTTACCTCCTTCCCCTTACCCTATTGTCCTCCCCCCCCCTCCCTTCCCCTGTCCACCCCTCAGGGCTCTTATAACCGGCTCTTCTCTCAACTCCCTTCCCACACTCAAGGTCTCCCTCAAAGTCTTTTCCTCAAGGAGGCCTCCACTAGATTGGTCTTCCTATTACACACTCTCATTACAACATAATTACATAGCACCTATTACAATTGTACTTATATAGCCAGGCACATATTTAATGTCTATTTCCCCCACTACACAGTAAGCACCATGAATGCAAAGTATCAAAAACCTTTAAAGTGTATTATCATTGAGTACATTGTCCTTTGATCCTGCCAGGTTTTACAGACTGTGGCCAATAAAATTTGAATTAAGGGCATGGGTGGACAGGGAGGGGGAGAGTGACAAAAACAGATTTTGAGTTTTTAAAGAAACAAAATGGTTGTAAAATGGGGAATATGGAGAATGGGTTTATTTGGGAAGTAGACTCCTAAAGATTTGCTGTTAGATTGGATGTAAAGACGATGGTGTTTCTGGCTTGAGCATTTGGAGGAAGGCATCATTTACTGGAAAGGGAATTGTAGGAGGGGAGCAAGTTTGAGGGAGGGGGAAGATCATGAGTTCAGTTTTGAACATAAAAATTCAGGGTGCCTATAAAATATCTGGAGAGAGATTTTGAATAGGGAGTTTATTATACAGCTCAAAATTCAGTCTAAGCTGAAGATGGGAGTGGAGGGCAGGAAGGAAGTTAGACAAGTGAAATTGGTTTGAAATAATTCTTACGGAGAACAGGAGAAAAATCTGGGGAAACGTCTTAGTAAGACAGATTTGAAAAGTTAAGATGTGGACATTGGTGAATGTTCATGGAGAAGTAAGGTAGTTGCTTTTCCCCAACACTTGAGATTTGCCAGGGGAAGTGTGACAGAGACAATAGAGAAAAGTAGCTTCTAAAATATTGGGGGAAAAGTGGCTGAGACTAGGATATGACAAGGGCTATTCTGTGACACATAAAAACAGCTGTGATTATGGGTTGTTTTTTTTTTTTTAGAAAAGCATCAAAGAGTTCCATTTCAGTTTAAATCAATATATCACACAAACATAAATGAAAGACCTTTTAAAGTTTCCATCCTTCATTCTAGCATCAGATTCAACAAGAGGAAGCCTAACTTTCTGGTCTCCTATGGGATTCACAAGGGTCCCTAGAACTCAGTTAAAGATTTAAATTTAAGAATGGTTTTGTATAGGAATTTGGAGGCAACTTAATACATATAGACGTAGAGGGTAATTTATTGCTAAAAATAAAAATATTTATGGGGTGCCTGGGTGGCTCAGTCTGTTGAGCCTCTGACTCGATTTCAGCTCAGATTGTGATCTTAGGGTCATGAGATTGAGCCCTGCATTGGCCTCAGTGCTCAGTAGGGAGTCTGCTTCTCTCCTCCCTCTTCTTCTCCTTCCCATTCATGCATGGGTACGCTGTCTCAAATAAAAAAATTTTATTTATTATAAATGTTAAAAAAATTATCACTAGTTATAAGCTTGTAATTTCCTTTATCAAATGTATTTATTTAAGAACTAGTATTAAATATAATTAAATCTATATTCCTCATGTAACTTAAATGTGTAGAAGATTCAAATTTGGATGTGAATGAATATAGCAAACAGTGAATTATCTTAATATAATAATTTCAAATAAAGGTTACAAATAATTTTGGGGAGGTGGGCTGCAAACATGGGCCCCATCTGTGAGGAAAGAAGGCATAAATTTTATATAGTACTACCACAAAACATGAGTTTAGTTTATCAACTTATAATTTATTTGTCAGATTTGGTCCCATTAACCCTGTCAATTTTTTTTTAATTTGTCAAGATTTTGTAAGTAATAAAATAACACTGGCAAACACTAAAAGTTAATTTTGCATCTAGAATGCTTAAACTACATGACATAAAGAATTTCTGTCAGCATAAGAAATATAAATCAGGTGTAGTAGGAAGTTACGGAGAATGTCTCTGTGAAAGGGCTATAACCTAATCTGGAAGTCCTCAGCAGTTCCTAGCCCTCTTGGGTAGCGTGAATGCCTGTCTGTTTGGCCTTGATTGCATTTTCAGGCTCTTTATGAGAAGACGCATCATGAAGGAGAGTCCATTTGCCCAAGTCTAGGTTCCTAAAGGGCTGAAGAAGGGTGTTGATGAGTCACACGCTCCAAAATAAAAATGGAGGATCAAATTCCAGTGGGGCTTCCGATTTCCATCCCAGAGGAAAATCAGGAACTTATGGATTCCAACAATCCTTTGCCTCCGCCAGAATCAGTAACCCATTGACCCTGTTACCTTTTCACTATCCCTTACCTACTGTACCCTCTTCCCTTCTTATCCAGTCAATCATGATAATTCCTTCTTGCAATCACCTTCAACTCCTCTACCTCCTCTTCCTTATTTCATGCTTGGCAAGATGACAACTTTTATTAAATCTTTATTTAATCCCTTTGCCCTGTAGTTCATTGTGACTAAAGGAAAAGGCACAACCATGTTGTCAAGTTGCCCCTTAAATAAAAGATCAACTACCATTGCCACCCCCACACTCCCTAACCATTTTCCCTGCTACAGTTTTCTCCACAGCATGTATAACCATCTAATACATTATAGAATTGTTTGTTTAATCTATCTCTCTCTCCCTAGAATGGAAGCTCAGAGAAGGGATTTTTGTCTGTTTTGTTTACTGCCTTATCCTCAGTACATAGTAGAGTATCTGGCACAGAGCAGGTGTTCATTTAATAGTGGTCTAATAGGGGCACCTGGGTGGCTCAGTCGTTAAGCATCTGCCTTCGGCTCAGGTCATGATCCCAGGGTCCTAGGATCGAGCCCCACATGGGGCTCCTTGCTCAGTGGGGAATATGCTTCTCTCTCTGCCTCTGTCACTCTCCCTGACTCTGTCACTCTCCCTGCTTGTGTGCACTCTCTCTGTCAAATAAATAAATAATCTTTAAAAAAACGAATCCACTGGCCGAAGTAAAAAGTTAAAGATGGCATCCTGACTTGTGCTTGAGAAGAGGCCTGCAGTTCCCTGACATGGCTCTGTATTGACGGCAGGAGACTCTCTTGTACTGGAGTAGATTAAAGAGTTCCTAAATATTTGCTTGGGTTGTCTAGCACTTGAAACAGGGTACCAGCTTTCAAATGTCGTTGAAATTATAAAAACTCTGTGGATCTAATTGGTGGAAATTGGCACATGTATTTTCAATTGTACTGGAGAAGCAAAGAGACCAAAGGAAAAATCCATACGTGAAACAATGACCTCATCTTTTGGCTGCTTTTAACAATTATAATCCATGTCAGGAAACTGAAGAAGATACCTTCAGTGATCCAGTGGATCGTTCCCACATCTGAATTCTTTGATCGGAACTAAAATAAGTGGTTCAAAAGGGGGAAATTCCCCTGTGACGGAATCGGAGAAAGCACAATAATAGTAAAATTAGAACAATTTAAAACAAATTCAAAGGAAAACAAACCTGTTTGCTAGAAGTCTTTTGTTGCCTATTCATTGCTTATTCTTTGTTTCTTAGGAGGCTTTTTGTTAATTTTAGTGAATTCTGACCCCTTGTCCTGACCTAATACATTCTTAGGATGCATTTCTGTTGGAGAATTCCACATTGTAACTCAGCCACTTCCTAAATTGTGACACATAGGTAATTTTTTTAACTTTTTTTTATTATGTTAATCACCATACATTACATCATTAGTTTTTGATGTAGTGTTCCATGATTCATTGTTTGTGTATAACACCCAGTGCTCCATTCAGTAAGTGCCCTCTTTAATACCCATCACTGGGCTAACCCATGCCCCCACCCCCTCCCCTCTGGAACCCTCAGTTTGTTTCTCAGAGGCCATAGTCTCTCATGGTTCGTCTCCCCCTCTGATTTCCCCCCCTTGTAATTTTTACGGTGTACACAAGGATCCTCAGAAACAAATAAGCAACAAAAGAATTTTATTTTGACACACTGGAGCGCAAATCATAAAAGGGGAAGAGATTCTTATTCATTCATTTTGGTTTGTTTTCCTTTGAATGTGTTTTACTGTACTTTGAGGGATGATTATTGATGTATAAGTAAATTTTTACATGTTTTTAGTGGTTAAAAAAAGGATTTTTGACTATGTTTAAAATAGTAAAATTAGGGACGCTTGGGTGGCTCAGTCGGTTAAGTATCAGCTTTCAGCTCAGGTCATGATCCCAGGGTCCTGGGATTGAGCCCCGCATCAGGCTCCCTGCTCAGTGGGGAGCCTGCTTCTCCCTCTGCCTGACGCTCCCCCTGCTTGTGCTCTTTCTCCCTCTCTCTGACAAATAAATAAATAAAATCTTTTTTAAAATTGTAAAATTATCTGATTTAAAAAATTTTACATAGCTAGATCTATAACTTCTTTGTATTTGCCTGGAAATGCTGAGGTTTGCAGTAAATCAGAATCAATAATGCTTATTTTTTTTAGGATTTTTTTAAAAAAGATTTTATTTATTTGACAGAGAGAGAGAGATCACAAGTAGGCAGAGGCAGGCAGAGTGAGAGGGGAAAGCAGGCTCCCCACCGAGCAGAGGGCCTGATGCAGGGCTCAACCCCAGGAACACGAGACCATGACCCACCCAACCGACTGAGCCCTCCAGGCGCCCCTTTTTTTAGGATTTTTTATTTATAAGTAATCTCTATACTCAATATGAGGCTTGGACTCACAACCCAGAGATCAAATGTTGCATGCTCCACTGACTAAGCCAGCCAAGTACCCCAAGAATACTTATATTTCTTAAAAAAAATTTTTGAGTATAGTTGACACACAGTGTCATATTAGTTTCAGGTGTACAACATAGTGATTCAACTCTAATTCTTAAAAAAATTTTTTGAGTATAGTTGACATACAATGTCATATTAGTTTCAGGTGTACAACATAGTGATTCAACTCATCTCTATACCTTATGCTGGGTTCACCACAAGTGTAGCTCCCATCTGTCATCATACAACACTATTGCAGTATCAATGCTTATATTTCTTGATCCTAAGTTTTGTCAGAAAGTGAAGCAATTGAAATTATAAGATGAGAGAATGTGTTATAACCTATGATCTCTTAGGCTAATAGAAAAATCATCTCTTAAAAGTGTGATAAGGTAATATAGTTTCAGAGAGGTAATTAATGCTACTTACTTGAAAAATGTATATGCCTTTCACTCTATTGTAATCAATGTTGTTGCTGTCTCTTTTATAAAAGTAAGTCTCCAATACAATAATTGTTGAAAAGGAACAGTTTTGTTATTTTTTCACTATAATCTATTTGACGAATACTTGGTTATAGAATCTAATTGGTATCTACCTTCTTATACTTTTGAATGGCATTCAAGGAACTTATTAATTCAGTTTTTAAAAAAATCTTAGAATCCCAGATGAGAAGTTTTAGCTTTAGGGCTTTGGATTGTGTCCCTGGACCATGCCCATGCCAAAGTGGCTGTCCTAAGAATGTAGGGAGCCTCTAACCAGGCCCTGCAGGGCACTCTGCACAATGAGGTCAGTAGCATGAAGGGCTCTGGGTTGGAACAGGGTTTTATAACCTTTATAACCCAATATTAGGCTCTTTTTAGGCTAAAAAATCAGTGAAAGGGACATTGGAAATGAGGTCGTCCAGTTGGGAAGATTAAAAAAAGAAGGGCAAGGGACCAGAGTTACAAGAGGGAAAAGCAGGTCAACAAGTTCAGGCAATAGGGAAAGAAGGGGAATGTGATCAGAGAAAGAAAACTCTCTTTGCAGCCCTGGAGGTCATGCAGTTCTGAGTGAGGACCAGGTCCGAGGCGAATGGATGAAAAGCAGTAGAAATGAAAGTCTCTGGAGTTTAGGAGACTGAGAAGTGGGGAGGAAAAGTATTCTGAGGAAGGAAGGGCCATCTCTGCCACTCTCTACCTGTCTTCATTCATTTCCTTCTCTCCATGGCTTCTCTATCTCCAGTTTCTTCCTTTAGTTCACTAAGTAGACAAAAATCCTTAAAGAAAGTAGCTGATGGCATAAAGTCTAGTCTTTTCTTTAATAATGATTTTACTTAACCTGGAATCTACATTGAAATGCTGCAAGTCAATAGATTAAAGTGTGGGAAGCATTTCACCAGTGTTGAGATACTTCATGGACAACAGCAGTAAATAACGGAATCACAGCACCGTAAAATTACCCCACGTTTGATTCTCTTTCACTGCTTATTATTAAACACAGGAGAATAAGTCAGTTTGTTGCTGGTATGTCTTGAATACAAGGCTCAAGCAATAGCATTTAAAACGTATCCTGGGGGATTCTAGGGGCGCTTGGGTGGCTCAGATGGTTAAGCGTCTGCCTTCGGCTCGGGTCATGATCTCAGGGTCCTGGGATCGAGCCCCGCATCGGGCTCCCTGCTTGGCGGGGAGCCTGCTTCTCCCTCTCCCTCTACTGTTCCCCCTGCTTGTGCTCTCTCACTCTCTCTGTCAAATAAATAAATAAAATATTTAAAAAAAAAATAAAAAAAATAAAACGTATCCTGGGGGATTCTGATGTATAGGTTCATAGATAACACTTGGGAAAACGCTGACATAGACCAATCCGGTTTTTGTGCATGTATGATCAAGTATCCCATTAGGAAAAAATTTTAGCATCCCCCCACGATAATTAATGTAATAAGTGATATAATGAAAGTAATGCATTTGTACATGTTTGTTATTTTTTAAATTAATTTTTTAGATAATTTTTTCATTTTCTTAAAAAATTGCTTTTATTGTAGTATAGTTGACACACAATATTACATTAGTTTCAGGTACAACATAGTGATTTGACACCTCTGTGTGTTATGCTATACTCACCACAAGTGTAACTTACCATTTGTCACTATACAACATCATCACAATAGCATTGACCGTATTGCTATGCTGTATCTTTCACCTCTGTGACTTATTCATCCCATAGCTGGGGGATTTACCTTCCACTCCCCTTCACCCCTTTTTGCCCATTCCCTCCATTTCCCTCCCCTCTGGCAACCATCAGTTCTCTGTATTTATGGATCTGTTACTCCTTTTTTGTTTATTTCGTTTTTTAGATAGAACGTATAGGCAAAATCATATTAATGGTCTTTTTCAGTCTGACTTATTTTACTTAGCGTAATACCCTCTAGGTCCATCTGTGTTGTTGCAAATGGCTAGATCTCGTTTGTGGTTTTGTGGCGGAGTAATATTCCACTCTGTGTGTGTCTGTTTATGTGTGTATCACATCTTCTTTATCCATTTGTCAGTGGACACTTAGGTTACTTCCATATCTTGGCTATTATAAGTAATGCTGCAGTAAACAGAGGGATGCATGTATCTTTTCAAATTAGCATTTTCATTTTCTTTGGATAAATACCCAGTAGTGTGATTACTGGATCATAGGGTAGTTCTATTTTTTTTTTAGGATTTTATTTATTTATTTGACAGAAAGAGACACAGCAAGAGAGGGAACACAAGCAGGGGGAGTGCGAGAGGGAGAAGCAGGCTCTCTGCTGAGCAGGGAGCCTGATGCGGGGCTCGATCCTAGGACCCTGGGATCATGACCTGAGCCGAAGGCAGACGCTTAATGACCAAGCCACCCAGGCACCTCTAGACCTCACTTATTTTATATAGTTCTCTGACACTAACATTTATAAGGCGAAGGTAGCACCGAATGCATAGTTAACGGTCATGGGCCATATTCCTATTAAAACATAACTGAGAAGCAGAAATTTAAGCCATTGTTAATAGTGAACATATAAGAAGTTATAAGAAGCCTAGGTACCCACACTTCTGTCCAGCAAACTAAAATTTGGGGGTTTCCGTGAAACCCCCTGCCAACCCCTTCAGTATGAATAATTCCCTAGAATGACTTAAAAAGCACAGAAAAAACACTTCAGTGATGCTTACCAGCTTAGTATAAAGGATACAACTCAGGATCACCCAAGTTGAAAAGATGCGTAGGGCAAGGTATTGGTGTGAGAGGGGAGTATGTGTGTACAGACTTTGCATGCTCTCTCAGAGCACAGTCCCCTCCCAGCCCATCATTGTGTTTACCAACCTGGAAGCTCTTGGACCCCATCATTTACGGGCTTTTATCTAGGTTTCATTACATAGGCATAACTGATTAAATCATTGGCCATTGGTGATTGAATTCAATCTCCTGGCTTCTCTCCCCTCCCTGGAGATCAGGAAGGTGGGGCTAAAAGTTCTAACCCTTTGGTTACCTGGTTGGGTTTTCTGATAGCTAGGCCCCCATCCTCGAGCGATCTAGGAGCCCCTACCGTGAATCATCTCATTACCACAGAGAAGATACTCATCACTCCGGAGATTCCAAGGGTTTTAGGAGCCCTATGCCAGAAAGTGGAACAAAGGCCAAATATTTAATTTTATTATACCACAATCTCATTTTAAAAATACAAACTTTGGGGCACCTGGGTGGCTCAGACAGTTGAGCATCCAACTCTCTTGGTTTCGGCTCAGGTCCTGATTTCAGGGTTGTGGGCTCCACACTCAATGAGGAGTGGCTTGAAGATTCTCTCTCCCTCTCCCTTGCCCCTCCCATCACTCTCTCTCTTTCTCTCTAAAATAAATAAATCTTTAAAAAAATACAAAATTTGCCATGGTTTTGTAAATGAAAGTTTCTCCTCTAAGTTTTAGCCTTCCTGTTAGATGTGAAAGTTAACAAATGGCTTATGTAATAAAAAAAAGTTTAGACATAGTGATTTGACTATCTACCTTCCTACTGATTCACACAGAATGATGGGGCGCCTGGGTGGCTCAGTCAGTTAAGTGGCTGCCTTGGGCTCAGGTCATGATCCCAGGGTCCCTGGATCGAGCCCTGCGTGGGACTCCCTGCTCCCCTGCTCAGAGGAGAGCCTGCTTCTTCCTCTGCCTCTGCCCCTCCCCCTCCAATTCTGCTCTGTGTCTCTCTTTCTCTCTCAAATAAATAAATAAAATCTTAAATAAATAAATAAATAAAACAGAATGGTGATGATTAACTTACCCACTTCAACTTTTCTTGGAGAGTCTAAATAAAGTACCATAAATCCAATCGAATTAAATTATCTCTGCATTTGGCTCCTGGTAAAATAAATAAATACATACACACATAAAATAAAAGCAGAATGATGAATGAAATTCTAGAACAGGAAGAAGGATGAAAAACAATCAGAAAAGTAGTTGCTGCTCTGTGTGGGGGTGGGAAGTGAACAGGAAGGGGCATGAGGAAACGTTCTTGGGTAATGTTAAAATTCTGTATTTTGATGGAGTTCAGTGTGACACAGGCATATCACTTGTCAAAACTCATGAGTGTTCGTTTAAGATCTGAACATTTTATTGTGTATAAATGTTACATCAAAAGAAATTAAAACTCTTAAAAAATACTTGACACTAGTCAACTACACAAGTTGAAGTATTTAGGAGGAAGTGTACTGACTTCTCAGATTTACTTAGAAATGCATCAGAAAATTAGATGATTAATGGATCAATAGAGGAATGGATAGGTATGTGATAAAACAAGTATACAGAAATGTTAATGGGAATGGTAGATAGTGATATACTGGTACTCAAATTTATTTCATCTTTGCTATTTGTTTGGAAAGTTTCATTATAAAGGATTGGGAAAAAAATAGACACAGAAAAGCAGAATGAATGTTTTATATCGCATACCTTTTTGGGGATACAACAGATACCAACAATAAATAAATTATATTATTTTCATGGATCAACTCTTGGGCTTCCTCTGCTCATTGCACCACATTGTTTTTTTTTTTTAAGATTTTTTTTGTTTATTTATTCATGAGAGACAGAGGAAGAGAGAGAGAGGGAGAGAGAGAGAGAAGCAGAGGGAGAAGCAGGTTCTCAAGGAGCAGGGAGCCTGGGGCGCCTGGGTGGCTCAGTTCGTTAAGCGACTGCCTTCGGCTCAGGTCATGATCCTGGAGTCCCGGGATCGAGTCCCACATCAGGCTCCCTGCTCAGCAGGGAGTCTGCTTCTCCCTCTGACTCTCCTCCCCCTCATGCTGTCTCTCATTCTCTCTCTCTCAAATAAATAAATAAAATCTTTAAAAAAAAAAAAAAAAAAAAAAAAGGAGCAGGGAGCCTGATGTGGGACTCGATCCCAGGACCCTGGGATCATGACCTGAGCTGAAGGCAGACGCTTAACCATCTGAGCCACCCAGGCGCCCCGCACCACATTGTTTTAAAAGATTTATTTATTTATTTGAGAGAGAAAGAACATGAGATGGGGGAGGGTCAGAGGGAGAAGCAGACTCCCCGCCGAGTAGGGAGCCCGATGCGGGACTCGATCCAGGGACTCCAGGATCATGACCTGAGACGAAGGCAGTCACTTAACCAACTGAGCCACCCAGACAACCCAAGCATGTGACTCTTGATCTTGGAGTTTTAAGTTTGAGCCTCACACTGGGTAGAGATTACTTAAAAATAAACTCAAAAAAAAAAAAAAGTAGAAAGGAGGGGAAAATGTCCGTGGATTTAAATTTTTGTTTTTTAAAAAAAATTTTTACAAAATAGCAAACTTGAGCTATGTAAAAAAAATTTTTTTAAAGATTTTATTTATTTATTTGAGAGAGAGTGAGAACTAGAGAGAGAGAGAGAGAGAGCACACACAGAGAGGGAGAAGGGGAGAAGCAGACTCCCTGCTGAGCAGGGAGCCCAATGTGGGCTCCATCCCAGGACGCCGGGATAATGACCTGAACCGAAGGCAGACGCTTAACCGACTGAGCCACCCAGGCGCCCCCAAAATTTTTAAAAGATTACCAAATTCAGGAGTAGGCTTTTATTTTACACAAATTGGAAAATCTTTTCCTTGCTTTGTGGTGATTATAGGTATAGGGGAGGAAAAATAATTTTCTCTCTACCTTTCCAGGTTCTTAGCTGAGACCCCTGTAATAAAAGATTGACAGATAAAAACAAACAGAAATTTATTAGCATGCATGCCTCATGTATCTATGGAAGACACCCAGGGGAAAATGAGTAACTCTCTGGTGTCTTAGATTTTAGACTTAAATATCATCTTAATAAGGAAAGGGGAGGGGGAAATGTAGGCCCTTTAGGGAAGAATAACTGATTTTTAGGAAAGATAAATGAGCCCTTGGAAGAATAGATGTGAGTATGATAGCTTGTGACAAAGTTTGTCGGGGTTTGGTGTTGGCTTCTGCTCTCCTTTCCTGTGATGAGTCAATCCTGCCTGGTTGATGAAACTCCTGGGGAAGGGATTTATGACATTGAGTTCCTTTTAGAGGATCTGGCTTTGGGCAGATATGGGAAGTTCAGAGAAAACCTCTTCCTGAATTTGCTGTTTTTCAAGTGCATACAAGTCAAAACAACCCATATACCCAAGAAACATATTTTAGGGTGGCATATTCTGCTACCCTTCATAGGATAAAGGGACAAACCTGAAAGAAGAGTGTCAAATAAGTTTAAATACAGTGTACTCACTTATACTAAACATATATTAAAATTAGCACATAAATGAAAATAATAATCACATTAACAGATTAAAGAGGAAACAACACAATCTTACCAATAGATTGCCAAAAAAAACCCCAGCCCCATTTGATATAATCCAACATCCATTCATATACCAACTCTTAGTAAATAAGGAATAGAAGGTGTTATAGGCTGAATAGTGTAACACCCCCACCCTGCAAAATTCATATCTTGATGTCCTAACCCTTAGTACCTCAAAATGTGACTGGATTTAGATACAGAGTCTTTAAAGAGGTGATTAAGTTAAAATGAGTCTGGAGAGAACGTAAATTGGGTTTGACACTTTGGGAAGGAGTTTGGCATTATTTTCTGAAATTGAAAATTCCCATAATCCACAACCCAGCAGTTGCCCTCCTAGGCATCCCCGAAAGAAACTGCAGCACGTCTACGCCAAGAAACATGCAGAGAGTGTTCATAACAGCACAGTTAACCCATAGCAACACCTGGGAATAACTCAGTTGCTGACAGGAGTGTGAATGAATAAACTGGCATATACATAATAAAATACTATAGATAAAATTGAGTGAAAAAATATGCCCCAAATATGCCCCTTACAATATGATACTCTTTGAGAAAAATCATAAACAACTCCTGAAACAACTCAAAAGCACTTTTAGGGAATATCTCTCATCTATCTGTAAAAACAACAAAGAAACAAAAAACATATAAAAAGAAAAGTAGGGGCACCTGGGTGGCTCAGTCGGTTAAGCGTCTGCCTTCGGCTCAGGTCATGATCCCAGGGTCCTGGGATCGAGCCCTGCATCGGGCTCCGTGTTCTGCGAGAAGCCTGCCTCTCCCTCTCCCACTCCCCCTGCTTGTGTTCCCTCTCTCGCTGTGTCTCTCTCTGTCAAATAAATAAATAAAGTCTTAAAAAAGAAAGAAAATACTGTAAGTTAAAAATGTGGTTAATACACCTCACCTGCTAAACATCATAGCTCAGCCTAGCCCACCTTACATGTGCGCAGAACACTTACATCAGCCTACAGTTGGGCAAAATCATCTAACACAAAACATGTTTGATAGTATGTGTTAAATATCTTATGTAACTTATCACATGAAAGTGAAAACAGGATGGCTGTATGGGTACAGTGTAGTTGTAGGTATATTGGTTGTGAACTCTCGTGATCATGTGGCTGACTCAGAGCTGTGACCCGCTGCCCAGCATCACGAGAGACCATTGTACTGCCTAACACTAGCCGGGGAAAAGATCGGAATTCAAATTTCGAAATGTGTTTTCTTCATATCACTTTTACACCATTGAAAAATCATACATCAAACCATCGTAGGTCAGTGACCAAGTCTGTATATTGCGAAATGATCCCCACAATAAGTCTAGTTAACATCCATCACCATACATACAGAATTTTCTTTTCATGTGATGAGTTTCTTCCAGTTCTAAAGTTCTGTGAGACCCTAATCTCAGGCATAGCTTCTTGACTTTTGTGGGTTTTGTCCTAGCCCCAGGCCACCTCTCCTAGGCCCACCCCCACCCTCTTTTCCCTAGTTCCTGCGGGACACATGTCCCTCTGAAGCTCATACGTGAGCACAACCTTACCTCCCATAAGTTGTGGCCCTGGGCACCAGCTCCCCTTTGGCGTATATATACTGCTTTGCGTTGTCTTTTATGCGCATGTGTTTTATCTCCTCAGATGTTTTATAAGTGCTTTTAAGGTTAGAGCCCTTGTCATCCAAACTGAACTTGCCAGATGACCTGCCTATAGTGGTCATTCAGTAAATATTTTCTGCATTGAAGAGTGTCTTCAGAATTTATGCACCATTGTTACCAAAGGTTTTTTTTTTTTTTTTTTTGAGACAATCCTGAGTAAAAATAACTTTGGCTTTCTTGACTTAACTTATTTCAGTGTAAAGATGCTATGCATTCTTCCTCTCTAATCCGCCCCCTGTGAGTTCCCTTAGAAGAGCTGTTTTTATAAACGTTTCGAGAAATTTATGTTCTTATGGGAACCATTTCTCCCCAGGCATTCCATTAAACTTGTCTGTCAGGTTATTTGGTATTTTATTTTGTTTGTCAGAGGGTGACTCAGAATGACTAGGTCATTCCACTACTGCAAATCCTCTAGTGCCTTCCCACTGGACTCAAGAGATCCCAATGCCAAGTGTGAATTCCTAACCACGGCCTGTACCAACCTGGCACCCCCACCACCTCTCTGGCCTTGTCACCTGCCACCCCCTTACTCTCTGCTCCACTGGCCTCCTTGCTGTTCTTCAACCACATGTGTTTGAAGGATTTTCACCTTCTGTTCCCTCAGCCTGAAATACTCTTGCCCCCCAACTTCCAGCATGGTTTCCTCTTTCGCCTCCTCTAGGTTTCTTATAGAGAGACTCTTCCTGATAACCCTATCTGGAGTAGAACAGGTACTGCCTTGCCAGTCACTCTCCAGTCCCCCTATGCTGCTTTGTTTCTTTTCATAGAACTCGTTATCAATTAACATTTTATATTTATCCACTGATTGTCTCTGCCACTATGGTGTAAGCACCATTACAAGCAGGAACTTTGGTTGGTTGCCTGCAGAAGCCCTGGCAAAGTAGCACCTGATAACTACTCTCATGTTAAATGACTATACGCTGGGGGAAAAAAACCAGATCTGTCATGAAAAAATATGTTTGGACGGGTCATAAATTTCAGTTCAAGTACATTAGTTATGTCATTATGTATCTGATTACTGTTTTCTTCTGCTGCCTCAGTGATATAACATTGATAGAACCAATAAGCGTTGATGAAAAATTTGACACATTGAGAGGATTGGTTCAAAGTTTCTAAAAATATCAACAAGGTTCATTTCATTAATTTAATCTTAACATTAGGAACAAAATTAAAATAATTTCTTCACTTGGCCACTAGGTGGCAGAATATACACACGTACTTTGCAAATGGAGGCATTTTTCTCAGGTTCACCTTTTGGCGGTGGTAGTATTAATCCCTTATAGAGGCAAAATACTTTCACGAACAATATTTCATGGTGCCCCTGTGAAGTAGGGATGACAGGTATTTTTTCTGTTTATTTTTAATCGTTTTTTTTTTTAAGATTTTATTTATTTATTTGAGAGAGAATGAGCGAGAGAACACATGAGAGGGGAGAGGGGAGGGGGGGAGGCTCCGAGGGAGAAGCAGACTCCCCGCCGAGCAGGGAGCGCGATGCGGGACTGGATCCCGGGACTCCGGGATCATGACCTGAGCTGAGAGCATATGCTTAACCAACTGAGCCACCCAGGCGCCCCTAATCTGTTTTCTTTTTGAAGCAGGGAAACTGAGGCTCGAGTTTAAAGGATTTGTTGGAGCGTGAACTAGAACCCGTGTCCTGGGCCTTGTAGTCCGGGCCTCTTCTCACGGTTTCACTCAAATTGGGGAAGGTGACCTTCCTGGAAATTTGCTCTTTGGTCTAAACTTGCCCTGGTGAAAGAATCTGAAAATACAAATCCTTTTAACTTTTAAAAAGTAAACAAACCATAAAAGCTTTCCAACCTCCACTTTTGGCCCGGGGTAGATCCTGAAATGATCTTTTTGGATCTTCCCAAACTTAAAAATGTGTTTAGGGGGGAAAATAGTTTAAATTATGAAACTTCCACACTATGTCAGCAGACAGTCTCCGTGGATATAGCAGGGTGCCTGGTCACATGACTACTTGTGCCAGACTCTTGGAAGTTTCTGCCTCTTTAATGGTTGAGTGCTTTCCAGTGTGTTTTACGTGAAGAGCTGGCGTGTGCGATCCACATTAGTATTAATGAGAACTGCACATGCCCTGAGCCCTGGGTGGATCTGGAAGAACACTAGGGAGGGATAGCAGAAACTGCACTTAAATTCATCAAATAATTGCTCTTACGTTTTCTAAGTTTACCATAAACAACCTATTGGTAGATTTTTGGCTTAGATTTTTATTGGCAGAAACGTGATTGAACACGGGTGCCTGGCTGGCTCAGTCGGTGGAGCATGCGCTTCTTGGTCTCGGGGTCGTGAGTTCTAGCTCCACGCTGGGTGTAGAGATTGCTTTAAAAACAAAATAAAATTTTAGGGGGCACCCGGGTGGCTCAGTCAGTTAAACATCTGACTTGATCTCAGCTCAGGTCTTGATCTCAGGGTCGTGAGTTCAAGCCCTGCATTGGGCTCTATGCTGGGTGTGGAGCCCATTTACAAATAAAATCAAATCTTAAAAAAAAAAAGAGAAAATGTGATTTAACAAAGTTTGATTCATTAATTGTACCTTGCTGCAGTGCAGTGTGGCATATTAGAGACAACTTGGGCTTGGTGGCTCAATTCTGGGGTGTGGTCCTCATTTACCTACTCACTGATTGTGTGACCTTCAGCAAGTGATTCAGCCCCTCTGAATTTCACTGTCCTCATGTGAAAAATAAGTATAATAATACCTGCCTCATGGGGTTGGTACACAGGTGAAATGAGATGATTATGAAAAGGTTTATAAACTAAAATCCCTGTGTGTAAGGTATATGTACGGTGATTGTGATTATCCCAGAGGCAGGGGGAAAGCAAGGGTTTGTTTTGTTAAACTGGAGGTCCTGGGCTTTGTCATTACTAGCTGTTGACTTGGGTTACTTTATTCAGATTGCTAAACCTTCATTTTCCTGCTGGGAAAAAAAATGAAGTAACCAGCAGCTCATGTGTTGAGGGCTTTCTCACGGCCCAGCACTTTTCTGCATTCCTTATTAGTAACTAAATTTCTACATCCACTTCTGAAGTGGTTTTGTTAAAATGGATTGATTGTTAAAATCTTGGCATCTTAAAGCTAAAGGAGGCTTCAAATAATACGGCCCAACCCCTTATTTTACACAGGAAGAAAATAAACTGAGAGGTGAGGCGAAGTACCCCAGGTCACCTGACTAGTTGTGGACAGAACTGAGACTAGAAAATAGCTAGTAGCCGGCTGGCTTCTGGGCATTGCATTGTCTCAGTTCCTGTGTCAACTTGAAGAAGCGTTAAACAGAGAGTTACTCTTTAGTCCAGTTGGAGGCCTAAGTGAAAATCACTTGAAACAATGAAATTGTAGTACAAAGCGGCTCAAAGAGAACAGAGGTAGAGAATAATGTAGGTGGAGGTGATGTCAGGAGGGCTTCCTGGAGGAGGAGAGATTTCAACTGGGCTAGAAAAACAACCAAGATGTAGTAAGCAGAGGAGGGAATAGACATTCCTGAAGGAGAAAATGGCATGAATCAAAGTGGGAAGATAAGAAGACAGAAGTCTGTAGGAGCTAGAACTTCTTGCTAAGAAGTGGCAGATGAGGCAGGATAGGCAGTACGTGGGGACTAGAGGCCAGGGACCTGGAATGCCAGCCAAGTTTTATTCTTAATTCTATAAGCAATGGGAACCATTAATTAACTCAATCGTTTGATGAATTGTTTATTCGGCATCTACCGTATGCTCAGCCAATCTCTAGATATCTAGTGCTTAATAGGAGGGGCTTGGTTCCTCCCTCTGTGGGGTTCAATCTAGTGTGAAGAGATGGCTACTAAACCGGTAAATGAATTGCAAATGGAGAAATGCTATGGAAGTCATGGAGAGGGTGCTGTGTTAAAGGGTAGCAGAGAACGCCTTACACAGGGCAGCCAGAGACGGCCTCCCTGACCAATCAGAGGGAGGCCCGCTAACAGTGGCTAGAACACAAGCGGAAGGGGCTGGCGGAATGGCTGGGGAAGGGAGTGGGGACTGGATAATGCCGGATTTTATACTAACTGCAAAGGAAGTTCTCAGTGCACTGGAAGTTTTTAAGCAGGTGAGTGATACGGTCTGATACATATATTTAAAAAGCTACTTTATAGGGAATGAACTGTAGAGGAGGGAGCCAAGAGTAGCAACAGGAGACCATTGGTGCTAGGGGGCCATTGCAGAAATGCTCAAGAGGCACAAAGTACCCTGACTGGGGTCATAGCAATAAAAGCAGCGGAGCATAGCATCTTCATAGCAATGAAGATCAGTGGCTGAGAGAGACAGATTGAAGATATGTTCTCCAGAACTTGTGTTTGAATTGGCTGTGAAGGGTAATGGACAATGTAGGGGGTTGAGTGATGGCCCCCCAAAAGATATGTCTATGTCTCTCTGTTGCCCCTCAGATTCCCCCCTTCTCTGCTGTAGCCTGGAAACTCACCATCAGATTTCCTTCCCTCACCATCTGGTGTACTGCTGATGGAATCTGAGCTGACAGACTCCTCCAGAATGAGAAGAAACGTGGAGGACACGCTAGTGACACACAGCAGGTGGCTTTCCACTATTGTGAGAGAAAAATCTATTGCATGGGGACGCCTGGGTGGCTCAGTCGGTAAAGTGTCTGCCTTTGGCTCAGGTCATGATCCCGCATCGGACTCCTTGCTCAGAGGGGAGCCTGCTTCTCCCTCTGCCTGCCGCTGCCCCCCCCCCCTGCTTGTGCTCTTTCCCTCTGTATCTCTGTCTTTGACAAATAAATAAATAAAGTCTTTAAAAAAAAAACAGAAAGAAAATCTATTGCATGGAATTTGCAGCATTTTAAAGGCTGTTCTGAAGCTCCTGCTTTCTCCAAGGTGATGGTTACTTTCACTGGCCTGTGGATATTACCTTCTTTTGTTGCCATTGCTCCCATCCTCAGTTTAGCACCAGCCCCACTGTGACTCTCCTGCAGCAGAAAACTGCAAGAGCTCCCCACACCTAGCCAGACTGCCTGCATCCCTCCACCTGCCCGGGATCCTCCTGCTAGCTCCATTGCCGGGGTGAGGATTTCAGCATGCAAACACCCTTCCCTACCCTTCAGTGTCTTCCCACCGCTCCTTGGATAAAAAAAGATAAAGCTTTTCTTGATCTAACTCTTGTCCGTGTTCCTGGCTTCATCTCCTCCTCCATCCCTACCAGCTTCGCAGCTGAGATCCAGCTGCACTGACATTCATTCGGTTTCTCCAGCTCCCCAAGACCCCTCTCCTCGGCTCCCTGAGCCTGGAATACTTTCCCTCCCCCCATTTTGCCAGCCCCACTCCCCACCCCCATCCCCAGTACACACACTTCATTAGGGAAGCTATCCTGACATTTCCCCTTCCCCTTATATCAAAATCTCCCTATTTTCTCAGCCTTATGACCCTGTATATTTTTTCTGCCTAGTCCTTGTGATAGTTGTAAGTTATATATATGTTTGTTATATATACATTTGGGGTGTGTGTGTGTGTGTGTACACACACGTATATAACGTTACCTGTCAGTTTCCACTTATGAACATCAATTCCCACACCCAGTAGAAGGAGACAGATTCTTGCAGACTCCAGGAGAAATGGGGTTGCTTTTGTGATAGCGACCAGCAGGACCATTTTCTCTGTGACTGTCATTTATGAATGAAGAGAAAGCCCAGGGAAGAGTGATGTCCCCTGCCCGCATACAGAGCCAACCCTCACCCCGACACTCACACCTTAATAATGTGCATGGTTATTTGACGGTGTGTTTGGCTTCCCTAGAAGAAGAAAGATGATAACCAAACTCAGTTACTTCAAATAAAAAGGAGAACACAGGGGCTAAGCTTGATAAAATTACCAAAAAACCTTAATTTAGGAGAAGAGCCAGTAACATGTCTCAAACATAGTTCAAATGTTGCTTCTTTTGAATATTAAATCCCCAGTACATGACTCAAGTCTTCAGAGTGATGAAAATATGGTGTACATCTGTATATTTGTTTTCTCATGACTTGTGTTTAATTATCCACAAAGAAAAAAATTCACAAGATGTTTCATGTTCTCCTTCTCTTTTAACTGCCAAAACAGGAACTTCTGAGACTGACAGAATTGGTTATGATCCCTTTGAAAGTTTTATTAATGTAGACAGAATATGTTTTTAATCTTTTGTATTTTGATCACTAAAATGTATTTTCTATGATTCATTCATGCTTGCTTCTACCATATTTTAAGTAAACAAGGAGTCAGCAGTTTTACCTTGTAAAATATATTGTTTTTTTTTTAACGCAGAGCTGTGATGATTAATGAACAAACTAAATATTAAGTCAGAGGACTCTTCTTTGTCTAGGATAGAAAGGAAGTCTTCAGACTCTTTGAGAGATTAGTATCTACACTCATTTAATGTAAAAATCAGAGAAATTTCACTGTGAATGTATTTCTTTCCTCTAAAAAATAATGCTGTATATGGATGCTGTATTTTCTAGGTATTTCCAGGTATTTATAGATGTAGAAATATAAATAAATGAAAGTGCTTACTTTTTTGTTTTAATTGATATTTGGCGTGGGCAAACTTAAAGCAAGAAGTGTTTTGAGTAGATTAGTTTTATTTTATTTTTTTATTTTTTTAACATGGGGCTTGAACTTATGACCCTGAGATCAAGACCTGAGCTGAGGTCAAGAGTCGGTCCTTATCTGACTGAGCCACCCTGGCGCCCCTTGAGTAGAGTACTTTTATTTTATTTTATTTTATCTTATTTTATTTTATTAAAGATGTATTTATTTACTTAAAAGAGAGAGAGAGCATGTGCGTGCGAGTGGAGAGAGGGGCAGAGGGTGAGAAAGAACCCCAAGCAGACTCCTCACTGAGTGGGGGGGGTGGTCCAATGGGGAGTGGGGTTTCTATCTCAAGATCCCGAGATCCTGACCTGGGCTGAAACCAAGAGTCGGACACACAACCTACTGGGCCACCCAGGCTCATAAACACATAAAAGTGTGCAGAGAAAATATTGAATGCTTACTACAGCTAATCTTTTATCATAATTGTCTTTGTTATTCATATTTTTCAAAGCTTCATTCTAGTTTCACAGATCTCATTGTTTGGGGTCTATTTAAAGTGTTTGGAGCATAAATAACTGGCTGCTTATCAGTAGTTGCCTTAACAGAAAAACAAGGTATCTTGTCTTTGAGATGAGTCTGTAAGAAGAGTTTATCTCAAACAAAATAGAAATCTGACGTTAGCAATCTCATGACATATAGGTGGTTGTACTGCAATGCCCAAACAAGAAGGTACACTTTAGTAAAAATAAAGGTCAAAACATTTTATTGAAATAAGGGAATCTCATCTTTTTTTAACAAAAAGTTTATTTTTTAATTAGTGATTTTGACCTTGTAGTTAAAACCTCAGATCCCCATTTTTTCTTGTTATTGTTAAAAATGCATTATAATCTGTACATAACATAAATGTATAAAACGAAAAAGCAAAAAACCCCAGGACTTGACCAGATCTTGTCTGTGTGACTGGGTTTTACAGAGATGTGAACCCTCTAAGGATTGAAGAGAATGCTTAGAAATGGAAAGTTACCCAACATCTTCTAAACATCAGGCGATCTGAGATAGGAGCCCTGATGCATTCATAAAGAACCATGTTCCACCATCCCTTGTTCACTAACTGAGCAAGTATTATAGGGCTTCCCAAATGCCAGGCACTGTTCACGGTATTGAGGATACAGAAGTGAACTAAAGAGATGGCCTTGGGGAGCTTTTATTCTGGTAGGTGGAAGTGAAATGCTTAACATTTAACCACATCTCTAAGAATAAATCACATACTGTAAAAATATTCTCTAGATCATCATAGATTGAGTTCAAGAACACCTGTGGAGGGGCGCCTGGGTGGCCCAGGTGGTTAAGTGTCCAATTCTTGATTTTGGCTCAAGTCATGATCTCAGGGTTGTGGGTTTGAGCTCCGTGTCAGGCTTCTAGCTCAGGGGGGAATCTCTGCTTGAGATTCTCTCTCTGCCTCTCCTTCTAACCCACCCCCCTCCCACTCACACACTCTCTCTCTCAAAATAAATAAATAAATCTTTAAAAAACATATGAACAGGGGCGCCTGGGTGGTTCAGTTGTTAAGCGTCTGCCTTCGGCTCAGGTCATGATCCCGGGCTCCTGAGATCGAGCCCCGCATCGGGCTCCCTGCTCAGCGGGAAGCCTGCTTCTCCCTCTCCCACTCCCCCTGCTTGTGTTCCCTCTCTCACTGTCTCTCTGTCAAAAAAATAAAATAAAATCTTAAAAAAAAAAAAACACATGAACACCTATGGAATAAATATATAATGTTACATTATTTTTCTTGATTTAAAAAAGTATGAAAGTTCATCATGTTAGCTCAAAATTTACCATATATAAGTGATTGCTTTCTCTGTGATTAAATCTGTATACATCTCCTTAGAAAATTACACTTTTCTCTGTGTTTTACAAAGGAGAGCCAAAAGTTTAAGATTTATCCAGCTAGTTTGTGGCAGAGCTTATAATAGACTTTGATGTTTTATTTGCTACCCTTTGATCTTATTAGTCCCTTTATCTTAAACTTAGAACCTTGTCAGTGATCTGTTCTTAATCGAAGAGTAAGAACTGACTTTACATTTAGATTGCCTTTTGAATTCAAAGTAGAGATAATAATCAACATTTAAATTAGGGTCTAACAGGTTCTAATGATAACTAACACTCACGAAGCACTTACTGTGCTCGGTTTCTTTCCATGAAGTGTATCATTTAATGTTCACAGCAACAATGCCTGACCCTGTCTCACAGCGAGGACACTGCGGTTTAGAGAAATTCAATGGCCCATGGTCACGGTTGGTAGATCAGGATTCAAACTTGAGATTACTACATGCTAGAGCCCAGACTTCTAACCCATTTCTTCAATAAATGACATCAAAAGGAAGTGGTAAAGAGGGGTGGGGGGAGGGGGGCAAATGAGGGAGCATGGTTTAATCCAGGACAACATCACAGATGCTAAGAGAACCTCTTCCCTAGTAGCAAGGTCCCTAGTAGGATGCACACTGACACGGGCTGCCCTTCTCTTTCCCCTTGGATTCACTGATCTAACTCAGGGGGGCCTAAAGAAGGAAACGTCAATCAGAGACTTGCTGTTGTAAGTTGGGGTGGTGGGGTGAGGGTCTGCAGTGGGTCTTCCCTGGAAGAGAACAGAAAGCAGTAGTTCTCTGCTTGAGCCATGAGCATTTCCTAAATGCGCCAGTGAAAGAACAAAGCATGGTTTCCTCACACTCGTTCAGCAAAATGGAAGTTGGCAGCCTAAATGCTGGCTAAAAAAATACATGTTGGGGACAGTATCTTCTCTTTTTTGTAACTTTTTGGGGCTTTTTAGTCATTCATTTGAGGAATACTTTCTGAACACCTGGTGTATAAATGGCTCTATGCTAGGCAAAGCGGGGGACACGAAGGCATACTTTGCAGGAAATTGGAAGTGAAAAGAGAAGGCTACAACAGAGTGAATCTCAATCCAAATCTAAATGGATTTACAAATCTAAATAGGGACTCCTGGGTGACTAACCGTCAGACTCTTGATTTCGGCTCAAGTCATGATCTCAGGGTCGTGAGATGGAGCCCAGCGACAGGCTTCGTGCCCAGCGGGGCGTCCGCTGTGGATTCTCACTCCTCTCTTTCACTCCCTCTGCTCCGTGCCATGTTCAGTCCTTGCCTTTTTCTCTCTCTAAAATAAATAAATAAATCTTTTAAAAAAAAAATAAATAAAAATCTAAATAAAAAATGAAAGCGGGAGTTTACAATGAAATTAGAATATTAAGAGAAGAAACTCCACAATTTAAACACAAATCCAACATAGAATTATACAGAGTAGAATAAATATCTATCTTAATTTGTTATTATTGTATAATTTATTTTCATATTTGGTTGTATAGACATCATCATCACTAAAGGTCAGTGAGGTTACATTATACCATATTTAGGTAAATTGGGATGGTATAGGTAAGGTACTGAAACTCTCATGATAGAACTTAGTAAATATTTTGAGAATATTAGAGGAAAAAATTAGATTTTTCATAAAGTGAAACTAGTTACCATGTTTGATGGGGCATATAATGTCCATTCTCCTTCAAAAGGGCCCTGGAGATACAACAACAAAAAAAGTCTTGTTCAACTCATGAGTTGCAAAAGCTTTCCTCATTGCAATATTTCACTTCCAAGATACCAGTTTATTACATGTTAATGAATAAGTTGATGTTTGATTGTGATGCCTTCCAGATGAGATTTTTTATGTAATATCCTGGTGGTTTAGGAAGGCACACTCTACATTAGATTGATAATAAGGTGTCAAATTTTGGGCATGTCACTCTTGGGAGGATATCTTTAGATGGCTCATCTCATTGTCTTTCATGTTTCCATTGCAAAGGATGACTGCTTTTTTCTAACTTCTTCCCCATATTCTGTGAGTATTCCCTATTTGGATCGTATCAGAGAGTTTATATATATAGCATGGATTTCTTTCTGATTTTTAAAAAAGTTGTATTATGGGGCTTATGTAAATATTTTCCTTTTCTTCCTCCCTGATCATAAACTTGCCCTCACTCCTGGATTTGGAACATAACCAAGCTGAAAGATGAGATCATGTTTGTAGAGCAAAGTGAGGTCTCAGCAGGAATCTTCTAATTTGAGAGGCATCGGTATTTTATGAACTTGTGTACCAAAATACTGGAGAATGAAATCAGGAGTTTAAAAGTTATTTTCATCGTTGAGGCTAAACAAAGAAAATAAGAGTTTTCCTTCTTGCATTTTTTTGTGTATGTGTTCAAATGACTTTTTTTCCCTTGCAAATATAATTGTTACACTTGGAAAAATAGACTCAATAGTCATTTGCTAATGCAAGTTAATGCTAATGTCTTCCTTTTGTTTTATTTTTGGTATTATGTAAATTGGTTATAGAATGTTAACTCTTTTGTTCTTATTTTGTTGGCTAAATTTTAGACTATTATTTATTAATTGCCCGGTGTGCTTTTTTAATATGGGGCAATTTTTTCTTTTGTTTCTTTTTCATGTAATTGTACTCGATTATTATTTATTAATAGTCTTATTTGCTTTTGCAATATGGAAAAATAATTTCCTCTTGTTTTCATGTAATTACATAAATACTATATTGCTTAGGATGCAGAACATATGAGGATAACAAATTCTTTTTTTTTTTGCAGATGTTTACCACATGTGGAGCTTAGCATGAAGAAGGAGCATGAGTCAAGAATATCCCACCCCAATGCCCTTTGAAACATTTTTATGTGGTTCCACGAGATAGCGTATGTTTTAATAAATGCCATGATGGCCTTGCTGAGGTCCTTGTTTTCTGACAATCCAAATGAAACTATCTGCTGTGGGCATCTCTAGTCTTTACCTACTCACTCTACCATCCTCCTTTGTCAGCATTCAGATCTTGATTTTCTTTTGGAAATATCCTCTCCCCAGGCCATGTGGTCCCATTGAGATGACCACAGTGCCCCCACCTACTCTGAACTGATAAGCATCTTCTCTAGGATTTGTTGCTCTAAAATTTTCTCTGTGCTATCAAGCTGAAAGAACCACATAAGCCTTAAGCTTATAGTCCTAACCCTAGGCTTCATGGAAGAAGCTCTCTGTAGCATGATGCCAGCACACGGAGGGAACCAGAGCTCTGGCAACATTTAGCACCATCTGAAGCTGAATCAACCCTTAAACTTTCCACTTGCTGGAGCCAATACATTCCCTTTTTCTTAAGCTAATTTGAGTTGTATTTCTATCACTTTCAACCAAAAGAGCTTTGGATATTGCTTTCCATCTAGATTTGAGAATGATCAACTCAGTACAAGCAAAAGTAACTCATCAACAGTCCTGAGTAATAGGAAATCTTATCAAAATTTCTTTTGGATAAGTAGTAAGTTTTTGTTGGTTTGGAATACTAAATTTAGAAAGATCAAATAACTAACATTTTCCTGTACCCTAGAGACAAGTGTTAAATAAACTAACTGATCCTAAGGATTATTCAAATATGTAATTCCGAGTTATGTCAGAGTGTCATTATAGATTCAACTTAATCACCTACATTTTCAACATTAATAGGATTATTCTATAGGAACTGATGCCAAGAGAAATGATCCCAAGGCTCTGTGCTAATAATAGTTACAATGTATTGGCACATTCTATGTGCTAGGAAGTGTGCAAAGCCTGTCATTATTTTATATTTAATTCTCATAGGAATTCTAAAAGGTAGATGTTATTATTTCCCTCTTACAGATAAGGAATCTTAGAGAGGTTCAGCAGTATGCTCAAGTTCATACAGCTAGCAAATAGTAGAACCAAAATCTAAGCCCACGTCATTCTGATCTGAAAACCTAGGCTTTTACCCACTGTTCTGTCTTTAAGTCTATAAAGTTCATAAGAATTACCAAGTTTTTTGGGGCACCTGGGTGGCTCAGTCGTTAAGCGTCTGCCTTCGGCTCAGGTCCTGATCCCAGGGTCCTGGGATCAAGCCCCGCATCGGGCTCCCTGCTCCGCGGGAAGCCTGCTTCTCCCTCTTCCAGTCCCTGTGCTGTGTTCCCTCTCTCACTGTGTCTCTCTCTCTCTCTGTCAAATAAATAAATAAATCTTAAAAAAAAAAAGAATTACCAAGTTTTTCAACATATTTTCGAGATATTCCTGGCTCCTAGTGGATATATCTATATCTATATTAATTATATAATATATAAGTACTTATAGTAGATATTTATATAAGTTGTTATGAACTTATAAATAAATATAAATGTATATACATATATGTATATTTTAATATCTACTGTGAACCAGGTATAAGAATGTATAACTCACATGGGAGTCTTATTTCAAAATTTTATGGATAACTCCCGATTTGCCATCAGCAACTCAATATCTGAATTATTTATTTATTTATATAATATCTAAATTTTAGATTCTTTCTCTTATGAGAGAAAAAGGCCTAAGCTGGCATAGGAAAAAAAAAAAAAAAGCAAAACAACTGAGGTAACCAATCCAGCAGACTGCTAGCAAAACCTGGGGTCACTGCTTTTTCTAAAAATGCACCGACCCTCAGTAATTTTGGAAGACTTGGAAGGCATCTCTGCTGATCTCATGAGATCCTAGGCATAGCAGGCAGGCAGGGAGTGGAGAGAGCCTGGCCCTGGTCCTCATCTACAACCTTCTTTCATGAGATGTGGGGATGTGTGCTGCTGACACCCATCATCTGGAGGTTTGACAATAACTTGTTTTTGTGTTGACTCTTCATAACTGGGAGCTATATTGGCATTCCATGTTTGTTTTAACTTCCCACACAGAGACTGAGTCCAAAAGGTAATTAATTAAGCCCTTATTTAAAAAAAAAAAGGTGTTCTGTGTATTTAGTGACCCCAAAAAGAGGTGAAAAAATATTTTCAAAACTAAACTAATCCAAATAGAACTATGTTTTCTAATGGAGGAGTGAAAAGAGTTAGGGATTTGGAGAGAGCACACTTGGCTTGGAGTTTTGGCTAACAACTTATTATATATGTTTTTAGACAGATAATTTGTACCTCAGTTCTTCAGTAATTATATTTAGCCCAATAGGATGTTGGCAAGATTAAATAAAATAACATGCTTGCTGGTACTTTGTAAGTTTTAAAACACATGTATTATTATTATAGACCCTCCTAATATTGATAGGAAAACTTCCCAGAAATCTCTTGAGTATCAGGGAAACACACACCATTCATTCTAATATGGTTATTTCTATAAAATTTCAAAAACAGTTGAAAAAGTCAGCTTAATATCTTTAAACATAATATAGTATACAATAGTGTTTGTAATGTTCAAATGTCTACCATGCTATTATTTAAACAAATAGCTGAGTAAAAGCAGATTCAAATCCTTGTCATCTTAATCATATAAAAGATCAAACAACTGCAAAAATGACTCACTTGTTTCATTCTGATTTTTAAATGTAGTTTACCTTAATGAGTATTTGTATTTTTAGTTCTTACTGTGATTTCCTTTTATACTGGAGAAACTACTTATTTTTCTTTGGAGACCACTTGAACGTGTTGCAGGTAATCAAATATTTGGATTAATGAAGGGTTGTTATATATTTTTCATAGAACAAAAGCCAATAAAAACACACCTAATAACTATCTGTATAAGATTATATATATTAAAAAAACCAGAAAATAAGTGTTGTGAGGATGTGGAGGAAAAGGAAGCCTTGTGCACTGTTGGTGGGAATGTAAATGATGCAGCCATTTTGAAAAACAGTATAGAGATCCTCAATAAATATTACCATGTGATCCAGCCATTCCTACTTCTGGGTATATATCCAAGAGAATTGAAAGCAGGATCTCAAAGAGATAGTTGCACACTATGTTCATTGTAGCATTATTCACAATAGCCAAGTGTGGAAAGCAACTCAGATGTTTATCAATGGATGAATGACTGAACAAAATTTGGTACATATACAATGGAATATTATTTGGTCTTAAGAAAGAAGAAAAGCCTGTCACATACTACAACATGGATGGACTTGAGGACATTATGCTAAGTGAAATAAGCCAGTCACAAGAAGATAATACTCTATGATTCCATCTCCATGAGGAATCTAAAGTAGTCAAATTCATAACCACAGAAAGTAAAGAGGTGGTTGTCAGGGGCTGAGGAGGGAGAAATGGGGAGTTGTTATTCAATGGGTATAGAATTTCAGTTTTATAAGGTCAAAAGGTTCTGGAGATCTATTGTGCAATAGTGTGAATGTACTTAACACTACTGGACTGCAAACTTAAAAGTGGTTAAGATGGTAAATTTTATGCTATGTGTTTTTCACCACAATTAAGACTGTATAAGAACTCAGTTTAATTTTGGGGGTGATTCAGAATACTCCTTTACTTTCATAAGGCCTGATGGTAATTCATCTTTACATGGAGCTCAGGAGAAGCAGCTCAGATATTTGACTCAGTTTACCAGGGACTGAGGTATAGTAGTCTTCAAACCTAACGTTTGACACAAGGTGGGAGCGGGCAGTGTCTCAGGGCAGAGTTTCTTACCATTTGGTAAGGACTAAATAGAAGGCCATTTGTTGGGCAGAAAGGCAGACAGGGGAGGAAAGGGCCTGAATTTTGGTCTAGAACTCTTTCTCTGACATTCTGGAACCTCATTTTGGTAGATATTAGTCACTAGTAGAGGAAATACTTGTTGATGAAATACACTGATGAAATGTATAACTGTTTAAATCAAATAATAAATTATGTTTGTTATATCAGAGTTTTCCAAATAGTGTTCTGTAAAACATTAGTTCTATGGATATTACGTTTTAAAAAGAACTCTGAGGTCAAAAAGTTTGGAAAATGTGGGGTTAAAAATAGTTAAAAATGGGGGTGCCTTGGTGGCTTGGTCGGTTAAGCCTCCGACTTGATCTCAGCTCAGGTCTTGATCTCAGGGTCATGAGTTCAAGTCTCGTGGAGCCTACTTAAAAAAAAAGTTAAAAATGGGATTTTTTTTTTTTTTACTCTAGAACTTCTGAGAGGCTTTATTACAATAATATGAATGTAACTCTGCCAGCATTAAATATTAGGTGTAATATTTAATGTTATTATGTTGACATTAATGTTAATGCATTAATTAATATTCACATTAATATAGTAATATGTTTTTCCTAATCCCATTTGGCCAAGGAAGCACTCCTTGGCATACCAGTGTGAGAATGCTGCCCTATTATCATAGAAGGCATGATATTTTTTTCAGCTGCTTTCCTTAAGAAGAGTAACTTTCTTTCATTTCTCCTGAGTTTGCTGTGAAGCCCATCTCTTTCACTATGAGTACCACTGGGGAAATATATAGAAGCAGTTTTAGTATTCATTATTTTGAGATACTGTAAAGCTATATGATGATTCAGCTTTCCTGTAACCCCAACAATTTTCTAAACCGAGAGCCTTAATATTAGGACCACCCTGTTGATTTTGCAAGGGTGTCAACATAAAAGAGCGAGTCAAGAATACATATTGCAAGGTGAAAATGGTTGAGGTGTGGAGTTTCTTATATGGGATACTTCACTGTTTTGTTTTATAAGAAAAAAGTTAAAAATAGAACTACCCTGCAATCCAGCAATTCCATTACTGGGTATTTTCCCAAAGAATAAAAAATACAAATTTAAAGGGATACATGCACTCCTATGTTTATAGCAGCATTATTTATAATAGCCAAGGTATGGAAGCAGCCCAAGTGTCCATCAATAGGTGAATGGATAAGGAAGATGTACTGTATGCAATGGAATATTATTCAGCCATAAAACAATGAAATCTTGCCATTTGGAACAACATTGATGGAGCTGGAGTGTATAATGCTAAGTGAAATAAGTCAGAAAAAGACAAATACCATAGGATTGCACTCATATGTGGAATTTAAGAAACAAAACACAAACAAAGGGGAAAAAGAAAGAGAGAGAGAGACAAACCAAGAAAGAGACTCAACTATAGAGAACAAGGTGATGGTTACCAGAGAGGAGGTGGGTGGAGGGATGGGTGAAATGGGTGATGAGGGTTAAGGAACGCACTTGTTGTGATGAGCACCAGGTGATTAAACAAACTTACAACAAGTATCTGCACACAAAATTCAAGTCAACTGAGCAAGAAGAGAGTCAAAGCAGTTTCTTGGTATTTTAAGAATACTTATGTGTTACTTTTTCAGCTGAAAACTCAGGGTTGCTACAACTACACTCAATTAATGTTCTTTGTTTTATTTGTAGTCAAAGCCAGGACACATCCAGAGGGAAGACACGAAAGAGTTCTGTGTAGACTTTTCATGTTGAGTCCCTGATAAAAGTCACCTTGGTTAGGAAATACAGTTAGTGTAATAGTGTTGTCTGGTGACAGATGGGAGCTACACTTGTGGTGAGCACAGCATAATATATAGACCTGTCAAATCACTGTGTTGTACACCTAAAACTAATGTAACCTTGCAATGTCAACTATATTTCAATTTTTAAAAAAGTCATTTTGCCTAAAACATTAGTATTAGAAGCATTTGATTTTGAACCTAAAAAGTGGAGCCATCAATCTAAGTCATTACAAGAGATAATGTGATTAGGAGAGAGAAGTCTTGACTCTGTATTTTTAACTTTTTTAGTATATAGTTTTATCTTTAGCAGAGCACTATTTCTGAAATTCTCCTTCTAAAACTACCTGTTGCCTTACTCCTGAACAAATAAAGTTCATTCCTCAGGTATTTATTGAACACTTATTATTTGCCAAACATTGGGTTGAACACCTAAGGTATTTGTTTTGCTATCATTTCAAGAAGCATATTTTATTTGCATTAAGAGAAATTAAAACAGGTTATCCCACATGACGCACAAAAATGAAAAGAGATTTCTTTTTTTTAATATTTTAAGGGACACCTGGGTGGCTCAGTCGGTTAAGCATCTGCCTTCAGCCCAGGTCATGATCCCAGGGTTCTGGGATCAAGTCCCACATCGGGCTCCTTGCTCAGCAGAGTCTGCTTCTCCCTCTCCCTCTGCCAGCCGCTCCCCCCCCACCAGTGTGCTCTCTCTCTGACAAATAAATAAAATCTTAAAAAAAAGGAAAAAATATTTTAATATACCAGTTTAAACATTGTCTACTTATGTCAAAATTTCCCAAAAATTTTTGGGAAACTAGTTTTTTAAACTTCTTCTAAGATTTACTCAGTCTAGGAATTGAACATGTATCACAGAGAAAGAAAATGGAATGGCTAATGTATGAAACCATGTTTGACTTTACTAGGAGTCAAGGCAAAGCAAATCACTTTTTAGATTAAAAAAATTGTAAAGTCAGACAGTATCAACTATTGGTGAGAATGTGAACAAGTAGAAGTAGTTTATTCCAACAAAGGGAATCTAATTTAATCTAAATCCCTATGGAGTAGGGATCCCTATGCAATCACATAATTATGAGGTTGGTTTGAGCTTAATGGACCAGTATATACAAGGAAAATACATAACACAGAACTGTGTTATTATGTTGATAATACCTATGAAATTTTAATTGTTATACTTTTCAACCCAACAATTCCACTTCTAGTTATACATCACAGACTAGAGAAATTGTTGCACACGTGAACAGAAAGATGGGTATAAGAATCTCTTGGGGTGCCTGGGTGGTGCAGCAGGTTAAGGGTCTAACTCTAGGTTTTGGCTCACGTCGTGATCTCAGGGTTGTGAGATCGAACCTCATGTTGGGCTCTGCGCTCAACACGGAGTCTGCTTGAGACTCCCTCTCCTTCCCATCCCTCCTCCCTCCCCCACCCCCGCACTCTCTCTCTCTCAAATAAATAAATACATCTTTAAAAAAATACTGTAGAATGTTATCTAGCAGCTTAGAGAAATGAACTCAGTCCACAAATACAACACAGAAGGATTTAAAAACCATAGCTTTGAATGAAAAAGTAAGTTTACATTATATGCTACTTATGTAACATTATAAAATAGACACATTCATATTATAAAGCATAGCTCTCTCTATAAACATATGCATATATATTATATATAAACACACATATATGTATATGTAAAAGTATAGCAAAACACTCTGGAAGGATACACACTAAATCCATGAAAGTGGTTTCCTCTGAAGAGACTGGGCAGGTAATCAGTCTGGACTGGAGTTGAGGGGGAGATCTAGGAGACTTTAACTTTATCTGCAGTGTTTTATTTCTTAAATGTAAAGACGAAGAATTCATTAAAATGTTAACAATTATCAATTCTGGCTGTTGATACATGGGTATTTGTTAGAATCTTTGTATTTTGAAAATTTCTTATAAATAAGAACTTTTTTTTTTTTTTGAGATCAGTCGTCTACTTTGTGCCTAGGTTTGGTAACTTGTGCACATTTCAGCCCACACAATAGTAATAAATGTGTCTTGAAACAAAACATGTGTACTCCTCTGCACAGCACATTCTCACCAAGCCAACCTAAAAATAACGGAAGGGTAAAAGTATTATTGGATAGGGGGCCCCTCAGTTGACCTTCAGGACTTTTGGATTGTCCATTCAGTTAATTTTGTCACAATCACATAATTATGAGGTTGGTTTGAGCTTAATGGACCAGTATATACAAGGAAAATACACTGTAACCAGAACTGTGCCACATCAAAGCCCTTGGGACATGATGCTTTTCTAGTGTTTCTACATGAGGTTTTCCTAAAGATAACAAAGCCTTTCAAAATATGCTTTTCAGGCATATCACCCTTTCCAACTAATGTAGCTCTTCCCCAAGTCAAGTTGTATATTCCCTTCCAAATATGCTGCTGCTGCATGTCTACCACATAAATACCCAAATGCTATACCATACCTTAGTGGGCTACAAGAGTTTGACAGAACAATACCTATAAAAGCTATAGAGCTGCAGAATTCTATTGAAAAAAACCCCACTATATCCTCCTCTGAAAGATAATCTTATAAGCTGAAATACCAGTTAGTTCAAAAATACAGGAAAGAGAAAAGCAGCCGGGCAAGGATACAAGTACACTCAAGTGTCGCTTGAAATTCCAGCTGAGTTGAAGTCGGAGTTATTTAAGAAAAGTCAAATATCTGAAGAACCAGTTTGGGAGCCTCAGTCTATCTTTTTTTTTTTTAAGATACATACCACTTAGCTCTCTGGAAAAAAATGTTGAAAGAGATCTCTATCCAATGGAATGAAATCTGAGACTATCCCAGGTCAAATGCAAAGTTATAGTTCAGCATTCCCAGGGAAGTTTTCTTCCCTCCAAACTTCATATTTTGAGAAATTTTGGGCCTTGAGAAAAGTTGAAAGAGTACCCGGTGAAGTTTTGAAGATATTTGGCACAATGAAAGACTGGAAAATAATTCATATGAGGAAAAAAAATCTATAATATTTACTAACTTATATGTTAGTTTTTACAAATGTGCATGAACTCTACAAATGTATATACTTTGCTTATGCATTTAAATTTAGTAAAATTACATTTAAGGAAAAGCAAGAGAAAATTTGGTGAAAAAAGAGAAAAGAAAAGAAGAGGAACAAAAAGCCTTACAGAATGCACAAAACCCTCTGAAGCTTTTGAGTTTTAAACAGGGCCTGAACAATTAGTTCGCTTGATTTTTAAAACAGAGTTGAAGTTGTTTCAGCATTCCATAGAGAGAGCCGAAGGGGGTCCTAGTGGGACTGTGTAGTGTAGGGGACCAGAGGCAAAGAAGGAAATATGTTGTCCTTTCTCCAAGGGAAAAGGTGAGCGGGAAGGGAGGAGACTTGAAGTTGATGAATGCTTCCTTCCTTTCTGTCACACTTGGGGAGTAGTCAAAGACCCTTTAAGTTCTGTTTTTTCTCTGTTTAGCATTTCAAGATGGCTGCATTTTCCAAGAAGGATGATAGTAGTATGGTAATTTTTATCTCTGTCTCTAAGATTTCTATCTCTAGATCTCTAAGACTGATATGCTAAGGCATTATGTATTATTTGCACTTTTCAGGGCAGTTGAATCTTTCTCTCCTTTCATCTACCTTTAGTCAGTATGCTTATGTGCTCTGGTCTGGGGGTTTGGTTTATGTGCTCTGTGTTAACAGGTCCGACTGAGATCAGGAAGCCCCTTCCTCATGCTAGAACCTCTGGCTTCCAGGTCAAGCTTCATTCATGATGTTTATACCAAATGCTTTCTTCCTGTCTGGACAAATTTGTGCCAGTTCTTGCAGATTCAATGTATTCTGCTGCCTCTTGAGTCCTGGCCTGCATAACATCCAAAGTCCTTGGGTCAGTCTCTTGTTGAGCCTCTAGGAGTGCATCTCTCTCAATGGTTGTTGCAAAATTTCACTTTTCTTAGTCTCTGTCTGTGCCACTCTTCTTAGTGGGTATCTGTCTCTGGAATGAAGCCATTCATTAATTTGGTAATATTTATTGGATTCCTGCTAGATGCAAGACATGCCAGGGGGTGCCTGGGTGGCTCAGTCAGTTAAGCATCTGCCTTCAACTCAGGTCATGATCCCAAGGTCCTGGGATTAAGCCCCACATTGGGCTCCCTGCTAGTGGAGACCCTGCTTCTCCCTCTACCTGACACTCTGCTTACTTGTGCTCTCTCTCTGTCAAATAAATAAATTAATTTATAAAAAGAGTCTATATTCAGACTCATAACTATTAAAAAAAAAAAAGACATGCCAGGGGCAGGGAATACAACAGGGCTGATTAGGATAGCCATGGTTCCTGCCTCATGATGCCTGTAATCTAATGTGATCTTACACAGGAAGCCTGTTTTGAAGAGGGGCCGCATTATTCACTAATGTGAACTGTACATAGAAAGCACTGAGTAAGTATGTGTGTGTGCATGTATGTTTTTTAATGGGTGGGAAGGAAAATTAGAAGCAGGGAGACTAGAGCAATCAAAATTGAATAGGTGAAAAAATGGTATAGTTTAGAGATTATGGTATTTTAACTACAATAGAAATAGTGGGAAGTAATAATTTGAAGGAAGAGCAAATGTTTGACTTTTCTACTGAGCAAATTGAGGGGAGATGTTGAGATGTCAACTAAATACATGAGTTTGGAGTTCAGGAGAGAAGTCTACGCTAGAGATAATTTTTTTTAAAAAAGATTTTATTTATTTGACACAGAGAGAGCACAAGCAGGGGGAGTGGCAGGCAGAGAGAGAGGGAGAAGCAGGCTCCCCACAGAGCAGGGGGAACCCGATACGGAACTCGATCCCAGGACCCCAGGGGTCATGACCTGAACCAAAGGCAGTCACTTAACCAACTGAGCCACCCTGGCGCCCTAGAGATAAAATTTTGAAAATGAACAATGTGTAGATATACTTAAAGAGATGATTCTAGATGATATCATTTGGAGAGTCTCAACAGAAGAAAAGGAGATCAAAGACCCTACCCTCGGACAAGCCAACATTTAGGTTCTGGGAGCAAGACAAGGAGCCAGCATAAAAGGACCAGCCAGTGGAGTAAGAGGGAAACCACTCATGCTCCATGTCCCTGCAGCCAAATAAAATGTCTCAAGAAAGCGAGAGTGAGCTCCTGAGTCATAAGCTATTGAGTAATTAAGTAAGATGAAAAGTGAGGATTTGTCACTGGTCTGGCCACAGGGTGACCTTGACAAGAGTCGGTTCTGATTGGAGCTAGTTGAGGAGGAAATGGTGGGTAAAGAAGCATGGGCAACAAATATAGATACCCCCTTTTGAGGAGTTTTACTCTAAGAGGAGTAGAGAAATGGGGGTGAGATGCATATGTGGGGTTGAGTAAGATTTTCTAAAATCAGAAACATTATGTTTGAAAGTTGTAAGTTGATGGGAATGATATGAGAGAGAAATCTGAGGACACAGGTGAAAGGAATTACTACAGGATGAAAGTCCTTCAGTAGTTGAAGGAATGGAATCATTCTAGTGTGCAGATGGAGCAGGAGCAATTCATGCAGAGTAAAAAGAAAGAAAGCAGAACAGAGACAAATAGACACAGATAAATTGGCAGATGTGGTGGTTGGAAGGTGAGGATATTTTCTTCTGAAGGCTTCTATATTCTTCAATATTCTTAGTAAAATATGAAGCAAAGTCATCAATTGAGTTCAACTAGAGGGTGGAAGGTATGAAGATTTGAGGAAAGAGGAGGAGAAATAAAATAACCTCTTGGAGAATAAGAGAGTGAGCTCATAAGGAAAACAGAGTCGGATTGCTGAGCAGCGTTAAGAACCCATTGAGACCTGTGGTCTTAAATTTAAAGTGAGATCACTCATGGTTGTGGACGGTGAAAAAGTGGTAGGGATAATGGGTTACAGATCCTGGTGGGGATCATTAGAATTGTTGGAGCCAAGATACTAGAGGGCATGAGTTGGAACAGTAAAGACTAGGGGTCAGAGAGGAATGCTTGATACTGAGATTTGGGGGGGTGCCTGGGTGGCTCAGTTGGTTAAGCATTTGCCTTCTACTGGGGTCATGATCTCAGGGTCCTAGGATTGAGCCCCACATCATCGGGCTCTCAGCTCAGCGGGGGAGCCTGCTTCTCACCCCCCCCACCGCTCCCCCTATTTATGCTCTCTCTCTCTCTCTCTCAGATAAATACATAAAACTTTAAAAAGAAAGAAAGAAACTGAGATTCGGGAGGTGGAGCAGTTATTTCTAATGAAAAGACCCGGACATTATCATGGTACTAGGCAAGTGCAGTAGGGTGGAAAAGCTGGTCACTGGAAAGGAGAAAGTCAAAGAACTGAGGGCCCAGAGTTTTCCAGAGGCAGAATATACAAGGGATTTTACTGTTAATTTGTCATAAATCTCAGACGGCAAACTGGAGGTTGAAAAAGGGAGAAAGATTGAATTAAGTTAGGAGGGGTTGAGAGCCATATGATGCTAAGAATCCAGGTGATAAGCAATGGCTTAGAAGACTTGGATTTCTTTCCTTCTTTCTTTTCAAAGATTTATTTATTTATTTTAGAGAGAGAGAGTATGAGTTGGGTGGGGAGTAATAGAGGTTGAAAGGAGGGAGAGTCTCCAGCAGACTCCCTGCTGAGGGCAGAGCCATCATGGGGCTGACATGAGCCCTGACGTGGGGCCTGGTCCCAGGACCCCAAGATCATGACCTGAGCCAAAACCAAGAGATGGTTGCTCGACAAACTGAGCCACCCCGGCAGCCAAGAAGCCTTGGATTTCTCATGAGGACTGATGGAAACAGGACCGTGAGGCCCTTATAGTCTCTTACAGGAAAGTGAATAATCCATTCTTATTCTAGCGTCTTTCTTAGGACCAGTCTCTCAGGCACTCCTGTTTTATAGGCTTTGCATTCCTTTGTCATTGTTCAGAATGGTCTTTCAAATTGTCTGCATCCACTGAATCCTCAGCTCACTTCTTACCTTGCTCTGATCATCTCAACTTTCCTAGCACTTACAGTCACATTTGGTAGTTAACATGTAATATTTTTTTTGTTCCTTCGTTATCTTTTTATTATATTTCCTGTCACCTTTATATGCATCTTTTACCACTTAATATGGCTTAGCAAATTTCAGTGAATATTGGTTGGATTTTGGAACATGAAAGAAACTAATGTCTTCCAGAAAGCAGCATAAATTGTAAGAGTAAGCTGGGGAAACTTTAAAGGAAATTTTAATTAAATATTTTATAACACATTTCTCAAATGTTAACAATGTAAAGACTCTCTTTAAAGAAAAAATTCGCAGGGACCTCTGGGAATAAGTTTCCCACTTTGAAAAACACTGACTGAAGAAAACTGAAGTCATTATCATTAAAACAAAAATACAAAATAAAAACAAACTTCTTATTGAACTCATTACTGAAATCAAAAGAATGTGTCTGCAGAACCCAGTTGAGAAACTCTCCTGCTTAGATTACATATTAAAAGAATAGTGAGTGACCTAAAGAAATGTATAACAAGTAATTTTGTAATGAATACATGGAAATATCCATTTTCAAAATATGTTTGGAAATGAATTTTATAAGGCCAAACTTAAAACAAGGCCTTCCACAGAGTAAGTGCTCAATAATAACAACAGTAATAACAGAAGGTCAATAACAGTAGCAATAATAATTTTAAAATTTAGGTATTTAAAAAAATTTGGGTATTTTTAGTAGAGTTTCCTGTATTTGTTAAAATGAAGGTGATGAAATTTGTAATATTCACAGATATTAATATATGTCCTGGTTGCTCCTTGTCTTTTTTTGGTTTCCCACATAAAATAACATGTCCTGGTTTGTAATTTTTTTTTTTTCCTTCTCCAGGCCAAAACAAAAGTTCTCTGCAGGGCAGCTATGGAGGTGGGGGCCAGGGTGAAGTCTTCCCTCTGAAATCCCTGCTCCCTGAGACAGGGGGAGCAGGTAGTCTGCCACATCCCCTACGGAGCTAAGACCACAGGGATCTCAGGGGGTTTTGCTGTTACTTTGAAATGGTGTGAGGTTTCCTGCTTTGTCAGAAGCCCTACCGAGGGGGAAATTGAAGGTGCATTGTGGAAGCCTCCATTGGAGGTTCCTGCACCGGCACAGGAAATGACAAGTTTGCAGGAACTCTGTGGTTACTCTAAGGGAATTTGCTTTGGATTTTTATTTCTAAATTCTCTGAGGCATTCCCCTCCCCCACCCCAGGCCTGAATCAGTTGTCTCTTTTGGGCTCAGCTCTGCATGCAGGTTCATCTGACAGTACGTTTTCCTCATTAATTTGAAATTGGCCAGCCACAAATTTCATCAGCGAAAACCAAATTCTAATCTTGGGTGTAGATATAGAAAATGTGGCTTTAGATTATGTTGCCATAGAAAACACCTACCTACAGGTATGAATTGGAATCTTTATAGGCGATTTTTAGAAATAAAGTAGTAAATCTGTCTGTAGTAATAGGGTCAACCAAGGAGAAAATAGGAGCACATATTGTAGTTTGTAGACCAGTAACCTGTCACAACACTATGGAACATTTGGTTCATGTTCTGTCACACATTCTTAAGAATAGTTATGCAATTGCCTCCAAGATGTTGGCTGTTTCAGACAACCTTTAAAGTTAGGGTCCCTTCTCCCCTTTACTGGGTGAAAGTAATCTATTTTTATGTGGTGGTAGTGGATAATATTTCTCCTACACAAACTTTTGCTTTTATCTTTTGAAACTTTTAGAGAATTGAGCCGAAAGAAATAAGACTCTCTCTATGCATGGAAGGAGGCTGTCCTTGACCTGTCGCAGCCCAAAGTGGACATTCAGAGCAGACTCTGGGGCCAGGAGACCTGGCTCTGCCACTTGCTAGTCATGTGACTTTGGACAAGTTACTCGAGCTCTCTGTAGATGTTTTCTAATCTGTGAAATGAGGATACTAGAGCTATTATAAGGATTTAGTAAGTTAGAATTTGTCAAGTGCAAAGCATGTGCTAAGTACTATATGAGGACCTGTTAAAAAAGAAAAACCAAATGATTTTCTAATGATACAGTTTTTCAGAAATTTGAGGTGTTTGCTTCTATAAGGAACATAAACAGGTTAGTATGAATTTGTTCAGTTGTCTCCTAATAATCAACAGTATCTGGAGATAGGTCACTAAATATGAGTCCCCATAGAATGAACGGTTCTGCACCTGTAGGAGGGGAGGTTCCTTGTGAGAAACCCAGCTAAGTAAATTACTGAGACTCTGGCTGTCACACATTTTTATCCAAGTGCGATAAAGTGCACCTCTTTACTTCAGCGCTCTGCTTATAATTCTTTCTGAAAAATTTCAGAACAAATGAGCAAGACACCACCTTGGACCAAAGGAATCTTGTATATTATGGTGACAAATACTATAACTTGGATGCAGTCCTGATTTGTAACCAAGGAGGGGATTCATTCCCCCCCCAAATCAGTTAATAGTGCCCTTAATAAAAGGTAGGGGAATCTTTTTTTTAAGAACTTTGCTGGGCAACCAAAAATGTAAGTTTATTTTAAAGCTTTGCTCAATGTTTCTGGTTTCTGGATTTATGAAAATAATATCACATTATTACTGTAAAGATTTAAAGAGAAAACACCTCTAGATATTGTCAGTTTTGTAACTACCTATATAATTTCTTGTGTTTTTCCATAACATCTATTTAAACTGCTGAACTAATTAAATAACCCTGAATTTTAAAGATCTTTTGCCCCCAAAAATAAAACAAAACCAAACAAACCCAAAAAACAAAACACACACACACACACACACACACATACCAGAACCCAACCAGCCCCAAATCCCTCAAACCTTTCATTTTGCCAATATGTAAAGCTTTTGGGAGCAATATGCTCTGGTGGTTGAAGACTTGGGCTCAGAACTAGATGGCTGTGGGTTTGAATCCTGGACTTCCCACTTATTTCTTATGCTATTGTGACAAGTTATAAGGCCTTAGCATATATGTAGATTTGTACATGGGCCTCAGTTTGTATATAGCCTTATAGGGCTGTGAGGAATAAATATATTCACATGTATAGAATGTTTTGGACTCTGCTTGGCACAGAGTAATTGTTCAATAGATGTTGATAGTTACATTATTGAGAATCTGGCTCCATTGTGAACAGTCATTTCACTCTTTAAAGGCAAGACATTCCTAAGAATTAAGTTACTTAGGACTTGTTTTTCTCTCTCTCTTCTTCTACCCTGCCATTTTATTTAGAAATTAGAAAGCCTTGGGATGCTTGGCTGGCTCAGTCAGTAGAGCATGCGATCTCAAAGTTGTGTAGAGTTAGGGTAGAGTTTACTTAAAAAAAAAAAAACTTAGAAAAAAAGAAATTAGAAAACCTAACATGATTGATACGTTTAAATGTAAGATTAGATATTCACACCCAATTCAAGTGCTCATGTCTGCACTTGAAACTAAAATTTGACAGTGTGAGGCATGAATACTATGTAATTTGAGTCTATGAGAAATCTAAGGCCTTAAATCTAGAGAGACTATATCAAAGCTGAGGTTAACTTCACCTAGACTGCTTTTGCCTTCAGGATATTAGGGCTATGTATATCTCCAAGGCCTAGTTCAACCCTCTCAAGTAGTAGGTGCTCAGTAAATATTGGTAAGAAAGGAATGGTTCATTGAGGAGGTTTTTAAAATAAGCCAGGTAATCAAAGATGATTTGACCTTTATGAAAGTATCTCCTGGATTCCCTCTGTAGAGGTACAAGAGCAAAAGGGTAAGAAAAACTTCTTCTCTCAAAGTGGGGGAAATGGAGGAACTTTTCAACGAATAATATAAGCAATAGTATAAGAAACCTCTCTATTCCATTCCAGTGTATTAAAGGCCTAGGACCAGAGGACTTTAAAGCTGGGAGAGGTCTCCTAGGCCAAGTTCCTCCTTCTACAGAGGAGAAAAGAGTCTTGGAGAGTTTAAGTTGTTTGTCCAACTGGAAGTCCAGTCTCAGAAATCTCTCAGCACACCATCATTTCATCAGCCCGTCGGTAAAACAGTGTCCTGTGACTTAAGCATGTCGTTTAATTCAAAACCGAGGTGTAAGCAAGAGTACCAAAGTGGGGTTCTGCTTACTGCATTCGTCACTCGTCCAATGGACAGTTCACAGGCACAGGTAGGTACGCAGAAGTTCACCTTCGTTTCCACCGCGCCGAAGTCAGGGTAACGCCGGTAAAGCTGACCTAGCTCCTTTATTTGTATTAATTTATTTAGCGAGCAGGGAGAAGGGCTGGGTAAGGCGTTCTCCGCTGTGAGAGGAGGAGGCAAGACCCCACTGGCGCCCACCATCAGAGCGCATCCTGAGATAACCAGCAGCATTGGGGGTGGGAAAGACGAACGGGGAGAGAATGAATGTGTACAGGTGTGTGGGTGTGGGGGGGCTTTGCTAAGGAGTGGACAAGAGGGTGTGATCAGTTTACTGGAGGATTTAGAATTTTTATTATCAAGACCGAGGTAAACCAAATAAAAACCCAACGCCTCCAGAGACCTGGAAAGTTTGAAGGACGCAGTTTGAGGGAGCGCACCCCTGCAGCTGGCGACGGCGTCCCCACCGCCCCCAGGACTGAGACACCCACTCGCCGCCCCACCTCGGGCGCGCAGCAGCCCCGCAGTTGCCGGTGCTCCTTCTCTCCCTTCCTCCTCAGCCCGAAGGGAAACCCTGGCTCCAGCAGCGCTCGGGACTCATCCATCAGCCGGGGAGGAAAAGGGGGAGGAGAGAGGAGGCGGGCGGCGGGAGGAGGAGTTTCTCCGCCGCGCGGAGCCCTCGGTGGGGCGGCGGCGGAGGAGCGCCCTTCCCCCCGCGCGCTGATTGCTGTGGCGCCCTGCCCGTCCCCGCCCGCGTGTGTGTGTGAGGGAGAGCGAGTGCGCTGCGTCGGCCCGATGGGGGTAATCGAGGGTTTCGGGGACGCCGAGCGGCGCTTTCCTCTTCCCAGTGAGTGAGGGAGGGAAATCGGCGGCTCTCGTGCCCGGCCACTTTCCCTGGGCGATTCCTGGAGCTCCCTGCAGGAGGTGAAAGCCCCGGCGGGTCCGGATGGCGTAGTTGTGCCACGGCGCAGCAGCTGCCGGAGCTCGCGGCCGCCGAGCGCTGGGCGGGGAAACTTGCCTCTGCTTTCCTCTTAACTTGCGGCGGGTGGATCTCCGCTTGACACACCGCCGCCGAGGTACGTGCGGGTCCGGCCCCGCGGCGCTACGGTCCGCGCCGGGACGCCCCTGGCCGCGCCACTAGCCCTGCGCCCGTTCCGGCCGCGGGCTCTGCAGGCTGCGCGGTGCCTGTGGGCGCTGCGCGAGGCTCCGTGCCTGCTCGCGGCCGGAATCGCACCGGCCGCCCGGACCCCCGGGCTTGGGAGGGCGGTGTTGGTCCAGCAGTGTTTACGCTCGGAGGAGCCGGGACCCTTGGCCCGCGGTGCGTGGGGAGCGGCCGTCCTGGGTCGGGTGGGCAGCGCTCGGGGCGATGCGCTGTCCTGGGGAAGACACCTCCTCCTCCACGCCTGTCCTCGCTTTCCTTTCCCCGGTTTCTTCCGACCCCCGTGGGGCGCGCGGGCTACTTCCATCTGGGCGCGTGACAGCGTCGGTGGGAAATGTTTGTTGTGGGTTTGCACTCATTTGCCGTTGCGGAGGCTGCGCCCTGGGACTCGCGCATCGACGGGAGCTGCGCTCCCCGCAGCTGGCGGCCTCCCGGTGTTGTGCTGGGCGGCGCGAATCGCTGCCGCCCGGAGCCCCGCAGAGAGCGCTCCCCCTGTTAACAGAGTAGCCCATTACCCAGGTCAGTTTGAAGGCTTCTCCTAGCATGTTCATTTGATTAGAACAAACTGGAAATCTTGGGCTGTTGCTAGAAGAATCTGCTTGCAGACTTGTTATTATTAGGGCATTTGCCCACTTTCCAGAATCACGTAGGATAGGGAGCCGGCGTTGTCAAGCGTGAGTTACCTTGGCACCGTGGAACTTAATGGATTTAGTGTGTACTAAAAGAGCTGAGAGAAGAAAATCGCTCATTTCCTTAGCTGTGAAATGGGAATGATAATGGGTCTCAAAAAGTCACTGTGAGGACTGAATTATTTAATATATGTGAAGTAACTAGAACAATGCCTGGCAACGAGCAAGCGCTACACGAGTGTTAGAGCAGCTTATCCTGAGCTCAGAGGTGATGGGAAAAGAGCAAAGAGGGTAAAGGATGGTAGAGTGACAGCCTGAGATGGGGAACCATGCGTTTTCTGAACATCTCCCTCAGAAGAAAAGTGAGCGGTTTGGGTGGAAAGAAGTCTCTGTAAGTAACGAAGCACATGTCAAGACCTTTTAATTTTCCTGAAATGGTACTTTAAAGCTGCGAACGGTTATTTCACTATGAAATCATCTATTTTTCTTGAGTAATAATGGCTAACGTTTACTGAGCGCAAACTGTGTGTCACTCTCCTATATGCCTTGCAGACCACTTAAGCCTCACACCCACTCTGTGGTTAAAACACTATTAGTCCCATTTCACAGATGAGACTGTAGAGGTTAGTTACTTGCTCTAGCAACATAACTTTCTGTTCTGACTCCAGACCTAGCTTAGTCACCTAGTGCAGGAGGTGCAGTCAGATTTGTGTGCAGTGAGCCCAGGGTCTTCTCCTGTTGTTCAGCTTCCCATTTTAGTTGGACATATCCCTTGAAACAGGAATAAGGTATCTGTAATTAATTTAGGTGATATACTTATTGGGGTGCTGCATTACAGCTCTGAAACTGGATCCAAGTAATTAAAAACAGAACCCTGATTGGTATTAATATGAATCTTTATTCTTAATTTCTTTTATTCTCTACACATCGTCAGAGTTACTTGGCTTCCTTAGGAAACAGCTTAGGGTTGGCACAGGAGGCAGGGAAATAATTCTTACCCCCTTAAGGGCTATTAAAATGAAATTGATTTCATGCCATTGTGTCAGTTAAAGGATGTTGCTCTGTTTCATGGTGTTCTCTGCTTTTGGCTTTAATTCTGCATTGTTTAGTGTTTCAAGGCTTCAGCATATTTTCAGCCCTTCAGTTTGTCTTTGTCATTTGTCAACTTTAATTTTTCCTGTTTTGATGGAACCGGACCATTATATGGCAGCTTTGCTTAACAACTGTTGATCCAGCTCATGTTTTTAAATATAAAAATCACCAACTTAACTTTTGAACCCCAACACTTCAAAGGCAACCCCTGGGGAATCCATTGTTATTTTGAATATTAGCCAATAGGGGGAGTATAACTCACCATTGATGTCTGTCAGGCACTTAAACCAGTTTTTAAGGTGTCAAACATACATTTCAGAAATGGAAAATGTTGTGGCTTTACCTAGCAAAATCACCAAATTGCTTTCTGAGTTTACAGTGGAAAATTGGGTTTAATTTCAACTGATTGCAATAAGAATGACCTTGAGGACCAGCCCTATATGTTGGACATATGTTAAGAACTCTAGTGGCTGGACAGATATTAAATATACTCGCATGTTGTTTTCTCGGTTTGTTTTCCCTAAGTGTATGTAAGGTAATTTGGTGCACTTTGAATAATATTTCAAGTTATCCAGGAGAACTGGGAGTCCAAAGAGATCCATTGTGAATCTTTTTTGTGATGATCCTCATTTGTTTTTTGTAGAAAATTGGATGTAGTGAATTTGTTCCCAGGGAGGATGGTGTACTTATAATCCTATCATTATCATTACTCATCAACATCTTCCAAGTGCAAGACAATGAGGGTTTGTTATCCTGAGTAACAGCAATTCTAGGCATTCTTCAGAGGCTTATATTTTAGTAAACAGTAATAGTTCAGAAGTATCATACTTGTCTAGTAGAAGTGTGAAGTGTCTATAGACACTCATTCTTGTAAATATAATATAAGCATTATTTAAGAATTAACATGCTTGAAAAAACAGTGAAACTGAGTTTCATTTATTTATTTCTAAAGATTTTATTTATTTATTTGACAGAGAAAACACGTGCGCACACAAGCAGGGGGAGAGGCAAGCAGAGGGAGAGGGAGAAGCAGGCTCCCCTTTGAGCAGGGAGCACTATGCAGGACTCAATCCCAGGACCCTGGGATCATGACCTGAGTCAAAGGCAGACGCTTAACCGACTGAGCCACCCAGGTGCCCCTGAAACTGAGTTTTATTTACTTATTTATTTTTAAAAGATTTTATTTGTTTATTTCACGGAGAGAGACACAGCGAGAGAGGGAACACAAGCAGGGGGAGTGGGAGAGGGAGAAGCAGGCTTCCTGCTGAGCCGGGAGCCCCATGCGGGGCTCGATGCGGGGCTCGATGCGGGGCTCGATGCGGGGCTCGATGCGGGGCTCGATGCGGGGCTCGATCCCAGGACTCTGGGATCATGATCTGAGTTGAAGGCAGTCACTTAACGACTGAGCCACCCAGGCACCTCTGAAACTGAGTTTTAAAAAAGGTTTTCAATCTTTGCCTGCAGTTTTGTAGGCCAGTTTCCTTTCTTGTTTCTTGTGTATCAGGTAGTTTTGACTTTATTTCATTTAGCAAGCTAGGGTCATGTGGATCCTTTTAAAAAATAACTTTCAAATTTAGTCCCTTCTTTCTAAATCTCAGCATTGCAAAAGTTATTTCAGGGTAGCATCTTATTTAGGATTTAACTTAGTCTTCCATGCTCTGATATAGTTCATACTCTTCAGCAGATATTTTTCAGCCCCCTACCCCTAACAGACTTCTGGTTCCTGGTCTTGGAGTTTGGCAAATTAGCGGTCTTCTTTCCAGCCTCTGATAGCAGGGGGTCAAGATGCCTTAAGGCTTCCTAAGGCTTTGTCTTGGAGAGCCTTTATAGATTGACAGAATTGGTTTGCTTAAAAGAAGGTATTGTCCTATTCTTTTTAAGACTTAAAGGAATTAATCTTCCCCCTTTTTTTGCTCTTAACAGCTATTTGAAAATGATTTTTATCACTTTTGTTTTGTACATTGGAGCATTTTCCTTGTGATTTTTAACTTTTGAAATTTTGAAACTTAATATTAACTACCTTTTGAAATTTGCATAACTCAAGTAAGTAAATGTTTTTAGGGGACTTTGTAACTTGTAAGTAATCTTGTATCACCTCTAGAAATATGGACAGTTTGGAATGTAAAAGAGCGAATCTAGGTGATATGAAAAGCTAGCCTTCCACAAATAACAGTGAGCCTTGAACAATTTCAGTAAGAGATTTTGTGGCTTTGAAAGAAAATTACTGCACCAAGATCCATGGCAGTAATTTCTCTGGTTTCACATCTTCAGAGTTAACACTTGGAATGATAGCATTGTCTCTTTTTCATAAAACACAAACTAATTAGTTTGGCTTCTAGTCAAGCTGAAATAAATCAACACAGCTTGGAAGGACTTTATAAAAAATGATCTAGGTTCATTTCCTGGACTCTGTCCATTTCTAGATTTCTTGTTTTATATCTTTTGAAATAGAACATTTGTTTGTTAACTGACATTGAGCTTTATTTTCTCTGTTTGCAAAGTCCTTGCTTAAAATTTAGCACAGAGTTCTGAGCATTTTTCTTTCTTTCAGAAGGAGAGTAGTGATTTTTATCTCTCAACCAAGATGTGTGCAATATTTAGTGTTTGAAACAACATTTGTAAACATTCTGCTTGAGGCCACTCTGATTTGGACCTTATGCATTTTTTATTCTTTGGTTTTCTAGGTCAAACTTCAAGACTTAATAAGAGGATAACTAAGGGTATACCTACAAGGCATGGTACCTAAAAAAATTTAAAATTAAAAACCTTTTAAAAAAGGTTTAAAACCTTAAAAAATAAGATTATTACTGGAAAGTCTGAAATAAGAGCCCTAGAGTCATGCCCTTAGGCCATCCTGATATCTCCTGCTTAAGGTAATCATAGGAAAAAAAAGATTAATACTGACGTTTGTGCTGAAACTTTTTTCAAGTCTGGCAAGAGGACTCTGAATTAGAATAGAGTATGGCAAAGTTCATTTTTTAGGATTTAATGTTGAATTATTGCCGCAGTGATAATTTATAATTAAATCTAAAATGTTATCCCTATCTTTACTTTATGAAAAAGGATGGTAATACAGAAGCATATACTTTCCCTATCTCTTGGACACTGGACTCCAGGGGAAAGGGGGTCAGAATGGGGCACTGTTTGCAGAGGAAGAAGCATCTGCTTGTTTGTCCTTCCAAGTACATAATTCATTTCCCTGGTACATGCTGAAGGTCAGGATTTTGTGTGAAATTGCAGATGGAACATTTGTAAAAACACATTTTAGTTGATTAGTCCTTGAAAAAATGATTTTTAGAAAACAGTTTTTATAGATACTAGTCCCTGGGCTTTCCTGTTGATTGGATTGCCCTGGAAGAAGGCTGCGGTTTTATAGGTCTGATGACTAACCACCACTGATGGGTAAGAACACCAAATGGACCAGGTGGATGGTTGAGCAGAACTTTGGATTTCTTTTTTAAAATTCTTATTTACTATTTTATTAATGGATACTTGATGAATGCTTAATTTCAGTTTGGTGTGTGAAAAGATTCCCTTTTGGGAGTATAATTCTGTTAGCATTTTTAGTGATTTATGTGTTTTGAAGTATGAAATTGGTCATTGGATGCAAAAATACACTGGTGCCTATTTGCAAATTTCATTTCACAATTAACTGTATGATGATTGCTGGAGCAGAATGTGGTATATATATATATGTATGTATATATAACTGGAAGGTTATTTTAAGTGAAATATTTAGATTCCAATCTCAAAGCCCTGTGTCTTTTGTGTGGCACTTCCTGTGTTGTTATGAGTTATCTCTTTTTTATTTTTCCTTTAGAACAAAACATACTCAAACACAAAACTCTCTTCTGAGTGTCCATAAAGAATAAATGTCTCATTTTGTTATATTAGACTTCGTGTAGTTGGCTGGCAAATTAACTTCAACTTTGAGGGAAAGCACCGTTGACTCATTACATACATTTTGCATTATTACATTGTAAGGTCTTCCCTATATGTGTGGGAGAAGTTTCTGATCTTCTCAATGGGCATCTTTACTATTGCTGGTCTCTTTTTGTCAAAGCCTTTCTAAGCAGACATTCCTTAGTTTTCTTATTCTTCTGTCTTTATAGAGATTGTTACCTGTCGCGTATTCATCATATACCATCTGAATCATGAAAAAATTACTTAGGATAACAACCAACTTTGTGAAGACACACCTATCTTTTTCTTTTGTATTCATCATATTCATCCATTACAGTTGTTGCACAACCATTGGATGCATCATGTTTTTGGAGCCAGGGGAAGGAAGACCTACTTGATACATTTCACATTTCACTTTTTTTTTTTTTTGTATTTATGCCTTTTTCAGTTTGTGGCGTCCTTTATTTCATTATTAGAGTTGTTGCTTTCTAAGATATTCAAGATTTTAATTTCGTTCAGTGTGTGGGCTAATAAGGTTTCCTGTAGAACTTGTCCTGCTAAGTTCTTCAAAATAGTTCCAGAAAGCATCCCATTTAGATACCTTGCTGGGTGTAGGGCTTTTGGTAATGTTCAAACGGGAGATAACTGAACACAAAGCAGGATTCTATTTAGCTTAACCATGTAGAAAAGGGAGGGTAGCATCTAATTCATTAGGACAAAATGCACTTTTGTATAATAACGAGGGATTTAAGTGTTTTCTTTGGAATTAAGATATATTTTAAGTAGGTACATAGGTAAAAGGTTTGCAAAAGAAACTTTGCTAAGGCCGAGGTTCTGTAGTTGGCAACTCCTGTAACCCTGAAGATCCTGTTCTCTGAAGCCAGGAAAAGGCAGTCTGTTTCCAATTATATATCACAAAAATAGGGAAATCAAGCCAAGGAAAATGATCATTTGGGGGTTGGGTTGCTTTTTTGTAGAGGGTAAAGGAGAAAGGACTGTAGATGCACATTTAAAAAAAATCTGTTAGTCTTTCTGGTTGGCTTTCAAATTTTTCTCAAGTGTTTTGTATCGGAAATTAAGAATAAATTTGGGATTAAAAACTCCTCCCTCAGCTCCTTTTTGTTTCTCAGAGAGCAAAGAGAAGAGTAGTCAGGCAGATTCTGCTGACACTGGCTGGTGTTTTTGGTAAAGCCTTTTCCAGTCCCAAAGGTGTCAGGTTATGGACTCCCAGCATCATACCAGGTAGTCAGTGCTGTGGAGTTTTTGTTACACTTTTTACCTTACTCAGATGGAAATGTGGTCCCTGCTGCTGAGCATTACTCTGCTGGTGAAGAAAGGCTAGGGATGGTGGTGTGAGAAGCCTAACTGGAAGCTGGATGATGTGTGGGTGCATCTAGTGTCCTCATCACTTGTCAGAAGCACCTAGGCTTTCTGAATGCCTGTGGCTAGTTTCAGGATTAGTGGTCCTGTGAGAGCCAGGTGTTAACTAAGAAATCTCCTTTCCACTGCCAGAAGATCACCCCCAGCAGATCTTAGTTCCTGTTTCTCACACCTTACACCTCCACAGAGTATTGAATAAAACTTTCCTCATGGTACAGAATCTTTGGTAACAAGGTCGTCTGTTGGGGCTAGTGGTGTTTGGCTATTTGCTCATTTCTTCTCACCTCCTGTTAAACTCTTCAGCCGGCTGCAGGCAGGCTCCCACACCCACCATACCAAGACATATCAAGGTGCTAGAAAAGGTGCAAAGTGCAAAATTCGTGCTTGCTTTCAGTCAGCATCTATCTCCATTGTCCTCTCTCGAGGGCCTTTACTGCTTAACTCTTGTCTTTTTCCTGTGTTTAATCATCTTAATTTCCCTGGAGCTACTTCAGGTTTTCCCCTTTCCTTCCCCATCTCTCTTCAGGTTTCTTTTCCAGTGCTTGATCCCTACGTGTTGGCATTCTCTGAAGTTCTATTATTTCCCCTTTCCCTTCTCTTCTCAGTTTACATTTAGTCGTTCATATTTCCATGCCTCAATGGCCACATCTCTGCCAGTAACTTACAGTTTTATATTTCATACCCTTATTGCCAGCAGCTACCTGGTTGTTCTGTAGGTCTTTCTGTTAAAACCAAGTCCCAAACCCAACACGCTCTGTCTCTGTGGTCCCCAGTCGCAATCCTTCATTTCCTCATTTCCTCCGTCAGTAAATGGCACCAGTTACCAAGCGAGGAGCCTCAGGCACACTAAACTTCCTTCTGCTTACTTCCCTGACCTGAATAACACCAGTCACATGTGGCTTACCTTTTTAGCAGATCTCAGCTGACCTTTTTTTCTCCATTTCCAAATCATTATCTCCCGTGCATTACTGCACAGGTCCTCCAGTTAGTTTTCCTGGCTTCAACATCTCTCTCTCCCATTATTATTCATCCAATTTGGTTGGTACCTTCTAAAACACAGATCTGTGTTTTCATTTCTTATATTTTAAAAGTCACTGCTGTTCCATTATCCTTGGCACAAGATGTCCAGTTATTAACAGTGTGGCCTTAGCCTACTTTTTCAAGCCATTTCTCTTTCCACTTCTCCCTGAACCTCACTATGCTCATACTAGAGTCCTTATGGTTCCCAGAGCATGCCACGTGCTCTCATGCTCCGTTGCTTTTGTACTTGTCTCTCCTTTAGCATCCCCCGCTTCCCTTCTCTGGTGGTCTCTTGCTTACTCATCCAGGCTCTCTCTCTCTCTGTTGTCAGTGTCTGTGATGAAGCTACACAGGGCTCTTCCTGGCAGGTGGGTTAGTTGCTTCTTCCCTTAGTTTCTCTTACAGGACTTCTGCTACCTCCTGAGAACTTACTTTCTTTCTCTGCCAGATTGTGGACTTCCCTAGAGTAGGATCGAATCTCATCATCTCTGTATCCTGAAAGTGTGGCATGGGCTTGGCCTATAATGTATATTGTCAAATTGAATTCTTCAACTCAGGTCCACTTCAGTGAAAGGTTTGGGGAGAGATGAGGCTTCCAGTGGATATAAACTGTAACTGTATAGAAAATGCAAAGGACATAAACTCAGAATCATAATTTAGGGGTTAGAGTCGTGGTTAGAAATAATCTTCCTTAAGTCCCTCTAAAGATGAGAACAGCCAGGTACCAGGAAGTTAGGTGGCCTGCCCAAGATCACACAGCTGGGGAGTATACTCCACCCAATAGCCAGAATGGCCCTGACAAAGCCTAAGTCAGATCCTGTCACTGCTCTGCTTAAAACACTCTAATGTTCCTATCTTTCTCAGTGTAAAAGCCAGAATCCTTACAATGATCTGTAAAGCCGCACACAACCAGCCATGACTCCCTTGGCGATTACCTCTTTCGACCTCACTCCTGTGCTCTCTGGTTCACTCTCTGTGCTCCTGAGCATTCCAGACATGCTGTCTCAGGACCTTTGCACGTGCTGTTTCCTTTGCTTGGAATGTTTTTCTCTTACATATCTTCAGAGTTTACTTCCTGTAGGTCTTTACCCCAAACAAAGAAACAAACCAAACCAAAGACCCCAAATATTTCCTTTCCTTCTCTGTTTTGTTTTCTTAGCATTTATCTCTCTCATATACAGTTATATATTTTGTTTATAATTTGTCTCCTTTGACTAGAAAGTAAGCTCCATGAGGGCAGGGATTTTTATGTTTTGTTCCCTACTGAATCCCTGTACCTGGAGCAGTGCTATTATGGAGCAGGCCCTTGATAAATATTTATTAGATGAATAAATGAATGAGAAGATCTTGTGGATTTTTTATAGCTCCAGTAAAATGCATACTTATGGCATTACAAAGGGAAAACTATCAGGTCTGAAAGATTAAAAGAAGTAAAAGGAACTCTAAAAGGATGAGAATCTGATGTTTAAAAAGCCTAATTCAAGACCTGTCATACTAGAACATTGACCTCTTTTTAATTGACTGAAAACAGCAACCGTGGGCTCTCCCCAGCCGTACAAGTGGTTTGGGAAGATTCCCAGTTAACCTCTCACAGGCTTGGGCTTGCTGTGGTTTCTCTCTGCGTGTGATTTGCCCTTTAACCCATTGGGTTGCACAGATGAAAAGTAAACATAGCATTAAAGAAAAGAGCAGGGGGAGAGGGTATAGGGCAGAGGAGCAGAATTTCCCTGCGGCCCCAACATCTTCCCTTGGCTCTGGGCCCATCCACAGGGCCACTCACTGTACCTTCCTGAGTTGCTTCAGGGCTGTGCTCTAAGGAACAATCTGGAGACTGCCAGGCCAGATGACTCTTGAATTTTGCTTTGATGTTCTAATTTCTTTGAAAAGAAACATTAAGTTTAGGCCAAAAGGACAATGGAGAAAGGGTTTTTTTTTTTTTTTTTAAATTAAATTATGTCCTAATTTTGAAGAGAAGTTTTAACCCTTCTCAAGACAGGATTGCAGTTGAAATTACCACCTGCATCTGTCAGTGATGCTAGTGAGGAGTCAAGACTCGTGAGATCTGTTTTATGAAACCAATGACTTAAATCCAAGGGACAATAAATTATAGTTCGGAAGAAGCATCTGATTCTTGGAGATAGGGGTTATATTGAATGAAGAGTATAATCTGTAATAGTGTAACAGAGATGCTAGAGTGATTTGCCTCCTGCTCTTTTTGTGATAACATCAGTGTGGTTCCCACAGAGTCCTCCTCATCAGGACAGGAAGCCCAGCTAAGGAAGTCGAAGGTTGAGGAGGAAGTTATTGGCCATGTACAAAGCTAACCGCGTAATTTAACCCTTGGATTCAAAACTATCAAGTTGAAAATAAATTGTCTTGAACGGAGATGTTATCAATGACCTAGTTAAAATTCATAGCCACCATTTCCTGAAACCTAAGAACATACTAGGTATTAAGTGCTTTGTGTGTTATTAATTTACTTAATTCTAATAACAAACCCATTAGGGAAATAGAATCATTATTTCTACTTTATAGCTGAGACTTGGAGGTATTTAGTAAGCTGCCCACAGCTACACTGGTAGGAAGAGGCAGGGCAGGAATTTGAACCCAGGTAGGCGGGGGGCGGCCCCCACACTTCCCGCTATACCGTGCTGTATGTAGTCTGCTCTGCGAACACACCAAGTGTGTACTTTACACTTTACACTTGCTATCCCCACTGTCTGGGATGCGTTTCTTTCATAGCTCTGTCTCACATCCCTGTGCTCAAATGCTACCTCATCTGACAGGCCCTCTAACTGGTAACCAATTCCACTGTGTGTGTGTGTGGGGGGGGTGTCTTCCCTAACACCACCAATTCTGACGCTATTTACCATCTACCTGGAGAGATAACCTTAGATCCTACAGGATAAGAGCTTAGTTGCATAAGACTGCCCTCTCACTTGAGGGTTCACAAGCCCAGGCTACAGATTGGAGGTTCCCACCACCCCCTCTTCGGGTTTGATTAATTTGCTAGAGCGGCTCGCAGAACTCAGAAAAACATTTACTTACTAGATTACTGGTTTCTTATAAAAGAATATAACTCAGCGGTGTGCCTGGGTGGCTCAGTCGTTAGGTGTCTGCCTTCGGCTCAGGTCATGATCCCAGGGTCCTGGGATCGGGCCCTGAATCAGGCTCCCTTCTCCATGGGAAGCCTGCTTCTCCTTCTTCCACTCCCCCTGCTCATGTTCCCTCTCTCACTGCCTCTCTCTCTCTGTCAAATAAAATCTTAAAAAAAAAAAAAAGAATATAACTCAGGAACAGCCAGATGGAAGAGATGCATAGGGCAAGGTGTGGGAAAAGGGCATAGAGCTTCCACACTGTCTGGGCAAGCCACTCTCCCCAGTCTCTATGTATTTACCAACATGGCAGCTCTCCAAACCCCATCCTTTGGGTTTTTTTACAGAGGCTATGTTCATAGGCATGATTGATAAAATCTTTGGCCATTGGCAGTTGAGTCAACCTCTAGCTCCTCTCTGAAAAAGAACTGAAAGGTCCAACCCTCTAATGACCTGATTGGTTCTCCTGGTAAGCAGCCCTATTCTGAGGTAGGGTCTGGAGGTCTCCTCATTAACACAACAAAAGACACCTTTATTCCTGTCATCACTTAGGAAATTCCAGGGATTTTAGGAACTTTGTGCCGGAAACAGGGATGAAGACCAAATATATATTTCTCCATTATAAATCACAACATCACACCTTCCATGAGCATCCTATCTAAAATAACATCCCTCCTCTCAACACTCTTTCTCCTTAACCTGCTTTATTTTTCTTTCATATGACTTCCATCACTTGACACATTACAAAGTTGTTGTCTGTCTCCCCCATGAGAAGGTAAACTCCATGAAAACAGTGTCATGTTTAGTTCACTGTCATGTCCCCAGCTTCCTGAACAAGTGCCTGGCACGTGGTAGGTTCTAATACATGTTTATTGAGTGAATGAATGAAGTAAAATAAAACTGCTAATTGAGCCTCGCCTCTCTGGTTTCAAAACAAAATAAGTTACCTCAGGTCGGATTGAATCAGGCTGCCCACTAGCTAGAAGGTAACCGTCTGTTCAGGGCCTGGTTGGCCTCCATAGAGGAGAAGCTCCCGTTTGTAGTGTTAAGAGAATCAGACAGACCTGGGCTCAAAAGCTGGTGCCAGGACTTAACCAGCTGGTGGCCCAGGGGTGGTCGAGTGTCTGGGAGCCTCACTTTTCTCACTATAGATATCTGTCTTCTTGGGTTGTTGAGAGGATGAAATGAGACATTGTGAAAAACACAGTAGGTACTCAGTAGGTGGTAGCTGAGATATTTTGTGGGGTCAGAAGAGGAAAGCAGGGTGTTAGTCTCTAAATGAGAAGGGGAATGTGGAATAAAAACACGAACAACCACAGAATAATTACAAAGCAGCATGTGGACAAGTCTTGGCTGTGCTACTAACTGGCTGTGTAACGGTGGGCCAGTCACTGAGCCTTTCTAATTCCTGGTTTGCTAATCTGTGAAATTAGAGGGCTGGAGTGAATGTTCTCTATTTCTAACATTCTGGGTTGGCTCTGAGTAGAAGATAACATGGAACAAGTTAAACACAAAATGTTAAGGAGACTGTGTTCACAGTGGGTGGGATTAATCAGAATGGTTTTTAGAATGAGGTGAGGGGAATGAGTAGAGTTCATGGAGTTTGAGGAAAATGGCAGGGTTTTTTTTTTTTAAGAGTTTTTTTATTGAGAGAGAGAGAGAGAGAGAGAGAGAGCACAAGCAGAGGAAGAGGCAGAGGGAGAAGGAGAAGGAGGCTCTCTGCTGAGCAGGGAGCCCGATGCGGGGCTCGATCCCAGGACCCTGGGATCATGACCTGAGCCGAAGGCAGACGCTTAACTGACTGAGCCACCCAGGTGCCCCCAAAATAGGCAGTTCTGATAAAATGGGCAGATCTGACAAAATTTAAGTTTTGTGTGTGCCTACAGTGCTCAGAAAATAATGATTTAAGTATTTTTTGTTTATATAAGCTATGTATTAAAAATAGCTACTGTAGTATTAGTATCTTATTTACACTTATGTTGTCAAACTGAATGTTTTTCTTGGATAATACCTTCCAGTTTTGTGAAGTCATTCGTACTAGCCATTACATGATCATGTATTTCAAATTTCCACAACTGTATTTGAAGTCTCATTTTATAGGAGGGATTCGGAATTAGTTGTTAGTCCATATAAGGACAACTATAAGTAAGGTATAGAATAAAAGATTTTCTTGTTTTATCTCTTCATATTAGAGATGAAGAAATTAAAGCCCAGAATGGAGTGACTTGTCTGAGCTTGTAAAACACGTAGATATCAGAACTCCTGTCTCTCCTGTTCCTTTGAAGCTGCCTGAGGTATAGGTTCTTTCTTATACACAGCTCTTATTTGTTGGTTTATCATTTATTATTGAGAAATATTTTGATAACTCACCATCCTTCCATACTTTTAACTGGAATGTACATAGTCATGTTTTATACTTGCTACCCATTATGGTACCTTCATTGGATGCCTACTGTATGCCAAGTATGTAGACTATTACTACTACCAGCTAGACTGAGATCCTTCTTTCTAGAGTGAACAGGTGTAGGAAGCCATACCTGTAGCGAAATCATCACATAAACATTTACCTGCAGATTTAATTTGCACTACATTCCATGTCCAAGTTTAACTTCTTCAAAGGGAATAGGAGGCTTCCTTAAAGAGGTAGTGCTTATACACAGAGTTGAGACCTGAAGATATTGGTAAGCGGCTGTGTTGGGGAGACTATGGAAGGTCATTGAGTTCCAACACAGTTGGAGCACTGTTTCTGGAAGCAAGGGCTTGGTCCTTTTGTGGGACAGAATTGAGGCAGGTGTGGCTGGAGCATGCAGAGGATGAGGTCAGACTAAGTAGTCAACATCCAGCAGTCATGGGCAGGGTTTTGGTTTTTATCTTTGACAGCAGTGGATGACCATTGAAGGGTTTTAATTCTTTTCTTTTTCTTTTTTAAAGATTTTATTTATTTATTTGACAGAGAGAGAGAGAGAGAGAGACCAGGAACACAAGCAGGAGGAGTGGGAGAGGGAGAAGCAGGCTCCCCGCCAAGCAGGGAGCCCGATGTGGAGCTTGATCCCAGGACCCTGGGATCATAACCTGAGCTGAAGGCAGATGCTTAACGGACTGAGCCACCCAGGCGCCCCGAAGGGTTTTAATTCTTAATGTTTCACATGCCTTGGCTGCTGAGCCCTCTTTTTACCAAATAATATCAGTTAAATAATGGAAATGTTATCTATTGAAGGATTTCCCGCATTTACGAGATAGAATGTTATATTGGAAGTCAGTGAGAGGAAGAAAAAAGTAAGTGCTTAATTGCAATTAGCAGAATAGAATAGTCTATTGCTGAAGTGTTTATTCTGAATTCGTATATTTGCAGAATCCCTGTGAATATAAATAATCATGTGACTAAAATATTTGAGTAAATTACTGTATATTGTGCAAAATAGTCTAGTGGAGGTCTAATAGATGTAGCTTCCCCAAAGTTTTTTTAATGGCTTAGTCCTTGCTTGCTAGGGCCTAAAGGATGATGACTGGTGTACTGAGGATATTCAAATGTGTTGACTTTTGCTGGAATAATTGCAGCTTCTGTGATTTAATAAGCCCTTTTGGTGATAGCTGATTCCTTACTCCAGGCACTTTGGTTGGTGACCGTGCCAGGCTGAGTTCCTCAGCTTCCAGCTAAACCCCTGAAGCTAATTTGGGAATCATAAGGTAGAGTCAAGGAGGGCCCATGCAGCCAGATCCCTGTAACTTATACCAGAGTTGTTGAGACAGTAGCTTTACCACCCTTTCAGAACAGCTTTGCAATCTTATGACTATCTTTAGGACTCCTATCTTGTATTGAGTTTGGAGTCATCATTTCTTGGTAATGTAGGTTTTTTTTTTTTTTTAATTCTAGACAATGAAGTCTAATCCCCAAATTAATAAAAATTTGATATAAACTATATTATTTTGCTACTAGTAGTTTGCTTGGTTTTTTGAAAGTCTAGGGGTGTTTTAACTGTAAAAAACCTCAATGACTATTTTTGTTTTTTTAAATGTACTGTGTGGGCCTGGTATTGTTTTAGGTACCGTGCCCATGTTCTATCTCATATATTACAATCAGAATGTCATTAACATCTTACAGATAAGGGGGTGGTAGAGGCTGTCCAAAGTGAACATGTCTGGTTAGGCCACGTTTGGAATCCCCAAGCACACAGTTCTCTGTTAATTTTAGCTTAAAATTACAAGCAAAAGAAGTCTTTGGATGCAAAAATATTAAATGTGAAAGGTGGGTCTTGGAATATTGCAAGGGTGGGTGAAAAATCCTAGTTTGTGAACTTGAACAAAACGCGGTCTTTCACAACAATGTGAAATGTATCCGTGCCCATTCTCCCCTTTCTGCTGTATTTTGCTTGGGCAATGAGGTCTGCTGTGCTTGGGATAGACAGAAGGGCTTTAAGGACTGACTGAAGGTGAGCCTGAAAGAAACTAAGGATGCTGGGGCCAGAGATATGTTGGTCCCACTCTCAGTCAAGAGTGAGGGTGGGGGGCGCCTGGCTGGCTCAGTTGGTTAAACAACTGCCTTCGGCTCAGGTCATGATGCTGGAGTCCCAGGATCGAGTCCCGCATCGGGCTCCCTGCTCAGCGAGGAGCCTGCCTCTCCCTCTAACCCTTCCCCCTCTCATGTACTTTCTCTCTCTCATTCTCGCTCTCTGAAATAAATAAATAAATCTTAAAAAAAAAAAAAAAAAAAAGAGTGAGGGTGGGCCAGGCCCTGGAGGTGCCGGGGAGAGTAGTCCATCTTCTCTGCACATCTTGTAACCTCTGCACCTCCTGCCTCCCTTCCCATTGAATCTTGATGTGGAATTCCTTCCCATATGTAAGGTAGTTCAAAAGTAATTCTTTTTTTTCCTGCCCCTGGCAGCCACAGAATGGTGGGATTTTAAATGAATCTTAGGCCTCAGGATCATTCTCCTTTGTAGAGATAGTCAACTGTGACAAATAATGATAGCTCTCTGCTGTTACATGTATAATCTCATTTGATTCTTGGAATGACCCTGTGGTGTTAAGTAGGGTTAGTTTCATCTTAAAAATGAAGAAACGGGGTTAGGGCATCTGGGTGGCTCAGTTGGTTAAGCGTCTGACTCTTGATTTCGGCTCAGGTCGTGGTCTCAGGGTCCTGGAATCCAGGATCCTGGGGCTCCCTGCTCATCAGGAGCTTGCTTCTCCCTCTGCCCCTCCCCCCTGCTCATGTGTATGCATGTGCGCTCTCTCTCTCTCTCAAATAAATAAATAAAATCTTAAAAAAAATAGAAGAAGAAACCGGGGCTCCATTCTGATCTAAACCTCTTGTCTAATCTGCTATAAGAGTCTTTTTTTTTAATTAAAGATTTTATTTTTAAATAATCTTTATACCCAATGTGGGGCTCAAACTTACAACCCCAGGATCAAGAGTCACAAGTTCTACCAATTGAGCCAGATAGGCGCTCCTCTGCTTTAAGAGTCTCAATGGATCTTCCATGCACTGTGGGCTCCCTTCGGTCTGTTTTCTATAGGGTACTCAAGGAAATCTTTATTTATTTTTAATTTTTATTTTTTTCTAGTTGTATTGAGTTATAATTGACACAAAGCATTGTGTAAGTTTAAGGTGTAAAACATAGTGACATATATGTATATATAGCAAAATGATCACCACAATATAAGTTTACTTAATGTCCATCACCACACTTAGTTACACATTTCTTTTCTTGTGATGAAAACTTTTAAGATTTACTCTCTTAGCAACTTTCAAATATACCATACAGTATTGTTAACATGTTGTCATCCTGTTGTATATTATATTCCCAGGACTTAATTTATCTTATAACTGATGTTTGTACCTTTTGACCACCTTCCCCCACTCCCCCTACCCCTTACCTCTGGCAACCACCAATCTGTTCTCTGTTCTCTGTTCCTCTTTTTTTCTTTTCTTTCTTTTTCTTTCTTTCTTTCTTTCTTTCTTTCTTTCTTTTTCTTTTCTTTCTTTCTTTCTTTCTTTCTTTCTTTCTTTCTTTCTTTCTTTCTTTCTTTCTTTCTTTCTTTCCTTCCTTCCTTCCTTCTTTCCTTCTTTCCTTCTTTCCTTCTTTCCTTCTTTCCTTTCTTCCTTTCCTTCTTTTCAGTTGACTCCACACCTAGTGTGGAGCCCAACGTGGGGTTTGAACTCAAGACCCTGAGATAAAGACCTGAGCTGAGATCAAGAGTCAGATGATTAACCGACTGAGCCACCCAGGTGCCCCTGTTCTGTTTCTATGAGTTTGGCTTAGATTCTACATACAAGTGAGCTCATACACTATTTGTCTTTCTCTGTTTGACTTATTTCACTTAGCATAATGCCCATGAGGTCCATCTATGTTGTTGCAAATGCAGGATTTCCTTTGTGTGTGTGTGTGTGTGTGTGTGTGTGTGTGTGTGTGTGTGTGTGTGTGTGGCCGAATAGTATTCCATTGTGCATATATACTGTATTTTCTTTATCCATTCATCTTTTGATGGATGCTTAGGTTGTTTCCAGGTCTTGGCTGGAACATAGGGGGGTACAGGTATCTCTTCAACATAGTGATTTCATTTCCTTTGGATATATACCCAGAAGTGGAGTTGCTAGATCATATGGTAGTTCTATTTTTAATTTTTTGAGGACTCTCCATACTGTTTTCCATAGGGCCTATACCAGGAAAATCTTTTTTTTTTTTTTAAAGTTAATTCTATGCCCAACATGGGGCTTGAATTCATGATCATAAGATCAAGAGTCATAGCTCTACCAAATGAGCTAGCCAGGTGCCCCTGTCCCAGGGAAATCTTAACCCAGTAGATCCCAGCACTTACCTGCTTAAACCCTTTCTTGAGCCTTATTCCTCTCCTTTTCCCTTTTGGATTTTCAGCCTTTCTCCCTCCAGCATCAGAGACCTGTAATAGTTCCTCTACCTGTAATGTTATCCCTCACCCTCCACTTATCCTTCAGGTTGTGGGTACTTTTCCTTTAGATCTCTTAGCATAGTGTCTAATTACAAATTTGTGAATATTGGTTGGTTTATCCCACCAGCCCCTGAGGACAAAGAACATATCTCTTTGCTTGGCCATTATATTCCCATTGCTTGGCATGGAGTAAGCAATAACTAAAGACTTGCTGAAGGAAGACATGAAGCTCAGGAAATTAAATATCTTGCCTAATGTAACAAATGGTTTTACTTCTATCAGGAATATAAGCTCCATGAGGGCAAGATTTTTGGCTCCTTTTTTCACTGCTATATCCTTGGCGTCTTCAACAGTGCCTGGTTTATAGTAGTAAATATTTGTTAAATGTGTTTGAATGCGATTCCAAAGATTTAAAAAAATTTTTTTAGTTTTTACTTTTATTTTTTAAAAAAGATTTATTCATTTTATAGAGAGTGAGGTGTGGGGAGGGAGAGAGAAACTTAAGCAGACTCCATGCTGAGTGTGGAGCCTGACATGGAGCTCAATCTCATGACTCTGAGATCAGGACCAAGAGTCAAATGCTTAACTGACTGCGCCACCCAGGTGACTGGATTCCAAAGATTTCTTATCCAAACCCAGGACTTTTCCCCTTTTGCCAAATCTCTCTGAAAATGGGGATTTCGAATTACCAGTTTCTCTTTATAGTAGGAAATCTGAGAGCTGCTGTTGTGATTCGGTAAGGTGGCTTTGCTTTTTCTGTGTACAGGTCTCAAAGGGCATCCAAATGTTATTAGACAAACAACAGTATCTCTTCTGCATCCTGTATACCCCTTTTTACAGGCTGCCAAGCTAGATATTGATGTCATCCATCCTGCCTCTTTTCTAAATCCCCTGAATAACATGTTGAATAATCATCAGAACAGTTCCTCTACCCGCTTTCAGACTTAACAGTATATTTCTCTCTCAAAAATTCACTTACGTGTCAGACCAGAGACATTTTAATGATCTGCTGAAAAATAATTTCATGTTTAAGGTACCAGAAATTCAGGTGTTATTTACCATTTGAGTTTAGGGAATGGTATTTTTTTTTTATCCCACTCAATATATCTCTGTCTTGAAGATCTTAAAATTTGTTGAATATTTTCCTGAATAGTCTTAGTGTTAAGATATGACAATATACAAGTTTGTGCTTCATCTTGCCCTTTGCATTTTCAGAGAACTTGGAGTCCTACAGCATTATCAAGGATTCTTTATTTGTTAGAGTTGCCACCTATAGTCCTGAAGTCAAGTCACGGATTGTGATCAGTAATGATTTGTGTAGAGGGTATATGTCAACATGCAGGTCCCATTGTCTGATGGCAGCTCTGGCAGGCTTCTCTCTCTCTTGGAAAAACTGTTCTGTTATCAGAGATTGAGAATTGAGAGGGAGAAAATTGTTCCCTTGTTTGTGGTGACAGATCTGGATCTAGGAGGTAGAGCCTGTCATGGGAAGACCTGGTTTCTAGTCTTAGCATTGCTATATTACCCTGGGCAAGTGCTGGGCTTGGAGTTTGGGTTCCTCTTCATCAATGAAATCATGTTGATCTCTTCCAGCTTTAAAAGCTGTTACTTATCTCTAGCATGCCAGTTCCTTTAATTGAGAAATTGATACACTCCAAGTTCATTGTAAATTCTGATCTTAAATAATCTCATGTATATAGCCATCTGTGTTAGACATGTAAGGGGAAGTTAGTAATTTCTCTTGCTGGCTTTTAGCCTGTTGCCAGACATCATTTTACCATGTTTTCCCTCTAAGATAGAGAAAGTTATGCCTTTTTAAAAAAACATCCCGATCAACCCAGGGAATACTGTTCCCAACCGGTTCCTTTTGAACACTGGTTTAACCCATGATGGTTTTCATTTGGGTAGGGGTTTTTCAGCTAATCCTGCTCTTTACCTGTGCATGCTATTGGATCACTAGCGAATGTGGGGCAGCACACTCTGTTTAATGGCCTCAGAAATAGACACAGAGGAACTCTGAAATTAGGAGAATTAGTATCACATTTGTGTGTGTGTGTGTGTGTGTGTGTGTGTGTGTGTGTGTGTGTGTGTGTATTTTATGTCCATTAAGCTCTCAGAATTTTTTTTTGCTCATTTGTAGACACTAAAAGTACTGGTACCCTTTGAATGCAACACATTGCTTTGCAATGTGGACAAAATGTTGCACAGTGGACCCCAAATTGTTCTTTCAAGATCACAGAGTACTTTATTTATATTTCTCAAGGAAGCATTTAGTTTATAAAGACCAAAGATATTCAGTGAGTTTAGAAACCCAGGGTGGGGAGTCCCTACTCTTTGCAAATTGAGTGTGATATAACCTTACAGAACAAAAGAGGAGTTTGTATTTCCAATCTACAACTTTCTGGGAACCTCGATCATCCAGCATTCTTCTAGTTGGGGAACTGATCCCTAGGCTGTACGTTAAGGTGCTGATGTGCAAGTCTTGACCAATATTGGAGTTCCACAGAATGGGAATGACATGCTTCCCTTTTTATTCTCCTCCTCCTGTCACCACATTGAGAAGATTAGACAAAAACTCTGCAGTTTATTTTCTTTTTGAACAAGTTACATTACGGAGGGACTTTTAAGCTAAAAGAAGAAAAGCTCCCTCTTTGTTAGAAGCAGCAGTGTGTAGTTTCAACTTGTCTTGGACTTCCTCAGAGATGTTTTAAGATCCGGTATAAACTTGCTGTGGTTTGCCTTTGGGCATCAAACTGTTTAGCTTGGCTCTGTTATATCTGTAATTGCTGCATTTTAATAATTGCCCAATATTCTTGTCAGCAATTTGCAGTCTATATTTTTAATAGAAGCTTTTGCCTTTCTTTCCACAGGTTCGTTCAGACCTGGGTTAAGCCCCTGGATTAATGCTCACAGTCCCACAGACCCTCTGCAGCTGCGGCCAGGGGGGGACATAAGCTCATTAAATATTCCCGCAAGCCTCGTGCTGGTTATAGTTTATGTGCTCCATAAAAATCCTCTGGGAAGCCATCTTCTTCTGGGATCTCCTTACAGGGTTTCTGCTTTATGAAAATTGCTCTTAGCATTTGCTGAAATAGCATATTCTTTTGGAGAGAGTTTTCTTTATCAATCCATTCAGGAAATTTAATTTGTTGGAGGGAAAAAATAGGGTCAAATTATCTTTGCTGTCATTGACTTTTTTTTTTTTAAGACTATTTATTAGAGAGAGAGCATAAGCGGGAGAAGAGGCAGATGGGGAGGGAGAGGGAGAGAGAGAATCTTTCAAGCAGCCTGATGCGGGGCTCGATCTCACAACCCTGAGATCATGACCTGAGCTGACCAACTGAGGCACCCAGGCACCCTGCTGTCGTTGACTTTTTAAGTTCACAGAGGAGACTTCCATTTCATTCAAGATGATGTGGAATTATGGTGACAGCAGTGTTGGACTTAAAGGGGTGATTGAAGTCATTTCATGCTTTCCAAAATTATCTACTTAGGCACTTTTTGAGACAAGACCATTGTGTCACTAATGACTTGTGCCTCTCTACTTGACTGGTCATTTTGTTCTTTTAGTGGTTCCATTCTTTAGCTTACCTCCTTTTTGTGTCTGTTGAAATACTCATATTTCAGTAAACAAAAGATTGAATTGATTTTATAGTAGCTAAGGATTATATAAATAACCACATCCTAATTTCTCCACTTCATTGGTATAAATATACCTCAAAAGGAATGGACAGGTAACATTTATTGATTGCTTATTATGTGTTCCCCACTGTTCTAAGCTTTATACACACACACACACACACATGCACGCACACACGTGTGCTCGCTAATGTAATCCTCACAGTGGCCCATACGATGGGTTCACGCGTGCAGAATAATCCTCCCAGCATAACCCATTTGGTAGGTGGCAGAGTGGATTCATACCTAGGCAGGCTTTTAACTGCCATCATAATCCATTTTCTGTTCGTACTAGGCTTTTAATCACTATCGTGCATCAAGTTTGAACAACAGTACCTCTTGCATATGTAATAATTTAGTTTCAAGGCATATGTAAAAAATTCTTTTGGATGTTAGAACTTTATTATTATTTCTGGATAGGTAATACTTGCAAAACCCCAATAGTAGAAAACTCAAATGGGAATTAGTGAAAAGGCTCCTGTGCTCCCATCACTGCCCCCAGTCATCCTCTTTCCCTCGTTACAGGCAATTAGTGTACTACTGAAAAGAGCCCTTTTTTAAAAAAGTTTTTTTAGAGAGGGAGGGGGGTCAGGGGAGGGGGAAAGGGAGAGAGAGAATCTTAAGCAGGCTCCATGCCCAGTGTGGAGCCCAACACAGGGCTCCATCTCACAACCCTGAGATCATGACCTGAGCTAAAATCAAGAGTCGAACATTTAATCGTCTGAGCCACCCAGGGCACCCCTTGAAAAGAGACATTTTACTTTATTTATTTATTTATATTTTTTAAAGCTTTTTATTTATCTATTTGACAGAGTGAGAGCACGCCCCTGAAAAGAGGCATTTAAATATCTTTTTCTTAACACTTGATGCAGTGAACTAAGACCATTTAATTAGAAACTCATTTTGCAGGACACCTGGGTGGCTCAGTCGGTTAAGTGTCTGCCTTTGGCTCAGGTCATGATCCCAGGGTCCTGGGATCGAGTCCCGCATCAGGCTCCCTGCTCAGTGGGGAGCCTGCTTCTCCCTCTGCCTGCTGCTCCCCCTGCTTGTGCTCTTTCTCTCTCTCTGTCAAATAAATAAATGAAATCTTAAAAAAAAACAACGACTTATTTTGCCCTTTTTTTTTTTTAAAGAGAATCTGATTTGAGTATCAGGGTGGCTGTTTTTTGTTTTTTTTAAAGATTTTATTTATTTATTTGACAGAGAGAGACACAGCGAGAGAGGGAACACAAACAGGGGGAGTGGGAGAGGGAGAAGCAGGCTTCCCGCTGAGCAGGGAGCCCGATGCGGGGCTTGATCCCAGGACCTGGAATCATGACCTGAGCCAAAGGCAGACGCCTAACGACTGAGCCACCCAGGCGCCCCTTTGCCATTGTTTTTTTAATATTTTTGCACTACATCTACAAGTACCCAAACTGGCTTTGTCTCTGAAGGTAGCAAGCTGGTTCTGTAGCTAGTGTTTCCTGGGTACAGGTACCAAGGCTGCCGTTCCCAGCTATTTGAGATGGTTCCTGGAAACTCCATGATCTTGCCTTGTTCAGCACATAGATGAGACAGGGTCTTTGTGCTTTTAGCCAGTTGCTAGATACCTTCAATTCCTGATAAGAAGGAATCATGCCCTTACACAGTGCCTGGAACATAGTAGGTGCTCAATAAATGCTTGTTGAATTGAACAATTTCTGTGGGTTGTGCCAGGCTCAGGAATATAGGTCTGGAAAATACATTTGGTGTGTCTAAATGAAGTAATCTTTAGGACCATAGGAGGGATATTCAAGTTAAACAAATCACCATTAAAACTTGTCATTCAAGGCTCTGGATAGCATAAGGTTAGAAAGTACCTCTGGATCCTCTGGTCCAGTAACCAGAGTCTCAGATGGGGTTGAGAGACAGGGAAGACTTGTCTCCTGTTAAAATGTTGGCAAACAGTTGAAAAGAGAGCTTTCCTTTTGATGGTTCTTTATTTTTCACATTGATTCTAAATGTATTTTAATTTGATCCTTGGGATGACTCTGTAATTATAACATTAGACTGAGTCTCTGATCAGAGTTTTGTTTCCTGTTGACACTAGGAAGTTCATGTGTCAAGCATGATTGATTTACTTTAGTGCCACAACGTAACTGGTAATGTTCTATTATAGGTGCATCTTGATTTTCTTCTGTATTCCTGAAAATTTTATATAAAACCAAAGATTTAAAGTGTTAAAGCTAAGCATTTCTTAACAAAAGTATTTGCTTTAAATATCTTTATTAGGTAATTAGCACCCCCACATCAGCTTACTGGAGTGCTGTCTAGGCATCTTGTAAGATCAATGAATCTTATACTTTTTAGAAATTCTTCATTTCACTTTAATGTGTATTTTTGAAAAGCAGTTTCTGCATTAAGTTTTCTTCTTGAAATATGTTTATTTTTACAGGCAGTTTGAAAATTGGAAAGGAGGACTTTTAAGGCCACTTTTGATTTGCCAACACTGTCTACAGTCTGAAGCTGAGGTGACTGAATGGGGCACACTTTTGGAGAAATAAAAATGCCTTCTCATTATGTGATGGCCTTGTTTGCACTGATGAGTTCCTGTGTGGCCACTACAGGTGAGTTGCAGAATATAGACTGCACATTCATTATATTCTTTCAGATATATTTTTCTTCAGTCTCTTGTTTGGAAGAATTTAAAAAATGTGAGGTTTATGCAAATTGTGAGTATTGTGAGTATTTATGTTTTTCAGGGACCCAAAATATTTGACTACAAATTACATAGTATGTTTGCCTAGGTTATATTTTACTAGACTGGTGCTAGACATTCTAAAGTCAGTGACACAGATGTCTAACTAAATCTTAGTGTTGAGATGGGTAGAGAACAAATATGCTGATGTGTCATCCCACTTAATTTTGCTCCATGCATAGATTACATTTATTTTCTTGTCCTAAATAAGAATTTCAAGAAAGCTTTTTTTGTTATTTATCATAAAATAAATAGATATTCTACTGAGAGGTGACACTCCTGGCATAGGATGCTTAGGAAGTATTAATTTTGCCTATTTAGGTATTTTAATGTGTAATTTTATAAAAAGTACAGAGCTGGGCTTCCTGGAGGCCACCGGAGTATGAGATTGGCAATAAGAAGCAAAAGACTTGGTTGGAACATTGTTGCTTAAGTAAGAGTCCACGGCATCATCTTAGCATTCCCAGTCAGGGATACTTAACGAATCTGGAAGCTTAATTTGCTCTGTTTTGTGGTTATTTGCTTTGTGTCTGTTGTATGATGAGCTACATGAAAGAATTTGTTGGACCAGTTCTGTAAACTGGCTGGTCTCAACAAGAAACACATTGACTTGAAAAATGATTAACCTCTTGGTTTTGGCTATTGAATTCACATACAAATGAGACGATAGTGATGATAATAATTGCCATTTATTGAGGGTGCACCAGCACTCAGCACTGGGCTAAACAATTACTGAATCTAACAATAAATAAGGATATTCTTATTTCGTGAGCTCACTTAGTCACAGCTCTGAGGTAGGTAGGCTTATTTTTCCCATTTGACAAATGATGAGAGGAAATGATGTGCACAGTGTCATGTGGCTGGAAAGTGGAGGAGCCAGGTTTTACATCTGTGGTCTTCACCTCTGTGCTGTACTGAAGAAGCCAGTAAGAAGTGGTGAAGGCTGGGGCTCCTGAGTGGCTCAGTCGGTTAAGCATCTGCCTTCAGCTTAGGTCATAATCCCAGGGTCCTGGGGTTGACTCCCGCATGCTCAATGGGGTGTCTGCCTCTCCCTCTCCATCTACCTCTCCCCCAGCTCAGGCTCTCTCTCACTCTCTCTCAAGTAAATAAATAAAATATTAAAAAAAAAAAAGGGGTGAAGACTGCAGTAAACTCAGACCAGGAGTCATTTGTAGGCGCACAGGCTGAGTGCAAGTCAGTTTGCAGAACTTGGTTTATGAGGTTGCACAGCAGCATGTCCCCCCTCGTTGCAAATATCTTGAGAGAAAGTTGGTAGTTTCTTTGTTTTGTTTTTTAAATGCCAGTGTGAATTTGAACTGCCCACTCTCTGTCAGCAGTTTCGTTTTATCTCATGATTGAAGAGTTATTTGTCTCTTAGCCTGTGCATTAAAACTGATCTTAATTAAAATCTCATTGAAAAAGGATGCCTGGGTGGCTCAGTTGGTTAAGCGTCTGCCTTCAGCTCAGGTCATGATCCTGGGGTCCTGGGATCGAGCCCCGCATTGGGCTCTCTGTTCAGCGGGGAGCCTGCTTCTCCCTCTCCGTCTGCCTACCTCTCTGCCTACTTGTGATCTCTCTTTCTCTGTCAAATAAATAAATAAAATATTTAAAAAAAAACTCACTGAAAAGTTGTAGCAAAAAAAAAGAGAGAGAGAAAGAGAAATGGCTTGATGGAAAATGTGCTATTTTGATGACAAAGAGGTATTACCATACTTGGTGGGTTTGAGGCAGAATTTTCTGCTTTCACTGATGCCTGGGACAGACTAAAAAACATAACTGAAGAAGGTATTTCATGGGAAAGTGGTGAATTTGATGGCTTTGTATAGCCTTGAGGTATTAGATAGTGACTCAGCTTTGGTTAAGACCTTCCTTGCTCTTTCAAGCCATGGGTAAAATATTTTTTTGAGTTGTATACATACTCAAAATTTTGCTGAGAATTATGGTAAAATTGAAGGTACAGTAGAATTACCAATTTTGTAGCAACCTGAGGGAAATGATTAATGGTAGAGGTAGAGATTCCTTTTTTTAATGCTAAGTTTTTATTGAAATACAGTTTGCAGAGAGAAACATACACATGAAAATGTGTAGCTCAGTATATTTTCACAAACTGAACACATCTATGTGAACAGCATTTGAGATGCCTTTTTTTTTTTTTTAAAGTAGGCTCCATGCTCATTGTGGAGCCCAATGTGGGGCTTGAACTCATGACCCTGAGATCAAGACCTGAGATGAGATCCATAATTGGACGCTTAACCAACTGAGCCACCCAGGTGCCCAAGAGATGCCTTTTTGAACAACTTATTGGCGAAATAAGAAGGGAGAAATATTTTGTATATACTGAATCCAGTAGCTTTTTGTATAGGCTCAGCATACTTTACAAAATGCTTTTTGAGGCATTCCAGATGTGTTGAACTTCAGGAAAATAGTAGTAATAATAATAATAATGAATTTTTATAGAGTAATTAGTTAATTACTGTGTGCCAGGTCCTGTTGAAAGTGCTTTATATGTATTACCTGACTTCATCCTTATAACTGTCCTAGGAAGTGTGGGGTACTTTGTTTATCCCCAGCTTATAAATGAAGAAACTGAATACAGACAGGTTAAGTAACTTCTTCAAGGTCACACAGCTGGTAAGTTGCAGATTTAACCATGAACCTACTTAGTCTAGGTCTTTTTTTTTTTTTTAAGATTTTATTTATTTATTTGACAGAGAGAGAGACACAGCGAGAGAGGGAACACAAGCAGGGGGAGTGGGAGAGGGAGAAGCAGGCCTCTGCGCTGAGCAGGGAGCCCAATGCAGGGCTCAATCCCAGGACTCTGGGATCATGACCCGAGCCAAAGGCAGATGTTTAATGACTGAACCACCCAGGCACCCCTACTTAGTCTAGGTCTGATGATTGAGCCTTTAAGTCTCTACACTATGAAGGGAGTATTGATCAGAAGCCTGTTTAAAATGAATGATAATGTATTTGCTGTGTGCTATCTGTGTCATCTTGAAACCACAAGTAGATCACTAATTTGCTGAGTCCCTCTAAGTGCAAAGCACAGTACTAGTCAGTGAGAGTTATACAAAGAAATGTAAGATTCATCCCTTCCTTTGAATCACTTGTGCTTTAGTTAGGCATATAAAATTTAACCATATAACAAAATAATCAATATATGGTAAATACCAAATAGAAGCCTGAAGACCTCAGAGAGGTCAGAAGGGGAAGCCCTGGTGGTTGGAGTAGCTAGGGAGGGCTTTGTGGATGTGCTTGATCTTGAGCTCTGTTTTGAAGGCTAGCCAAGTGAAGGCCATCTAGAAAGGCAAAGGCTGGTTGACCAGATGGCAGAACCATGCTTAGCACAGTATATGGCACATAGGTGCTTGTTATGTTTTTAAAGGATAGATGACCTGGAGAATTGGTACAGGAATATACCAGGAGGTCTGTTTGGAAGGAAGGATGGGAGTAGGTTTTGGAGGGTCTTAAAAGGTCAGAACGAGACTTGAGGATTTCATTTTGAGGTTTGGATTTTTCTTCCATTCCCATGTAGCCAAAGGCATATAGTGTTTAATCCTGAATCTGAACGGTGGCCTCAAAAAATGAGGCTGAGAATATGGCTTCTTTAGCTTCAAAGACAACACTGCTTGGCATATTGGCCAACAATTTATCAAGGGCTTGCTCTCTGCCAGCTAGCTTGTTTTGTTTTTATAAGACAACCCTATGAGGTGGGTGTTAGTATTATCATAATTTGCATTTTACACACAAGGAAACCGACTCAGTTTGGTTAATAATTGTATAAAGTCCCATAACTAATATGAGACAGAGCTGGGACTTGAACTCAGGCAGTTTGGCTCTAGCCCATCCACCACTCCACTGGAGCCTCTACGTGGGAGACCCTCATTGTGGAATGATTGAAGCCCTTCACTTGACTGAGTAGTCACCAGTAAGTCATTCTGGAACCAGATTAAACTCCTTTCACCTTAGAAACATATATAAGTCATCAGAATGGAAGGACCCTCAAGTAATGGGTCTTCTTTATTTGCATTCTTACTTCACTGACATGACTGTGAAGCTCTTTTGTAGGGTTCTTGGTAGCAGAAAGAGTGAAGGCTATATAAAAGGCCTCCTTTAGATATGTAGCCAGGGAGGGCAAAGGACAGCACAGCACATAAAATTAACTCGAATTAGGACAGTAGGCCTGTTCTAGCCCCATGGATTTGGCTGGGTCTTTAGTGAAAGCCTTTCCTTCTCCACTTGTGGTTGAGGGTGAAGGAGGCAGGGGTCAGCAAGCTGCATCCCAGGGTTAGAGGTTGCTTTAACAAAACCCCTACTTGTTGTCCCCTCTCTTTTTCCTGGGTTATTGTGCAGTGTGTGGGTAGGGAGGGCCCTGCTCTTGGTGAACAAGAGCTGTGTAAGGACCATAATGCTTCCTGGTTCGAAATTATCTTAGGTTTTTAGCACCTTGTCTTAAATCCTGTAATCTCATGGGCACCTGGGTGGCTCAGTCGGTTGAGTGTCCAATTCTTGATTTTCGCTCAGGTCGTGAAATCAAGTCCTTTGTGGGGCTCCATGCTGGGTATGGGGCCTGCTTTTCTCTCTCCCTCTCCCACCCCCCTGCTGTGCTCTCTCTCTCTCTCTCTCTGTCTTTTGAAATAAATAAATAAAGTCTTAAAAAAAAATCCTGTAATCTATCTAAGAAAAGTGGGAAGTTTAAAACATAAATGCTCTTGTGGGCTTAAGGCCCACTAAGTTTTCACTTTAAAAATTGTTTGGCAATACATCTTTTTTGTTTTTTTTAAAGATTTTATTTATTTATTTGACAGAGAGACAACGAGAGAGGGAACACAAGCAGGGGGAGTGGGAGAAGGAGAAGCAGGCTTCCTGCAGAGCAGGGAGCCCGATGCAGGGTTCGATCCCAGGACCCTGGGATCATGACCTGAGCCGAAGGCAGATGCTTAACGACTGAGCTACCCAGGTTCCCCCCTGTCAATACATCTTTAAAAAATATTAACTTCTGCCTCTGAGGCTTGCCAGAGTTAGGTAAGGCTGTGTTTCCAGGAGCCTTCATAACGAGAAGAAAGAGGCACATGCAGAGAATTCAAGGAGATCGATTTGGTTGGAAGGGACGGGCTTGAAGTCTGCAGGCACCCTCCTGGCCTCAGTGCTGGTGCGGTGTTGGTGGGATGGCCGTTTGCCTCATTCCCTTGTTGCCATTCTGTGCCTACATGCATCTTTTTGGAGGCTTGCCCACAACCTGCACACACATTTCTATTGAGCAAACACGTTTCTTTTCATCTTTCCCGAGTGTACCTGGAGTTCCAGGTATAATTCACAGGAAAATAGAGATGATTTTCATTGGAGCTATTTTCTTGCTAAGAAAGCTCTGAGCTCTGTGTCCATGGGATGACAAGCAGAGCTATTGGCTGGTTAATACTTGGTTTGGCATGGGACAAACTGGCAGCCTTGGGGGGAGGCTAAACTAATGAGAATGTTCTTTTATATCTATAGTTTTCAAATGCTCTTATACCTGCTATTTCATTTCATTCTCATAGCAGTCCCATTGGGGGTAGGCAGGTACTGTTTTCATCGTTTCCAGAATGGGGGTAATGGGACTCAGAGAAAGTAATTTAGAAAGATGATTCAACTCTCTGTCAAATCAGAATCCAACAGCCTTCTGCAGACAGACCGTACCGACAAGTCTTAGGGTCTTTTTGCTGCGGGGCTTCCCTTAGTGCCTCCTGAAACAGTGCTAGGGAGGCACTGTGCTGGGCACTTTACACCTGTCAGTTCATCTGACATCCCAGAAAGCTGGGAAGGTTGGTGGCTGTCATTATCACTGTGTTTGTAATTACTACTACTGCCACCACTCCTGCTACTATTAGCATGCTAGAGGAGACTGAGGCTTAGAGAAGAAAAATGTAATATATCATGAGAGACAAATCAATTCCAATAAAAGTTAAAGTGGTTGTTTATATCTGGTCATACATGAAGTAGCTGGCCAAGGGGTTCATGCTCTTCCTATTACGCTGCCCGAAAGGAACTGGCACTCTTTCCCCTGGACTGATCATTAATGGCCCGGGGACTGCAGAGGTGGTTCTTCCATAGTTTTCTCCTCTCTGCCTACTGAGTGATCGGAAGCTGTGTTTCATAATGGCAGGAAGGGGGGGAGAGTGCCATGGGGGGACTGCCACTGGGGACCGTCAAGGCTAGAGGAGGGACAGACTCAAAGATTCAAAGCACATCTGGCCAAGGCCTTCTCTTGCCAATACTGAGTCTCTGCATCCAGCTAGTTGATTTGGCCTGTGATTACTATTGTTTTTAGGTTGTTACTGTAACCACTTTTGTATTTAATTGCTCTCTTGGATACATAGGGACGAGGTGTCAGTTGCGATGCCAGCTGGGTAACCAGGTGTGCAGAGTGTAAGGAAGATGTTCACCAAGAACATGAGTAAGACTGTACACAGATTTGATGTCAGACAAGTGAACAGACGCCAGGTTCTCTCCTTTGCATCCTCATCCTAGACTGTGTCATTGCCACACTGCCTTTTGGATCCCTCATTTATCTGGGTTATTTTAGGGCAGCAGCAATGGTCTGTTTTATAAACACTGATCAACATTTCCACCACTTTCACCACGGTGCCAACTTTCTCTTTATCTTAAAGAGTAAAGAACTGTATTCAAAGACCCAGAGTGGTTAGAGTGACCTGAATTTAATGTGTTTTTTGGGGAGAGACCATGCACACACGAGCATGATGGGGTCCCTCCTTGCTCTGTGTTTTTTGCATAGGAACAGTAAGCCAACATGCATGTGCTCACACATACACACACCAAGCGGGGACATGCAGCAGTCGTCAAGAAAAAAATGAGTTTGTTTCTCAGAGTCCCTTGCCCTGCATGGACTTGGGTGTGTGTTGGGGGCTTGGGGGGGGGGGGGCGAGTGGAATAGGATATGATGCTAATACAGCTTTTTTTTTATTTGCAAAGGCGGTTTCCTAGCAGATAGTTGGGTCATCAGCTGTGCATAGCATAAGCAAGATGTTCACCAAGAACATGAGTAAGATTGTACGTAGATTTGATGTCAGACAAGTGAACAGACGCCAGTTTTCTCTCTCCTTTGCATCCTCATCCTAGACTCTATCTTTGCCACGCTGCTTTTTAGATCCCTGATTTATCTGGGTTATTTTAGGGCACCAGCGATGGTCTGTTTTATAAACACTGATCCACATTTCCACCAGCACAGAGCTAGCTGTATGTGCCCCACACAGCTGTTAGATTGCTCAAAGCTTATACTTTCACACATTGTGGATATAGGAAATGAGGCTTTCGCAGCTTGTGGCTTTGATAACTAATGCCTCATACTCTGGGGCTACCTCGAATCACTGATAGAGCTCTGTGCCCGGAGTGCTGGTTTTGGAAGTGTGGTAGGAGCCGGGAGTGTTCTGGGAAGGGTTCCAATGTGAGGCCCTCTCTCAGACAGCCCTGGACACAGGAATCAGGGCATCAAAGTGTTTGCCCCTCTTGGAAGGTTGGCCCGGACTGCACTGCATCCATGTGAGCTCCTGGCTGACTTACACATATTTTTTTTTTTTAAACCATTCTCTGCCAGAGTGTCCTAAAAAAGATTTATTTTGAAGTCCAATATAGTCATATTTTTGTTCTCTGAGAGGACACTGTAAATCAGGCAGAATTCTAGAGGGCTTAAAAATGCACTTGCTTGCTCTCAGAATGTTCCTTCCAAAGACTAGGCAGCAGGTGCTCTGGGGACTGAGGCCTAGCCATTCTCCTGCCCTATCCTGCCAACTCATAGCAATCTTAAACAAAACAAAACAAAACAAAACAAAACAAAACCCCCAAAAACCAAAACCTAGAGTGGAATGTGGAAAATCTTAACGCCTTCAAAGGAAAAATTGATTTTTTTTTAAAGTTATTATCTCTGTTGGCAGTGAAGGGAACTATATAGTGATAAGTTGTAGTTCCGGCAAAAGGAAAAATTTGCCGTGTAACTGCTTGAAGTTCTTTGTGTTGCTTCCCTTTGGCCTCATATGCCTGAATAACTTGGTCCTAGTCTAGAGGATAGACCAGAACCCTCAGGAGTAACACCTCCTTTCCTCCCTACGCTTCTGCCCTATCTGGGAGGCTGCTTGGGGAGCACCGGCCTCCGGGGAGAGCAGAACACCAGCTTCCAGAGTTGTGCTCTTGTTTCCCTCGGTGATGGCACCGAGCTGCTGCAGCACTTGGCTCTGCAAGCGTTCCCAGCGGGATGCGCGGGCGCTCGGCCGCACTGCTGTTTGGTTGCTGCGTGCTAAAGCACCGGGCCGCTTGGCTCCCACTTGCCCCTTTCTTTTGAGTTAGGGGAGAGCCCCGTTGATCATTTCCCCTTTTCTTTTTTTATTAAGAATATTTTTTAATTTATTTTTTTAAAAGGATTTATTTATTTATTTGAGAGAGAGAGAGAGAGGGAACACAAGCAGGGGGAGTTGCAGGCAGAGGGAGAAGCAGGCTTCCTGCTGAGCAGGGAGCCCCATGCGGGACTCGATCCCAGGACCCTGGGTTCATGACCTGAACTGACCGCAGACTGACTTAACTGACTGAGCCACTCAGGTGCCCTCTTTTTTTTTTTTTTTTAAAGATTTTATTTATTTATTTGACAGAGAATGCATGAGCCCTCCTTCTCCACTCATGCTCTCTCAAATAAAAAAAACGAAATCTTAAAAAAAAAGAACTACTAAAATAGAATCTGTATGTTAACAAGGTCCTCAGATGATTTGTATGCACATTAAGATTTAGATTTAGCCTAATGTTTGTCTGTTTATGAATTCCAACTCCAAAAGCAAGGTGGGTATACCCTGCTCTCAGGCAAAACCACTGTGAATATCCGTATTATAAAACATATTTTAGAGTGATTATTTTCTTCAGAGAAAAAAACCTGCCGTATCAACCTCAAACTTAATATGTAGTTTAATTTATAAAAATGAGTTTACACACAACACATTTATTACTATATAAAGATGGGCACAACTCTACTTCTCTGAAACACTGGTTTTGCTATGAGAAGCATTATTGCAAAAAGTTTGGTAAGACCCTCAAAATCCATAATCCCGAAAAAAAGACCACCAAGGGAATGAAAAGAATGAGACATGGCAATGAGGAGAGTAAGTAAATTAGGAAGAGAGGGTCCAGGCTTTTAAGACTATGATTATTCAAGAACAGTCATTCATAGGGCAAAGAGATTTTTAGATGGTTTATTTTAAGATAACAGCTTTCATTGGTATGTAGAAGTGATTATCTTTACTAACATTAATGGCCTAGTGTTCCACTGATAGGAGATAGAGGTCTTTATTCTTTCTTCCCCTAAAGGAACACATGAAAATCACAAAATCATTCTTGATTTCGTAAGCATATCACTGCCAAGGGCCCTCCCTTCTAAAATCTGATCCTGGTCACCATCATTTTGCTCAATTATCACAATAGCCATCAACCAGTATCCCCAAATGCACTTTTGCCCAACAGTCTATTCTCAACACGGCAGCCACAGGGATCCTGTTAAAACATCCTTCAGATCATATCATTCTGCAGCTCAAACCCTCCAGTGCCTCTGTCTCACTCTGGGTAAAAATTGTCAGGCTGTATGCAGCACCACACCTGCCCCCAGTTAGCTCCAAGTCTCCACTCTAGCAGCCACCTGGCCTGCTTACTACTTCTACTACTTCTTTTTGTTTTTTTAAAATATTTTATTTATTTATTTGACAGAGAGAAAGAGAGAGCGAGCAAGCAGAGGGAGCAGCAGGCAGAGGGCGAAGCAGGCTCCCTGCCAAGCAGGGAGCCCCATCCGATCTGGGGCTCAGTCCCAGGATCCTGGGATCACAACCTGAGCCGAAGGCAGACTGAGTCACCCAGGCGCCCCTGTTTTAGTAGTTCTTGATGTGTCACAGACTATACATTTTTTAACAGGTCCATATAATGTCGATGCTGCTGGTCTGCAGATCTCATTTGAACGCATAGATCATCTGTTTTCTCAGTGCTCTAATTGTAACACACAACCTGCAAACACATTCTAGAAAATTCTTACTGTCGTAAATGGGAGTTTGGTTTTGGCTTCCTTTTGAAATAGCTATCTTGAAAACCTTTCAGTAAACTCATTTGGGTCCGAGGGATTCATGTGCTGGAGAGGAAATTGGTTTGAGGGAGTGAGTTCCTCAGAGACCTTGAACCTTGAGCTCTGCAGCCGTAAGTGTGGTACGCGCGTAGAAACCAGGTGCATCTTTATTAGCTGGGGCTACACTTCAACATAATCATCATAGTTATTAAAGAAGCAGTTTTCCCCCAGTTTTTCCTTTCATGTACCTCTTTTGCCTTTTCCCATTTTTTGCCTTGTGACTTAGTAGACCAAGGCAGGAGACTTGTGTTGATTCAGTGAGCCTGGTACGGGCAACTAGGCTCAGGAGACTCTAGGTAATGAAGGATGGTACCAGCTGACTGGAAAAAAGGGGGAGTTGAGGTAGGTTAAAAAGGATGTTTAAAAAAGTTAGCGTTAAGGGGCGCCTGGGTAGCTCAGTTGTTAAGCGTCTGCCTTTGGCTCAGGTCATGATCCCAGGATCCTGGGATCGAGCCCCACATCGGGCTCCCTGCTCTGCGGGAAGCCTGCTTCTCCCTCTCCCACTCCCCCTGCTTTTGTTCCCTCTCTCGCTGTGTCTCTCTCTGTCAAATAAATAAATAAAAAATCTTAAAAAATAAGTTAGCGTTAAGGGGGGGAACACCTCATTTCTGCTGCTGCTATTTTAGTTTTAAACTCTGGCTTCCTCACTGATTCCTATTTAATTCCTATTATCAGACTCCAAGCTAGAACTTTATTTTATTACTATTATTTTTTTAGATTTTATTTATTTATTTGACAGAGAGAGACACAGCGAGAGAGGGAACACAAGCAGGAGGAGTGGGAGAGGGAGAAGCAGGCTTCTCGCTGAGCAGGGAGCCCGATGCGGGGCTCGATCCCAGGACCCTGCGATCATGACCTGAGCCGAAGGCAGACACTTAACGACTGAGCCACCCAGGCGCCCCCAAGCTAGAACTTTAAAAAATTAACATTTTTCAGGAGTAAAAAAATTTCCCAAGTTGTTATTGATACTTATTAAGCACCTTGATACCATATTTATTTACTACTTAATTTTAAAGATCTTACTGCCTATTCAGTGATTCATGAATTGGGCAGCATCCCATTTAGCAGACAGAAACGAGCTCCAAGGAGCTATACAAAATGACATGAGAGAGTAGGACAAGGATGTTTATAGCAGTAAAAGGTGGATTGGTTGTAGCAAGGTCACTTCTTTAGGGGATGGCAGGGGGCTGTCAGGCATATCACTTCAGTAGTGCTCTCCAGGTCATTCCTGATTGACCGGTTGATTGACGGGTTTAACGTTCTATTTCTGGGAGAGCTGAAACTGTGATTCAGTCAGTTTGGTGATGTGGGGCTTAGCATACTTAACTCCATTTTGAGCCTGTTACCGTGTTTTTTAATAATCCCTTCCTGCCCCTATGATCACACTGTCAGCCTGAGAAATATGATCAAAATTGAAGGCCTGAGCGCCTCTCCCAGCTACACTCTGAAGCTCTCACAGATTCTGCTGACCTTCTGTATGGTATTCATTCACAGGTCACAGCTTCAGGTTCATGTTCCTTAAGTTGGTCATTTTCTCCATTTCTTTTCTCACTTTCTGGGGGATAATTTGCTTGGTAGTTAGTGGCTTTGAACATGCATTTAAAGCGTTTGAGAGAATAAAACACACTAGGGTGATTACCATGATTCTTGGAAACCAGGTAATTCCCAGTGTTTGGAGTGTACCTTGGAGCTGTGGTCCCCAGGACCCAAACCAATCAAAATCAAATAAGTCAAAGAAAGACCCCGTTGAAGGAGTCACTTTCTTAAGCCAAGTGGCTTGTCCAGTGACTTTTTTTTTTTTTTTAAGTAAACTCTACCCCCAGCTGGGGGTTCAAACTCACAATCTCAAGGCCAAGAGTCACATGCTCTACCAGCTGAGCCAGCTAGACACCCCTGTCCAGTGATTTCTTGTAGCTGAGTTTCACCTTTCCCAAAAGTGTTAATCCAGGTGCAGCAAGTGGTGTTGACCACAGCACAGACCCCTCCTTGTTCAGCGAAACGATAATCAGTTACTTTCTTATTGTCGAGAACAACTTTGGGCAGAGAGTCTAGGGATTTTTGTTGAGCAGCTATTACTTTAGCAGTGGATTCTGTGAGATCTTTAAGAGTTAAGGAGCTGACACCATATGTATTAAAAACTGGGATAAGACACAGAGAAGATTTAACCTCTGTGCCTGAAAAGCTATCTTTTAAATTAACTTTATTTTGCCACTGGTTTGTAAGGTTTTCTGATTTGCTTTCTCAGACCTCATCAATGTCATGGTAGAGGAGGGCAAGGCTGTACAGCTCTGGAGCTTGCCACAAGCCCCCGGTGGTGGTCGTTCTGTTTTTGAAATTGGACCAGAAAAATCCAGAGGAATGCAACAACATTTTTACTTCGGGCCCCCTGCTAGCTTTTTTCTGGGCCTCCCGAAAATGTGTTTATTTTGCTGGCCATGCATGTGGAGCAGCCTGGAATTCTGTGTGGCATTAGATAGTGAAAAAAAAATGGAAAGATTTCCCACGTGATAGAGGTTATGGGAGTGGACTCTGTGATTGAGAGAGGGAATTTGGGGGTGAGATTTATATTAATATTTAGTGTTTAAAATTGTACTTTTTTTTTTTAATTTGAAAACAAGTCTTTGGTGGGGGGTGGAGGTGTGGAAGTATGGACTAGAAGCAGTACCAAACTTTTCAGTATCAAATTAAGAATTTTCACTCATGAGAACAAAAAAAAGTCTTTACAATGAATGAGTTGTCTGAACTTTAATACCCTGATAATTATATAATTTGAGAGCAGTGTATGGCATATTGTGAGGGACCCTGAGGGCTTGACCCTAGCAGCCGTCCCCCCCCCCCCCGCCACCTTTGTCACCCCAGGATTGTCTGCAAGGATGGCTTCACTGTCACTGGCCAGGTCTCAGCCTTGCCCTCTCAAATGCCCAGCAAGTCTGTGTCCTCTGTTTTGCCACGTTTAATTAGCTCTGGAAATACACCATCAAAGGCTGTCTGGCAGTGGTTCATTAATGGTACAGGGTGAATTCAAAAGCACTAATTAATTGTTTTAGATTATTTGCAAAGCCCATGTTGAAAAACCTAATGCCTGTAGGAGAAAGTTGGCAGAGAGGCTGTTCAGAGATTAACCTGGACCTTACCCAGCTCAATTGCCTTTTGGAGTTGGGCCAAGAGGGGAGTTGGTTTTCTTTTTGGAGAAGTGCTTGTGGCCACATTGTTCCCTCAATTCCCAGTTTACTGCTCCAGGCTCTTGGCTGATGGAGCTCTTACGGACCTTGCCGAGCTAGGGAACTCAAAGAGCATCTTCTAGAAGTTTTGTTTGTTTTTTGTTTTGTGAGAGAAACACAATTACTTAAAGCTAATTAACCAAATAAATACTTCCCAAGGGCCTCTTCTTAGGGAGAGGAAAGGGAGCTCTAGTTTGTTATGAAATAATTCAGGTTTTAGTGTTAAATGTTCAAAGGCACCACCAGGATCAGGCCTTAAGTAGTACCCCACCCTTCCCCCCACCCCCCCAAAAAATAAAACAAATCAGATTCCTCATTTCCTCTGTTTGTCTGGCCTAGGGCAGCAAATTGCTACTGCATTTGGAAAATGGTGTTCAAAAAATCTCAATCTGAAATCAAGTGCGTGCCAATTTAAGTTCAAGATACACTGTATGAATGAAGGGGGAAAATAGGCTTGCATTTCATATTTTGCTACATTTGACATATCTTATAAAATAATAGTACCTGAAAAAATTAGCTCGGCCAGATGAATCTTAGAAAGGTAATGGAAGTCCCTGCCCCTTAAAGATGCGAGAGATTTGAGGCTTTCTGGGCCAAGTGCTGGTGCCAGTGACTCTTGGAGCAGTGCAGTCAGTTGAAGATGAAAGTAGAGAAGAGTATTTCAGACATCTCAGAGCCAATCGAGTATTATATAAGGGAGCTGTTTTCTAAGTAGTATATAGCACTGTTTGAAAACACCCCTCCAGAAATCTTTCAGCCCCTGGGCCTGGCCCTGCCTCCTACTGACAGACCTCAGTGTTTTTTCCCCATCCTTCTGGGCTTGGGCAGCCTGTGAGTCAGTAGTTACATACAAATCCCAGGCCAAGTCGTCCTTTATTAACATGATTCAGGAGAAAAGAATTCTAATGAAAAATTTCAGAGGCCTGTGCTAGGCTATTTCATGATATTGTCAGATCTTCCTGAACTCAAGGAAGGCCCAACAAAATCTGTTATTTCTGTTTATTACTCAACTTGGAATCTGTTGGAAAAATCTTACATGAAAACCTCAGGAGAGTGTGTTCTGGTTGAGGAATTTATTCCCGAGAGCACAGTGGCCTCTGTTTACTCTGTGTGAGGCTGGCTGTCCTGATACCTTGGGCAACCTGCCTTCTCCTCAACCAGCAGACCTAGAGTAACAACTTTGGACTTTTAACCCCTTTTGCAGATGGCTCCCAGGCAACTTGATGGAGTTGATAGGAATGCAGATCTCAGAGCTGTGAGAGAACATGAAAGATATTTTTAAAAGTTGGCAGTAAAGTCTTTGAACCAATAAATGACTATGAGGTTTTTTTCTGCCTTATTTTTTTTAGTCTCATTGCATTTTTATCCTAGAAAGTAATTTTGTGCCACAATGTCAAGATTTACTGGTATTTCCCATATAAATTATAAGATATCATGAATAATGTTACAACTAATAGTTAAATTGATGTCTTAAAGATTTTCTTTAAAAAGATAAAACAAAATTCAAAGTTACCCTAAAATAACCATGATTATTTATATTTAAGTATATTTGAGTAGGAGAGGAAAGGGTTACGATTGCTATTGAGAGAATGAAAAGTACACAATCTGTAGTGTCATGTGTGTTTTGTCATCCATGAACATGGTATACCCCTCTATTTGTGTAGGTTTTCTTTAATTTCTTTCAGCACTGCTTTTTGTAGTTTTCAGTAGTTTATTTTGAAGACTATAGTATGTCCAGATGTGAACACTATTCATTATGCATGACTGTTTCATTAGAATGAGGTTTGAGAACCTCTATTTAGAGCTATAATTCTGTCTTCTTCAAACAACTCTTTATTAATAATGATGAAAACTAATTCTTCCTCTGGCCATTTGGCAAGCGAACTCAGGCACAGATAACTAAGGCTGCTGCTGAAGTGAGTTATTGACCTGGATGGCTTTGCTCTAAGTTTTAGGAACTCAAGAGTTCAGTGTGTACTTAAGAAATGTGTGTGTGTTTTTTTAAAGATTTTATTTATTTATTTGAGAGAGAGAGCACAAGCAGGAGAAGGGGCAGAGGGAGAGGGAGAAGCGGCCTCCCTGCTCAGCAGGGAGCCCGAGGATGCTGAGCTCCAACCCAGGACGCTGAGATCATGACCTGAGCCAACAGTAGATGCTTAACCAACTGAGCCACCCAGGCGCCCCAAGAAATATGTTCTTTACCTGAGGCTCAAACCGGTGTTCCTGACCAGGGGATAGCCATAAGATCTCTTCACTGAGGTAAAATGAGTATCCTTATTCCTTTAGACTAAAGGTCAGAGTTAGGGGCAATATCAGAATCCAAAGGCTGAAAGTTGTGTCCTTTTGCTGGACCCTTGGGTTTTCTGAGCAGATTTTTTTCTAGAGCACAATCACTCTGGTGAAGCTTTATTTGAGACTTGTAACTAAAGGATTTTGTAGAGATTTTATGCTCCAAATATGAGGAATGCCTGTGGACTTTACCAAAGTGAATCTGTTGGACTATTACACTTTTGTTTAGTAAAAGTAATTCTCCAGCACAGTGTTCATTCTTGACAGAGATTGTGTGGTAGATGTCACCTTGGGCTGTGGATTCAGACACAGGTTCAGGCTCAGGTTTTGCTATTTGCAGGCTGTATAATCATAGCCTCAGTGTCCTCACCTATAAAAATAGAGATATCATCATCAGTATCTACCACACTGTGTTCTGGTGACGATTATAAATGAGATAATGCATATAAACCAGAGGGTCATGTTTATTTTATTTATTTTATATATATATATTTTTAAGATTTTATTTATTTATTTGAGAGAGAGAGACACAAAGATATCAACAGAGATAGAGAGCAGGAGCGGGGAGGAGAGAGGGAGAAGCAGGCTCTCCGCTGAGCAGACAGTCCGACGTGGGGCTTGATTCCAGGACCCTGGGATCATGACCTGAGCCAAAGGCAGATGCTTAATCGACTGAGCCACCCAGGCGCCCTGGGTCGTGTTTATTTTAAATGAATAGTGTTCTTTGAAAATGTTAGCATGGTGAACATATTTACCCAGTCCTTTAAGTTGTGAGTCTTATTATTCAGACATATATTTGGTTCAAAAATCAGATCTGATCATGAAATACAGTTTTGCAGAAAAGAAACTCTGTCAGTGATCAGTTTCTTTATTTTCCTTATGTTCTGCTCAAAGCAGTACAGTGGGAGCACCGAAGTGTGGTATAAAGTGTGTGATGAAGTTGGGAGGAGGTTGTCAATAAAAAGCTTTCTTTTTTTCTTGTTTTGGAGATTTGAGTTTGAGTCCCAAGTTATGATTTTCAGAGCTTCTGTTGCCTAATCTATAGAGTACTGCTAATTACTCTTAGTCTGTTGATTGTCGGGAGAATGAGATACATGTTGGGCTCCCTGCTTGGCGGGGAGTTGGCTTTTCCCTCTCCGTCTGCCTGCTGCTCTGCCTACTTGTGCTCTCTCTCTATCTCTCTGTCAAATAAATAAAGAAAATCTTTTAAAAAATTTTTTAAAAAAGCAGCCAGCAGTTTGTGGCACATAATAGGTCTTTACAAAGTTAATCCTTATTTAGAGAACCTGTATATTTGGGAAAAGAAAGAGAGCTGAAACAAACCTAGGATGGGCAGAATGAGTTTATTGTTCAACTGTGTGCTCCCAACAGAGATAAGGCAGGTCAGGGTATTTCTCTGGGAGATGGCTGATTTGCTGTTGGCTGAGCTAAGGACTCAGGTGCTTTGAAATGAGCAACGTAACAGCCAAAGGACTAAATCTGGAGCTAGGATGGAGAAGACCTTGCTCCTCTAGAGGAAGCGACTTGGCCTTTAGCTGGAGATTGGAGGATAGTCATGAATCCTCAAGAAAGGTACTAGTGGCACTGAGGATTGGGGCTGGGCGGAGAGAGGAGAACCCAGAAACAATGGAGTGAGACCACCTAACAGTAATTTTCCTCATCTGTGTAGTACCTGTGGGCTTAGTCCCACCCTGAACCATCCTATTTAACATTGTAATCCCTCTGAACTCCTGGTATGTCCATCCCTTCCTATTTTGCTGGTTTTTCCCCTCATAGCACTTATCACTTTGAAACATGCTTATAATTTACTTACTGTGTTTATTATTTATCTCCCCCCACTAAAATATAAGCTCCACAAAAGTTAAGTCAGTTTGCAAAAGCTCTGGTGTAGCTGTTCCGTATATATGAAAATTCTCAAATGGAGGACTTTGCCCAGTGCCTTTGGCCCTGCTTAAATGTGACCTTTCAGGGAGGGGGCAGAGACTGTTCATTGATCAATCCCTAGTCCCTTGCACATAGTGGGTGCTTAATATTTATTGAATAAATCAATAATTATAACCCTGTCTCACTCATAAAGTACAATAAAGAGAAACAACTTTGCTAAAGTAATAAATCTGAACCTTAGTGTATTCTATTTTGGGCAAAGGAAGCGATGTTGGGATGAAGGCTAGCCTGTGGAAACCAGGTGAGGGGTCACTGTCTTCAGATTCTTAGGTAAAACAATGTCTGAGTGACCTGTGGTGGTTGTTTTAAAGACAGGTATTGGATCTGTCACTAGATAATGTCTTTGACAGCAAGAAGCTATTGCCTCTTGGTAAACATTCTGTAAAGCTTAGCCTAAGACTCTTTAGTACTCTTTACCTTGGCTTAAGCAGTGGTGGTATATTTCATGCAGGAGCTGAAGGTTTAACTCTTTAAACCAGTGGCTCTCAAAGTGTGGTCATGGATCTAAGACCTTATCAAGAGTTTGTGAGGTCAGAACTGTTACTGTAATAATTCAAAGTTGTCTTTTTCACTGGGTTGACACTGCAATATTCCAAGAGGAATATTGGAGAAAACAGTTGGTGCCTTAGCAGGGATCGGGGTAGCGCTTCACTGCCATACACCAGTTTCAGTTAAGAATGTTCTTGCCAAAGGAATTAAAAACCCTCAAATACATGTCTTTTTCACATTCTCTATGAAATGGGAAGGAGGCAAGTAGCTCTTCTACATTCCAAAGTGCCGCGGCCGTCCTGAGGAGACACTTGCGCAGTTGTCTGAATTGTGAGCTGAACTGATCTGTTTTTCACAGAATACCATTTTACTTGAAAGGACGACTGACAAACGATGGTTATCTAGCCTTCAGTACTTGGCAGGCATTTTTCGAAAATGAACAAAGTGATCCTGTGATTTCAAAGAAAACTGTTTACAATCTTAGTTGCCAGTGAAAAATTTTATTTTTCATGCAAAAATTAAAGTTTTGGAAAACTCATATTCATCCCCATGACCATGGCAGTTTCTGAATAGTTAAATACCTTTTTGATGAGATCAATGGAAATATGAACAAATATGATTTTTTTGATATCATATAAGAAATATGTCAATATCTGGCATATTTGCATAACTCTGTGAACCGTGATTTTCCAGATGGTCAATACGTGATGTTACAAAATCATGTGTGGGTAATAAAAGATCTCACATCTTGACAGTGCAGGATAAAGCAGCTGATTTTTAAAAACTTTATATTTTCAGATAGTTTTGGGCTTACAGAAGACTTAAATAAATGGTACAAAGAGTTCCCATACCCTTTACTCAGCTTCACCTTATAATAACATCTTATATACCCTCCAACCTCCAGCTGAAGGCCAAGTCACTTCCTCTAGAGGAGCAAGGTCTTCTCCATCCTAGCTCCAGATTTAGTCCTTTGGCTGTTAACGTTGCTCATTTCAGAGCCACCTGAGTCCTTAGCTCAGCCAACAGCAAATCAGCCATGTCCCAAAGAAATACCCTGACCTTATGTATAAAACGATTATTAAAACTAAGAAATTAATCTTGGTACAATATTATTAACTGAAGTATAGAATTTATTTGGATTTCACCAATTTTTCCTCTAATGCTCTTTTTCTATTCCAGGACCCAACTCAAAATCTCACATTGCATTTAATTGTCATGTCTCCTTGGTTTCCTCCAGTCTGTGACAGTTCTCTGTCTTCCAGTGATTTTGACACTTTGGAAGTGTGGCCAGTTGTTTTGGAAAATGTCCCTCAATTTGAGTTTATCTGATATTCTCTCATGATTGAGATTATACATTATTGGGAAGGGCACACACAGGCAATGTGCCCTTTTCAGGGTGTCAAATCGGGGTTACATTAAATTGATAACGTCTCATTACTGGTGATGTTGACCTTTATCACTTGGCGAAAGTGGTGTCTGCCAGAATCTCTGCTATAAAGTTACTAGTTTTACCTTTGTAATTACTCACTATTTTGAGAGCAATGGATTTTAATGTAACAAGGTATGAAAAGTTTATTATGCAATTCAGCTTGCGCATCACAACTAACCTTTAAGTGATGACTATTTAATGAGTTTAGGTAAAATATCGAAGAAGAACTAGCTAGCTAGCTACAAGTATATGAAGAGACTGTTAGGATTTGCTTCTCCTTTCCAACTACGTATCTGTGTGAGGCCAGATTTCTTCATATCCTTCAACCAGAACAATGTATCACAGTAAATTGAATACAGAAGTAGATCTGAAAACCCAGCTGTCTTCTATTAAGCTAGATGTTAAAGAGTTTGCAAAAATGTAAAACAATGCCGCTATTCTCACTAAATAGTTTTGTTTCAAAAAAAGTTATTTTTCATAAAAGATAATATTTGCATTAGCATCAGTGGGCTTATTATTGTTGGTTTTAAATGAATTAAATACTTAAAAAATTTTCTCAGTTTTCATTTCTGTTGTGCTAAATGTTGATAGATAAAACTCATACCAACAAAATCTCTTTGGAGTCCTCAGTAATTTTAAACATAAAAGGATCCTAAGACCAAAACGTTTCAGAATTGCTGCTTGCTAAATAAAAGAAGAGATGTCTTAGCATGGGGAGGGGGCAAATCTTGTCTTCTGGCCCAAATGAAGTTTCAGTGAAGTGTTTCACCTAGAATTCTTGGCCCTGGGGAGGTCACTCAGTACCTCTGTATCTGTTTTTTCACCTGGCAGATGAGAGACATAAGCCTGAGGATCTTCAGGTTTCTTTCAGCTCCCAGATTTTATGATTCCAAATCACTGTTGCTGTCAAAGATGTCATCTTGGCAGCATGGGCATTATGGAGCATTACACATAATTTCTAGAAAGTGATATTTACAAAGTTAATGACAAAAAGAATCATATCTAGAGGATATGATAATAGTAATATTTGTGAGGTGGGGATTTGAGAGCCCTGTTCTGACTTTTTAAGCCTGTAAAATTATTTCTTTCAGTGTCCCCTTCAAAAAATTGTAGTTTTAGATCTTAATTGGTTTTTACTATACTGAGTAAGGTAAAGATTTTTAATTATTGCTGAATATTTTTTTGTCAGTTTATGTGTATCACAAATGAAAAAAATGTGTGATTTCCTGGACTTTTTGTGCTATAATATTATGTGCATATACATGAAACTTCTTTTGTGTGGAGATTTACAAATATTTAGATAAGTCATTTTTCTTTGTTATGGGTTCTTTATATACCACCAAAATCTATATTGAGGCAGTCTAAGGTTGTAATATCCATTATAGACTTAAAATCTTTATGAAGTTAATTAGTTATTTAGTACTTGTTTTTTAAAAAAACTTGATGAAGACTCCTTAGACATCCCTAATATTTACAAATGTAGACTTAAAAAAAGCCAGCTGGAATGTATTAATAATTCCAAACTTTGGAACTAACATTTTCCTTTTTCAGTTTAAATGGAAGGAGACTTGATGGCTTTAGTTTTTAAAGATGAAAAAACAAAAGGGAGGGGGAAGCCAATGGTGTATTGTCCTATTAAGTATCAGTCTCAATCAGTTTTTAAACAGGATCCTGAATTCCTGTAATGTGGATTTTGTAATGGAAACTGCCACAGTTGAGGGCCAGCTCTGTCATAATCACCAATTTGGGCATCTCTGATATTTAGCAGAAATATAAATATCTAATGTAGTGTGTGTTTGTTATACTGTCATAGGAAATTTTGTAGTTGATTCTGAGCCAGATTCTTCTAGTGTTTAAGCTACTACTTGGAAATAAGATTTGGAAACTGACCTAACTCTCTGAGTACTTCTACAATTTAGTAAAATACAGCAAATTTAGTATGTATCATATCTAGAAAGGAAATTTATGATTATCATACATCAGAAAAGCTTAATTCATCACATTTCAAAGATTCCTTTAAGTAGTTAACTAGTTCAGGATCTTTCTGTAACACAGTCTAAGAGGAAGATGCTCTCCAACTCCCAACAAGACAGCTTAACAGAGCATAGTGCTTCAGAGCATAGACTTAAATGCTAATCCCAGGTCTGCCAATAAACAGCTTTGTAACCTGTTTGCTTCAGCATCCTCATCTGTAAAGTGGAGGTAATATAATAATAGCATTCATCTCACTAGATTATTTTCAAAATTTAATGAGATAGGACGCTTCACGTGCTCAAAACCTGCTGGGCACTTAGTAAGCTCTGCTGAGCCGTAGCTTGGAGTATTTGTGTGCTATTAAAATTATTGCTTAGTTAACATGTGGTATATTTTAGGTTGCTTATTTCTTCATGACATCTGAGTTTGTATCTCGTTAGTAACATTATCCTCAAGTAATGTTTTAGGATAAGTTACATCTGGGTAGGTTTTACATTCATAAGGCACACTACCAGAGCTCTAGATTTGTGGTATGTTGGTATTTTAAGGATCCTTAGAGATTATCTGGTTCAGCTCAGCCTGGTACATAAATCACCTTTCTAATATCCTGTTGACTGAGCCTCTAGCCTTTACTTGAATTTAAAATATCCCTGACCCTTGGGAAATTCTTTGTGTTGTGCAATCCACCTGGCTGTAAACCTCCACTCTCAGCCCCTGGTTCTGCCCTGTAGAGCTGCATGGAATTTGGTTAACAAATAACCCACCTGAATGGAGATAGTGAGATAAAAGGATTCTTGATAATTAAGGGTTGTCTACAAGTGACCAGAATGGTGTAGCAATGGGACTTAAAAAGGACTTTGCTCCCTGTTCATAAAAGGAGTAAGGCTTCTATTTGTAGGTAGAGTTGCTCTGAGCTGGTTGGGTACGCATTTGGCATAGAAATTTGTTTCACTGAGCCTGTGGTGGGGCAGTGAGCCAGAGGGGAAAGGCAGGGCCTGGGTCTCTGGACCTCACTCTACAGAACATCCCCCATGTATTGTTGCATATGTCCTTCATGGAGGAGGAGCTTTGTGTTTAAAAGTTTGATCTGCCATATTTTTTTAATTGCCTAAATGGAAGCTCCATGAAAGAAGAGAAGGCTGCTTACCTTGTTCACTGCTTTATCTCTAACAGCTGCAAGAACTTGGGAACTATAGGTGCTCAGTATTCAAATGATGGAATTAACGATTAAACACTTGAATGCGAATCTGTTTTCAATTTAGTGCAGGGAAATGTCACTTTCATTTTTTTTTTGGAAACTAGCTCATGTTTAATTGTGACTTTTTTTTAAAGATTTTATTTATTCATTTGAGAGAGAGAGAGAGAGAGAGCACAAGCTGGGGGAGAGGCAGAGGGAGAGGGAGAAACAGACTCCTCACTGAGCTGGGAGCCTGACATGGGGCTCAATCCCAGGACCCTGGGATCATGACCTGAGCCAAAGGCAGATGCTTCACCATCTGAGCCACCCAGGCGCCCCTAATTGTGACATTTTAAAATTGGACAAGTGTTTTGACATTTGTCCCCTCCCTATATTTCCTCTCTTTAAAATGACAGGAGAACACCAACCAATCACAGGCTTCATGAGTTTAATAAGTTAACCCCATTCGGTTCCTATTTGCAGCACCCAATTTTCCTTTGAAATACCAGACAGACCCGGCAGTGGCCAGCAGTACACTTCAGACCTTCAGAGTTCCAAGTTCAGCTTCTCTGAGCATTCGGTGCTGCAGGGGCACTTGTCCAAAACTGGTCCCCCCCTATAGCTGGGGAACTTTAAATGTACCAATGAAAAAAGCTTTTTCTCCTACAAGGGGAAGAAAGAAAATCACTCCCCCAAACGCAGCAGATCTGGCTGTGAGGTCTTTCCTCCTGTCCCATCTCTTCAGGCTTGTTTTTTGCAGTGGAGCCAGAGAGACCAAAATCTAACCTGAGTTATAAGAAATAAAAGACAGTGACGGCTATAAAGGGAGTGGCCAGGAGCAAATGAGATACTGCTTTCCCTCCTACATCCAATATATGTGCTTCACAGAAAAACAACACAAATAACAGGTCCACAAAATACAACAGCCAGAATGATAAAACCCATTCATCCAAGGGGGGTGGAAAGCAGGACAGGGGGCTGGGAGGGTCAGTGGCACAGGGAGGAAAGTATTCACATCCGTCCAGGCACGGGGGCTGGCAAGTGCCGGAAACCTGTGGTCCATTCAGACTCACCAGTGTTAAAAACGCACCCACTGGTGTCAGGAAGATTCTGCCTTACACGCACCAGAGACACAAATCCCAGTTCCTCAGAGAGAAGGGAACAGGCAGCGGGTCCTTGGCTGAGCAGGTCCTGCCTTCCCTGGTGGAGGAGGGGACAAGGAAAAGAGCTCCTAAAGCCTGCTTCCAATCCCACCCATCCCATCTGGATGGCAGGCCACTCAGGGGCCTGCAGCAGCCTTCAGTCTGGCAGGAGACGGATGTGGCGAAGAGAATTTCTGTGCAGAGGGTGAGCCAGTCAGGGCGGACTGCAGGTAGACCGTCTTGCGGAAAAGTCTGTTGCTTAAGAAAACCACCAAGGAGAAGGGGCACACCTGGAAAAGGTAGACTTTGTCAGGGATCCTTGCTTCATTGGCACTGATAATGAATGGAGGAGAGGATGGAGAAAGAGGCAGCCCCTGATGATGTATGAGGACTGCATTGCTGTGAGGCAAGCCAGGGGCAAACCAAACCCAAAGTAGTAAGGCCTGTTCCTTTCTATGTTTGACAACTGCTGGTGCATTTCAGTTCCTTTATTGAACCAACGATACTCAAAGCAGTCCAGCGAGTAGAGAAGGGACATATGCAGAAGACTAACCAGCTGCCCGACAAGGTGGATGGGAAGGAGACTCACAGACATGCCCTGGATGAGGGAAAGAGCTTGAGGCAAAAGGCTGAAGAGCATGTCAGCAGTTGTTTTGCTGACACTAGGGAATGGGTGAGGCTTCCTCCCCGATACCTCAAATGCCACATCAGCTGTGTCTTGAAATGAAATGGCATTTACAACTTTGCAAAGCACAAACAGTGGGAGCACCCAAAGAGCACTGAAAACTGAGGTAAGGAAGAATTCCAGCTATGACCAGACATCTCCAGGTTGTGATGGATCACCAATAATTTGGTCTGTTACTGACTGTAGTACAGGAGGAAACACTTGATAAAATAAGAGGAGACTTCTGCTAAGCACATGTAGCTCACTCTCTTGCTTCCTTTCTGTACTCTGGGCTCTCCTGTGTACCAGAACACCGCTTGCCCTTCTTTCACGCTCCTCTCTCTTGTGCTGAATCCGAGCATCTAGCTTTGAGATGGTACAAATGCCCCAGATGGAGTCTTTGATTCCCCTGGTAAGGTCCTAGAGAAAGGTTTTGACACACTCAGCCATCTCTTCACCACCCAAACTACCAACTACACAGAGGACAGAGAAGCATCTCAAAATCTTTCATCATGAAGGACCCGGCTGCTCTGGCCACTCCGGCCGCTCCAACCACCCGGCTCCGACCCGCCTGGCCCCTCGCCCACCATGGGCTGGCTCGGCTCCTCCTGGCTCCCCCCGGCCCCTCTGCGCCCGGCCACCAGCTCCCGATGGGGCACTCCCAGGGCCTGGGCCGCTGCACCCATGCTGGGCATGCCTGGGTCACACTGGGCTGCTCTCATTTTGACTCGTATGTTGTGGCCCATTCTTGGTGCCTGAGCTGAAGGAGAACCTGTCAGAGGATGGGAAATGAGATCTCAGGAAAAAGTATTAATAATAATCTTAGGATTATTTGCAACTTTTAAATACGTTCAGAAAAAAAGTACTTTTTTTCTGTTTAAATAATGTGAAGATTTTCTAGAAAGGAAGGAAAGGTTTCTAAGTTTTTCGAAGGCAGAAGGTATACCATGCTGTCAGAATTGGATGTTTAAATCAGCTCAGCTGGATAGCAGCTTCACACTATAGCCCCAGCGATGTTATATGAGCTTAGCTCCACTTTGAGTGCTAATGAAACAAGGTGGCCAGAAATATGAATTGTAAAAAACCATCAAAACTTTACAATGTAGGAGAAAAATATAGCGAAAATTTAACATAGAAAGTCCAAATAGTTCCTTTTTCTGAAGGCTTTAAAAATTTTTTTTCTTAGGTAATTTGCAAAGACTATTTTAGGTTGTAGAACATATATGTAAAATTAAAATGACATTAGCTGAGAATGTTGCACAGTTAATTAAGGAAATCTGAGCTTCCTTTTTTCTTTGGTGTTTGTATCTCTCTTTAAGGTGCCAGTAGCTGAGTTTTCTATAGCAAGAGGACATGTATTTAGGTCAGAACTCATTTACATATTCCTTGGGTTATCTTGGGTCAGCATTTTCTCTGGGAAGAAACACCATTTGATTTGGGAACCAGAATGCTGGTTCCCGCCTTCTAGTCTAGGTACCACCCTCCCTGCATCCCCCCACCCCCCGCCCGAGCTCTCCCCCACCCAGGGCTGGCCTTGGCTTAGTCACTTTCACTCAGTAAGTCAATAACTTCATGACTTTGAGTGAGTTACTTAACATCATTCCATCTCAGTGTTTTCAGCTGTAGAATGAAGGCAGTTGTATATCTCAAGTTGGTTTTGAGGAATAAATACATAAATACAAGTAAAATGCTTAGAAGAGAGCCTGGCACATAGTAAATATTCCATAGATGATAATATTATTATTGCCAAATGTGGCTATTTTGAGGGTAAGAGAGTGGAAAATAGCTTTTAAAAAAACCTAGAAATTTCCCCATACAAATTCCAAGGACTATTGATCATTGTCTCCATGATGACCTTAGTATTTATAAAATTCTTTGCCATTTAAGCCACTTGCTGTGCTTCTGTGTACACTTACCTGTGGGAGGTGTGGAGTTAATTTCTAAGGTGCTCCATTAATCATGAACTAGGAACGCTCTAAAGAAAAGAAGGTATAAGTACTAACTAGTTAGAAAATGAAATGCCTTGAATTTTCTAAAGCTGTGCCTTTACTTGCCTTTACTTTAACTTTGTTGAATTTTTCTGTAAGTGGATAAAAAACTGTTCCATTCTTAGATTCACAGTGTTCATAGGAAAAATGGGAAAAAAATCGATAAAAATTGTGATTTTGAGGGGAAAACGTTTTTTTTTTTTAAGATTTATTTATTTATTTGAGAGAGAGAGAGTAAGTGCAGCGGGGAGGATCAGAGAGAGTCTTAACGGACGCGGGGCTTGATCTCACGACTCTGAGATCAAAACCCTGAGATCACAACCTGAGCTGAAACCAAGAGTGTGATGCTTAACCGACTGTGCCACTTAGGCACCGCAAGGGGAAAAGTTGTTTTTTTTTTTAAATCATCGTCTACATCAATCAAATTCCATGGATGTTGTCTTAATTATCATTTTGTGTCTTCAGAGAATGGAGCAGATTTTGAACACGCTTCCCCCACCCCAATATATTGGCCATTATATTTAACAGTATTTGGGGGTTTTAAAAATAGAGGTAATTAATTGCAAAGCATTTTGACATTCAGCAGGCAAAGGAAACACATTACTTTGTGTAAACAGAGGTTAAATGGAGTCTTTGAAGTCTAAATTATTGAAGTATTTGCCTAAAGACAAACTTTTTAACCTTTTAGGTTTCCTCTGGCCTGTAATGAACTACAATGGTGGGAATAACACAGAAACATCTTATGTGTGAAACATTTGGGCCCTGTTTGGGAAGCATGATGGATCCAAGTTTTCAGGTTTACCTTTGAGTTACACTGATAAATTAGAAAACTTTCATCCCGTTTTCCTCTCCTTTTTGTGGTCTCATTGGCTCATGGTTGGTAAAGACAGAAGCATATGTTTTTGAGAGAGATAAGCCTTCATTTTGTTTACATTTTAAATGATCACCGTCTCTGGAACTGGCATTGGAACCAAAGAATATTTATTACTTCCATGTTAACATGGGGATGGGGATGGGTCTGAAAGATGTTGAGGTTTATGTTCGGTTCTATTCTATGGCTTCCTTGGGCCCCAGCCAAGGTAACTTGGTTTTGTAAGGGCCAAGAGGACCTGCCTTATCATCTCTTTTTTATAGCTGTTTTTATGTTTTTATCTGAAAGCATCTACCTTGAGGACAGAAGCTCTACTTTGCAGAGTAAAAAACAACTATTTCTAATCTTAGTAAGTGGACAACAAGGGGAGTGGCCAGGGCTATATGTGTTTCCAGACACGGTTGTGTTTCACACCTGCCCTAGTTGTATTACTTGTCAAGCAGATCTTGTGGCCTTTGGGCAGGATTGCCTTGGAAGATGGAAACACAATAGGCATAGTTTCTAATTTAGAAAGACCTCTGCGACTCCAGTCCAGAAGGTTTTTTGTTTTTGTTTTTGTTTTTTTTCTTTTGTTTTTACCTGTGTGTGTCAGGTGGGGTGCAGTGTTTCCTGCTGTGGAGGTGGGGAGAACCAAGTCACACCTTCACGGAGAAGGGAGGAAGCACCCGATTGGCCTACATGATTCAGAAGCGTCACTGGCCCAACTACATGTTCACTTTTCCAAGGCCCTTCCTGTTGCACTAAACTCTGGCCCTGCCCCCTCCCACCCTCTGGGGACTGTGGAACCCCCGGGAGGAAGTTGCCACTCCTATGCCCTTTACTCTTCCTGAGTCCTCTGGCCGAGATCTGTCATGTGGGTATGGGCCCCACGGGAAATCACATTCCTCCTCAGTGCCCAGACTCCCATGTGAAGTACTGGCTGGTGTGGTTGCAGCTCCCGTTGACCCACTGTTCACAGCGGCATAGGAACACATAGCCCAGACTGTAGAACCCAAAGAAAGCTCTGGTGACCTCTGCTATTTAGCAGCTGCTCCTAGCACCAGTCACTGTGGCAACTGGGCTCTGTTTATGGACATGAACGAGGACCTCAAGGCCGGGGCATTCACACCATGGACAGAGCTCCCCCTGGAAATACATTGCCTGCCAGATTGCCAGGGCTAAACCAAAACAAAGACATACCAAACCGAAGTAGCTGGGGAAGTGTTCTGCCCCTGGGGGACATGCACCATGGCCTAATTGCCTGGTATCCTCTAGACAGAACCATGCCAGGGTGAGCTTATCTTGGTTATGCCAGAGAAAGAAGGTGGCAAAGACCCAGGTACTTGAATGGGTAATTTTTTGAGTATACCCTTGCGTGGCACAGGGCTGGCCTCTAGCTGTGGGTTTAAAAGGAAGTTTATTACCCAGGATCTGACTTTTTGAAAATCTTATTTTAGGTCCTGCTTTTATGTAAACTGTAAAGCTATTTTTGGGTCTGCACCTTTAGAATAGACCCTTGTCTGGAATAACTGAGTTTGGAGTTTGTCCTCTTTGAGTCCTTGCTTTCACAGTGATGGTCCAAGTACCCCTGTGGCAAATGGTGAGCCATAGACATCTTTGAGCACACTGTGAAACCCAGAGCTTCCTTTGAAGGGACTGTTATGTTCTGGGGTGCTTCTAGCATTCTTAGATTTTATGATTCCATGGCTGGACCCTTCCAGCATATGCGTCTTTTAGCCTCATTTAGATGCTCACTGGGATACTTCACTGGCGTGTAGATAGATGAAGCTATAGTCAATATTGAAAGTTCCCAGAGTTTGGAGCTGGAAGGACCCATAAAAATCATCAAACCATACTCCCCTATTTTAAAGATATGTAAGCCAAGGCTAAATTCACTCGGCTAATTTGGCAGAGCTGGAGCAAGTGCACAGGTCTTCTGATGTCATTCCAGAGCTCCCCTCCCCACACTGTGCCTTGTCGCTGTGAAAGTCTGCTTAACTGTGGCTTCTATGTCCCTGGGGAGGAGGGAGAGATGGGGAGGTCAACTGGTGACTTGCCAACAGAGCAGAGATGTTTAGGAATGACATATATTTGGAGAAAGAGGGACTCTTACATGTAAGTCAGCCTTAGCTTTAAAGTGTAAAATATCCATTCATGGGGTGCTTGGCTGGCTCAGTCTGTAGAGCATGTGATTGATCTCAGGGTCATGAGTTCAAGCCCCACATTTGGTGTAGAGCTTAATTAAAAAAAAAAAAACAAACAAAAACTTAAAATAGCCATTCATTGCATTGAGGAGGCCTTGAGGTCTGCCACCTGGTCTTCTTGATCTGATCAGATGTCAAGGAATTGGGATAAAAAGGGAGAGGGTCCTGGGGTGGGGTGCTACTGGTTATGAGTACAGTGAGAAGAATGTGGGCTTAAACCATAGTCCCTTCCTAGAGGGATTCTATCTGTGCAATCCTTTACTCCTTAACTTTCCCTGTATGTCCTGGGGTTTGAACAGCTGCTGCCCCTCGTGAAGGTGACCCATCCCAAGGGACCCTTCACTGCAGGGAAGGATGTAAAGCTAAGTGTACTTGGTCCTCCTTCAATACTCAGGGCTTTGTGGTTACTGGGGTGGCTGCCACTGTTTGCTCACGATAATTCCCTATGAACTCTCCTGTTGACAAACCAAACCAAATCAGTAGTGGTCTTCCTTTATCTGAGGATTTAAGTTAAATTATAACAACAAGGATCCTGTTGGTTTCCATTCATTTCGGTGCTGAACATTTGTACTCTGGGCTATGGATGTAATGCTTCTGCCCTGTCTTGGCTGAGACACCTGTGTGAAATGTGAGTTTGCCATGTGGCAGGCTCTTTTTCCTCTGGCCAGTTAATGAAGCTAAAATATTGACGGGGTTGATTGGTCATATTTGAGAGTTCATCATGGGCACAGATATTGGTATAGGCAAATCCTGTGCTCCCCTCTGTGTAATTGTAATCAAGGGAAGAAGCCCACTTTTCCAGGTATATTCTATAACTATCATGACATTGAAGTTCTCTTGGGCAAGAGATATGGAAGAAGACTGTTAGAGTATGTTCTGTGCTAGTTCTGTCAGGCTTTGGAGAGCAGACCTCAGGGCAATCTGAAAACCCAGTACCCTGAACTAGGTGAAGCCCTTCACTGGAATGATGTCTGGACAGTCTGGAGCTGAACAAGTTTCTCTAGTATCTATTTACAGTTAGCCAGTGAGGTTAATAATTTCGCTGCGAGCCAGGGTCTGCACTGGCTGTAACTCACTTGTATTCTGGACGGGGGTCAGAGAAACTGAATAGATTTATTCATTCCGGGAGCAGTGAGTAACAGCCACCGTAGCTACAAAACCAGCTCTTTTCAGCTTTTTGATGATGTGCACTATTATTGTTTTTAGCAAGTTGGCTAAAAAGTGAACCTGGGAGAGTCAAGGCTTTATTCCTCTCTGTCCAACACTCACATGCTTGCTTCTAGTTTGCTGTGGTCAATCAGTAAACATTTATCAAGTGCCTACTGTGTGCCAGGCACTGTGTTATCATAAACCAGGAACTTATTCTTAGTTAATAAATGATCTTACGCAGCAGGCATACAAAGGAGCCTTAAGAAAGGGTGGATAATTGGGATCTTTTGTGTCTCTTCCTGCTCATTCTTCTGTGCCTTCACATCAGGGAAAGGAAGTGGAAGTCAACTTAAATTGGTTTATTTTGGTAAGAGTAGTTTTAGAAAAGGTTTGGAGAAGGAAATTGAAACTATTGAGACATAGGAGGTTTGGGGATTACTGCTGGAGTTTTCCTATTCCTTCTAGCCCAGGGACTTTGTCCCAGTTACCACTGATAAGGGACCCTTTTTATGTTTAACTGTCTTGTCAGTAAGTCAGTGACACATGCTGAGAATAGAAACCAGTACCATTCCATGTTGTAAACGCCAGTCTATACACGCCCCACTGGTTCTGTTGTTGTGATTGTTGCTATGATGCTTAGCATCAAATGCTCGCCCTTTGCCTGGCATTTTACATCACACCTACAGGGTTCCTACCCTAAGCTGCTTACCTTCCCTGGAAGCCCAGGACCTTTTCCTGGAAGCGGTGGAGGGGAAGGGACAGGAGCCTTCCCTCTGTTAAACATGGTCCTTGTTTGAGGCAATGAAGGGAACTGTGGAAGTTTTAATAGGGAAGACCTTTATTTAGGTAATTTTTTTTTCTGTTAAATTCTGCTTTTTAAAATATTTAGGGTTAAGTGTAACTCTGTTCATTGTTTTCTGTTCTTTTGAAATACGTGACTTGCAATGGTTGACCATGTGCTAGACTCTGAGGGAGGAAATGAAACAGAGCTGGAGCCTCTAGGCTCTGCTCCATGGGTGCTTCCTGACCCATGAGGGAAGACAAGACATCAGGTGGCATCATTAGAAGACTTTTTAACTTAATGGTGGACAGGAGAAAATGGAAACTGGACTAATTTCATTCAGTTCTTAGGTTGTTCTGTCTTTACCATAGGGTTAACTGAAGACAGGTCTCCTGGTGGTTGTAGGAATGGCTTCGTAGGTATCAGGGTTTTGTTCATAGTCCAAGGAAGAGTAATGTGATGCTGCCTTTGGCTTTCTTAAGAGTGAGAGAGCCTCTTTCCCAGACCCCCAGCATGTCTTTCTTTGCATTCATTGGCTGAATTGATATAGTGCCATCTGTCCTTGAACCAGTCGTTGGCAATTAGTAATAGAGTTGCCATGACTGGCTTAGACTGATCAGCTAGAGAATCAATCACATTGCTTAGCATAGGGGTCTCCTGCCAAAATAAATGTGAACAGCCTTCCAGTAGAAGAAATGCAATCTAGTAGGACCATGTAAGGATAAGAGACCAAAGACAAAGTAATGGAGAGGAGGTCCTGGCCCTGGTTTGTGTTCCCTCAGTTCCTAGACAGCTTTCTGTGAGGCCCTCTAATGTGGTGCTACCCTATATACCTGCCTCTCTCCTCACTTCTAGAGTATAGCTTCTTAAGGCTAAGGCGCTCTGTCCTACTCAATATTTGTGGCCATCAGAGCTGGCACATAGGGGATTTGAACAAATTGAATGAAAAGAGATGTTTCAAATTTTTTTGTGTTTAACTTTTATCAGACATTTCTTGAAATAAGTGAACCATTGATATTTTATTCTTTAAATATTTTATAACAACTTTGAGACAAAATTCACATACCATATAATTACCTATTTAAAGTGACTGGTTACAACTCACTAGTTTTTAGTATATTCATTCATAGAGTTGTGCAACCACCACCGCAGTCAATTTTAGGACATTTTCATCACTCCCAAAAGAAATGCCATAGCCATTAGCTGTCACTCCCCAGTATCCCCTTCCTCTAGCCCCTGACAACCACTTTACTTTCTGTTTCTGTGGATTTGCTTATGCTGGACATCCTAGGTAAATGCAGTCCTGCAATATGTGACATTTTGTGTCTGGCAGCTTTTACTTAGCATAATGTTTTCAGGGGTCATCCATATTGTAGCCTACATCAGTACTTCACTCTTTTTTGTGGCTAAATAGTATTACATTTTATGTGTATACCACATTTTATTAATCCGTTATCAGTTGATGAATATTAGTGTTGTTTCTAGTTTTGGGCTATTACTATTACTTAATGCTGCTAAGAACATTTGTTTTTTTTTTTTTTTTAAGATTTTATTTATTTATTTGAGAGAGAGAGAATGAGAGATAGAGAGCACGAGAGGGAAGAGGGCCAGAGGGAGAAGCAGACTCCCTGCTGAGCAGGGAGCCCGACGCGGGACTCGATCCCGGGACTCCAGGATCATGACCTGAGCTGAAGGCAGTTGCTTAACCAACTGAGCCACCCAGGTGCCCCTGCTAAGAACATTTGTGTTACAAGTTTTTATGTGGGCATATGTTTTTATTTCTCTTGGGCATATGTATACCTTGGTGTGCAATAGCTGGCTCATATGGTAACTCCATGTCTGACCTTTTGAGGAACTGCCAAGCTATTTTCCTCAGTGGTTACATTTTACATTCCCAGCCACAATATATGAGGGCCTAGTTCTCCACATTCTTGCCAACCCTTGTTATTATTTGTCTTTTTGATAATAGCCATCCTGGTGGGTTTCAAGTAGTATCTTCTGATATGTTCATCAGTTTTTAAAAAAAAATAAACATTTGATTGGTTGTGTCAGAAGCTCTCTGTTAGGCATGAAGACATGGAGAGGAGTAACCTTGACCCTTTCTGCTTCTCTGATCTCATCCCCTTCATGTCTTTCCTCTTAATTTATGTTCCACACCACTAAATTGTTGTAGTCTCTACACTACAATGCTGTTTCTTACCTCTAGACCATTGCTTGTGTTCTTCCCTCTGCCTGGAATATGAATATGAATGCTAATGCTAATAATAATAATAATACTGGTTAACTCTTACATAGCCAGCTAGTCATAGAACAGGCGCTTGGCTCCAGAGTCTGTGTTTCTTTTTTTTTTTTTTTTTTTTTAAGATTTTATTTATTTATTTGACACAGAGAGAGTACAGGCAGGGGGAGCAGCAGGCAGAGGGAGAGGGAGCAGCAGGCTCCCTGCTGAGCAGGGAGCCCGATGCGGGGCTCGATCCCAGGACCCTGGGATCATGACCTGAGCCGAAGGCAGACGTTTAACTGACTGAGCCACCCAGGCGCCCCTCCAGAGTCTGTGTTCTTAAACACTGTGCTATATATATATATTTTTAAATCAGCTTTATTGGGGGGGGTGTGCCTGGGTGGCTCAGTCAGTTGAGCATCCGACTCTTGGTTTCGGCTCAGGTCATGATCTCAGGGGATGTGAGGTTGAGCCCCTCGTGGGGCTCTGCACTCAGTGCCATTTGCTTGGGATTCTTTTCCTCTCCCTCTGCCTCCCTCTCTGCCCCTCCCCTCTGCTCACACAGATGCTTGCACATGCGCTCTCTCTCGCAAATAAATAAATAAATAAATAGTCTTTAAAAAAATAAAATCAATCAGCTTTATTGAAGTAAAATTTACATGGACTAAAATGCATATATTTTAATGGTACAGTTTGATGAGTTTTGATAATGTATATGCTTCTTTAACCACCACTGCAATCAAGTTACGGAAGATACAGATTTTTTTATATCGCTCCCCTCCTTCCCCCCAGTTCTCCTGTCCCTTTGTAGTCAATATCGCTGTCCCAGGCACTTACTGACCTGCTTTCTATCGTGGTAGGTTAGGTTGGCCTGTTCCAGAATTTCATGTACTCCCTTGAGTCTGGCTCCTTTTGCTCAGCAAAATGTTTTTGAGTTAACAAATTGTTCTGCGTATGAGTAGTTTCTTCCTTTTCGATGCTGAGAATATCCATTGTATGGCTATACCCCAATTTGTGTATTCATTCACCTGTTGATGGGCATTTGGTTGTTCCCTTTTATTATGAAAAAAATGGATGAACATTTGCAAACATGTCATGTTGTGGACATATGTTCTAATTTTTCTTGTATAAATACCTAGGAGTGCAATTGCTCCATCGTATGGTAAGTATATGCTTAGCCTATAAGAAACTGCCACCCAGTTCTCCAGAGTAGATGTACCTATATTGATTGATTGATTTTTTTTTTTTTTAAAGTAAGCTCTACGTACATCGTGGGGCTTGACCTCATGATCCCAAGATCGAGAGTTGCATGTTCTACTGACTGAGCCAGCCAGGCACCCCCTCTGTTGATTTTAGTACATATTTGTCCTTTCCTCTCCTTTTTGCTTGGGTAGCTTCAACTAATTCTTTTCTTTTTTTAAAGATTTTATTTTTAAATAACCTCTATACCCAGTGTGGTGCTTGAACTCACAGTCCTGAGGTCAAGAGTTGCATGCTTTTCCGACTGAGCCAGTCAGGCACCCCTTAACTAATCCTGAAGAATTATCTCAGACATCACCTGCTTGGAAGACTTTTTTGACACTTTCATCTTCCATCTTTTGAGGTAGATTAGGGAGGTTCCTTCTCCATGTCCCCGTAGCACCTTGGTGGTTGAAATTTTTCACTTGCCCATCTTTTCATCAGACCGCGAGCTCCTTGAAGATCGAGAAAGTGTTACTATTTCTGTATCCCTCATGGTTTGGATGATACCTAGGTGCTCAGTAAATGTTTGTGAGTGGGTGACTGACTGGAACATTATTCAGCTTACAGGGGAGTTTATGGCCCTGTAAGGGAGGTAAAACAGGCATGCAAAGAACTGTAACGTAAAGTAGAAATTGAGAAAGCTGAAGAACAAAGTCAATGGGAATTCAAAGAGAGAGATGGCTTTTATTGGGGACGGTTTGAGAGGTTAACACGGGAGGTGGAATTTTAACTGAGCCCCAAAAGATAGATGTAGTTGTATAGAGATACTATTGGTTCTAAAAGGATTTAACTTGAACTTCTGTCCCAGAATGTTGAGCAGGTTGGAGGTTGAAGGCTGTGTTTGGGCCAGTCACACTAAGCTGCCCTGTTTTGTAATGCTTTGCTATTCCCAGCAGATACTAGGTACTAGGTACTCGTACCAGCAGGTGTTAGGGGATATTGAAAATGTTTTCTATTTGGCAGTAGAAGAATATGAATATGTTTCTCTGTGTGTCTTTCTATTTTCTCTCTAAATTCTAAGTCTTCTAGACTGGAAAACAAAAGCTTCTCTTACCCTCTTTTCTTCTTACCCCGTGATGTTATAACAGTCACACAAGTCACATCATTGCCAAGGCCCTGCCTCGGAGGTTGTCTCATCTCTCTGGTCCCAGATACCTGGCTGCACCTTTCAGCATGTTTGTCTACTTTTCTACTTTATTATATGTTCTTAGAATATTATAGCTGGAAGCTTTCAAAATAATCAAATATTGGGGTCTCATTTTACAGATGAGAATTGACCTTGAGACCCATACCGTTGCCTTGTTAATAATAGTGATGTTAAAAGCTGCCCTTTACTGGGCACGTTAGCATGTGTCATATAATTCCTGTGACAGCCTTGCAAGGTATAGGTATGTCCCCATTTTACAAATGAGAAAACCGAAGCAAAGTCTCAGGTGGCACAATGCAGAATGAGGAGTCAAAGCCAGATGTTTTCACTACTGCCTGCTACTGAGCCCAGGCAAGACCTGGGTCTGCTGGGTCACTGGCCACAGAGGAGGAGGAAGTGGCACCAAAGCCCTCAAGTGGAGGAGAGGCTGTTATCACACAAGTGGAGTAGAGTAGGGTTCTCTGCTGCCTACGGAGACACTGGAGTGGTGGTTTCTTTGAACCGCATATGACGCTGCCCCAAATAAGACATCCAGAGCAGAAAACTACTCAACCAGTGTTGGTTTTAATCAGAATTATTTATATGACAGAGTATGTGTTTTTAGTGTTTAATCATAAAATAAAACTGTGTTCATTATGCGACTTGTACTTAAAACACATGTGCATGGTAAAAAGTTAAATAAAAGAGACGCAGAGCAGCGTCCCAGTGCCCTTTCAGCACCCTGACCCCAGTCCAGCACTGCCCCCACCATAGGTAAGAACTATTTACAGGTAGAATTATGTATTCAGTCCTTTTCCTCTGTGCACTTATGTACATCTACACATAGTTTTAGGGAGTTAATAAGTTGTATCATTCTTTACATGCTTTTCTATGGTTTTTTAAAAAATGCTTAATATGTCATTAAGATGTTTCTGTCAGTATAAATAACACTATTTTAACTGCAGTGTATATATTTGGTGGTACAGATGTACCCTCATGAACATTTAGGTTATTTCTGGTATTTCTCTCTTGTAAATACTATGGCAGTTAACACCTCTACCTGTAACAGTGTAATACCTTTACAGTTATGTTGTAAAGTTATGGTGTAATCACAGTTATGGTGTAATACCTTTACAGAGGTGTTGGCCACTTCAGTTGCTACCCAAACCTGGCTGAGAATATTTTCAAAGGCCTCAGAATATTCTTATTGGCCTTTATTATTGAATGGTCACACCCTCTGAAATGTATTAACTGAGCATTATGATTGCCTTATAGGCAAAAGGTTAGTAACTATCTAATACATACTAGGTACTTTCTTATGTATTATCTCATTAAAATCTTTTAACAATCCCAAGAAAAATGTGCTGCTATTACCATGTATCTGAAACTAAGACTTGGAGAGATTGTGACTTGCTTTAAGTGACATGGCTTCTAAGGAGCCAATTCAGAATTTGAACCCTTGTCTTCTGATTACCAATTCAGTGTCTCTTCCCCCATTGTCCTGAAGCCGGTCCATTCTCTTCTTAAAGTCTTTAAGGAGAAAAATTATAGGAAGTAAAATGTCTTTGAAATAATGCATCGTCGCGTGAGTAGAGAAAGAAAGAGCGGGCATCCTCTAGATTGGGGGTGGGGTGGGGTGCGCCTCTATCTCTGTCATCATGCTTAGGAGTATGATTCATGACTTCAGGAGGCTGTGAGAGCGGCTATACTGAGAGACCTTGGTGCCCTGACAGCAATGTCCTGCTATTGTGGGCTGTGGATTTAGTATCATGCTAAAAAAATAAATCACCACCAGGAAAGGCTGTATGTTAGATGCAGCTGACTCTGGAGGCCCTCCCCCCAAGAGGAGAATGGCCTTCAGTGGAAAGATTTTCTCTGCTACCTTTGAGTTTTCATTTCCGTATGGGTCAGAGGTTATTTTCAACCTGTGGGGTGCCTTAACTCTTTGAGAAGTGGCCCTCTGTACAGGGATGATGGAGTGGGGCGATGGTCAGAATTGAAGGGTTGTTTTGAGCTCTTCCAAGGAAGGACTCTGTATTTGTAGGTCCCCTGAAGTAGGTGTGAACAGCCTTTCCTCCCAGAGGCGAAAGTTGAGCACTTTGGAAAGAGGAATCAGTTCTGCTCTTCTGGCAAAATGACTCGTGTCCATGGATCGTAGGAGGATCCTGTTGACGGTAAAATAACCAAAAATTTAAGAAGAAGTTATCGAATATATTTGAGGAGGAAAGTTAAGAAAACCTGAAAAAAAAAACCAATGAAATACAAATCCCTTATAGAGTAAATAATGTTCTCACAGTAAATGTGTCAGCATTTTTAACAGATGTGTGCTCAAGTGTGTGGTGATTCAGTATGTATATAAAAGTCACAAGCACAAATGTAGTCAACGCTTACATTAAACTTCCCACCTCCAAAACACACACACAGAAGGTCCCACTTGTGTATGTGTAATTACATCTCCGAAAACTCCCTTGGTCGCTTTTTTCTCCTCCTTTCCTCAAACATATATTTTGCTTACTTCCCCAAAGATACATGATATATATGAGAGAACATACTCAATTGCCTCACACCTTTCTGAGTAGTGTATGAAGTGTAACGTTTTGAAACACCAGGGACACAGGTCCACCGGGAATCCTAAACGCTGGTTTCCAGCCACAACTGTGCTGGATGAAAATAGAAAACAATGAGGCATGTGCAGAGTCAGCTTTTCTCTGTGTCTCAGCTCAGCAGTTTTCCTGCTGTCCTAAACTTTACTTTAAAAAAAGCTGGGGAAAAAGAGGAAATGATCCAGTGTTTTAGAATTTTGATATAAAATAACAGCTAAGGTTAAGGTTGTGGGGGACATTTACTAAAAAACCAAAGCTTAGTTAATGTGAGAAGTCTCACCTGTTCTTTGCTTGGTTGTGAGGACTTGTGTGTGTGCGCACACAACACAATACACAGCTCACCACACACATGAAAACAAATGCAGCCGTGGATTTTCATGGTGGCATGGTACCAGCTGCATTTGGTCCTCATGAAGCCTGGGTTTTATTTTTGCTTCTGTTGCCCACTTGCTGTGGAACCTTGGAAATGCCATTTTATTCATTCATCACCCAAGTAATTCCATTGAACAAGTATTTATTGAGTACTTACTATGTACGAGGTCCTGTCTAGGGGCTGGGCAGGATTAGTAAGAAAACACTTGACTCTAATATGCTTAGATGCGGGGGGGAATTATGCAGCTTGGTGCTATGATGTGTGCCCATCAGAGAGGAACCAGCCTGTTGCAGGAATCCAGAGGAAGGGATGAGGTTCGTCTAGCTGAGAGAGGCTTCATGGAGGCAGTGAAGACCATTAGGGTGAGTGTTAAAGTCTAGGTGGGCCTTCAGCATGTTAGGGACGGGGAGTGAAGATGAGGTGCCAGAGCTGGGGATGCAGAAGGCCCTTCTGGATGACCAGACCCCAGAAGAGAGTGGTGCTGTGTTGTGGTAGGTGCTGACAGCCAAGCTAAACTGTCCCTTAATTTCTCTGGGCCTCAGTTTCCTCATCTGCAAAAAAGGCAGATGAGATTTCTTTCTGTTTCAATGTGCCAAAGAAAGAGAATATTATGTTTGCCCCATAGGCGTGCAAATCGCAACTGGTCCAATGGGTCTTATACCTTAGTATTTGAAAACAATTAGGTTTTTAGCCCTTTATGAAAAGTAGACATCAAAAAGCACCCCCCACACACTTTTTCTGTTTTAGGACCATTATCACTAGGATATTATTTACTATGGGCAGGACTTACAGAAACTTGTTTGGTAAATAGGAGGAAAACCCTAAGTGATGTGTGAAACCTTTTTCATGAATGGTGCAGGAATCCAAATTGACATTCTGTAGTTTGCATTGAAACTTCGTTAGCGAAGTATTATTTCAAACATGTGTATATGCATCTGTAAAAGGAGAAAAGCCAAGAGAGAGGGAACTGTGAACATCAGGTACATTCACATTCTCTCCCTGTTATCAGTCGCATTTTTCAGAAAGTACTGATTAAAAATGAAGGCTTTTTCCAGTTTTTGGTTTACTTGCCTTGTAGCATACCAAGTCAAGGCTGAGCTGGGGGCCACCTTCCAGAAAGCAAAGACTTCCTTTCTGACTGGAAATAATCCGTATTTTGTTTGACCTTCAGAATACTCATGGCCTTGCTGGAATACATGGGCCAACATTTGTCCTGGCAAGGCCAGCACAGTTTAAGATTGGTGTCTACAGAGCTTGCTTTATAGGCACTTAAAAGCAGCGGGAGAAAGGTGACTACAGTAACTCAGACATTTGCATCCTTTCCAGCTTAAAAATCAAGGAGGTGAAAAAAAAATCAAGGAGGTGATTTAAGACAGGCAATATTTGAAAACAAACACCAACAATGAAATAACAAAAACACTTCTTGCAGTTCCTATTTGTCTAAATTTTTGAGAACTTTGCCAAGGTCAGAGTGTTCTTTTGCAAGTGACCTTGTCACGAAGAGGGATTACATCTCACATATTACACTGTGCTGATATCTACAATCTTCTCCTGAAGATTGTCAAATATGGACCTTGGAAAAGCACAATTTCCATGCCTTTTGAACATAATGTTCTTTATGATGCTTTGTTTGTAAAAATACTATCAGATGGCTAGGGATTTGCATTAACACACTAATGCTAACCGGAATTAGACCTCGTGGTAGTTTTTTTCCTCCACCTCGTTAGAAGCAAAGTCCACAGCCTAAGGTGGAGTTAAAAGTTATTGTTCTCATTTTAAAGCAAATGCATAACTAGAATTCTTGTTGTATACTGGGTTCTTGAGTTCTTAGCGAGGCCAGTGATTTTCACTACCTAGGGCCACAGTTTGATTTTGTCAAATGCATAGTTGATGAGATGATAAATGATAAGGTACTCAGTGATTAGATGGATTCATATGTGGTGACATGAGGATGTTTTCTTTAATAAGAAACGGTTATATGGGAGTAATTAAAAATAATCATATGCTCCTATAGTTGAAGTTCTGTATTTAATTTAGGGGAAAAAGTGGTAAAATAAGGACGGTTTATTCTGCTTACATAGAGGGATATAAAAAATACATGTAATTAAATTTCTTAAAGCTTCCTTTTGCTCTTAATGTGCTCCCACCAGGTAAAGCTGTACTTGAATGTTAATGCTTATAGCATGAGTCTAAAGTTTCAGTTGAGGCCAATAGGTGTGAACCACAGTCTCTGGTGATTTTCAAAATAAAATCCCAGAAAGACCCCACAGGTGGAACTGGTGGTATGCTCACTTTAAAGTGAGCATTTTGGAATCCAAGGAGAATCCGACACTGTCTAATCACTGTTAGGATGATTCCAACATCAGCATTGTGCACCAGCTCATTTTGTTGGCTGTTAGCTGTGTGAATATTTGCCATTCACGCAATTACAAAAGAGAAATATCTGATAAAAAAAAGAATAGATATAGAAAAATATGTTATACAGTGTCTATCCAGTCCCTATTTATATGTATTTGCTTACTGTAGTTGAGAAAGCAGGAGTGGTGAGTGAAGCTCAGGGGTTAATATGAAAAATAATGGAGAAAAATGAGTAGAAAGAAAGAAAAATAGATGTTTTGATAATCTTTGTCAAATGTTTTTCCAAAGACCAGCCTCAGATTTAAAGTATTATGCAGATGTAGGCTTTGGCCTCCAGTAGTTTTCTGATAGGAATTCAGCCTCGAGTTGAACTTTCAAATCGGTTCTTTTCTTTTTTTCTTTTTAATTCCTAAGTCACCAATCTGTTGTAGTTTGTTGATCTGTTTTCTCCTCTTACTCTCCTGCTGCTTTCTGCATGAGCTGCTGTTTGTTCTGGAATGCTGGGCATGCACATGTAGAGTTAGGGTTGCTTGCCTCTCTCTTAACCAGGAATGGAGACAATCTGACCCCGTATGTCAATTTACAAGTTTAATTGGACTCAAAGGGGTTCTAATGCATAGTTATTTTCTCAGCGTTCCTACTTCTAAAGCCCCCGTCCCTTTACATAATAAATACTTGACTTGCACTTCCACTGTGGAGGCTTCTCCACTCCATTGTCTTTCTTGGTCTTCTTTCAGGGAGGGTCTTTTAGGATGGGTCTTGCCACAGGCAGTTTCTTTCCTTGTCATCCTATTTTATAATAAAGCCATGAAAGTCCAAGCATTTTTGTTAGGCAGTTCTAATTGATCAGTCTTTCCTATAGGTATCTTGCTTTTAAGCTTGTAGAATTCTTTGCTGTCCGTTACGTTAGTTAGCTTTGGCAGCATAGGCAGGATTAGCCCTAGTTTACAGGTGGCCCAGGTCAAGCAGCTTGTTCCTGGCAGAGCTGACTAGAACCTGCAGCTTCTATCCCCAAGATAAGCCTTCTTTCCTCTTTGTTCTTAAGGTCTGTTATTGTATGTTGGGAGCTGCTTTTTTAAAGAGAGAGGGTAGGCCTGTGAGGAGAAAGGATGTTCTTTTCTACTGATTTTTCATATATTTATTGGTAATATTTTTATGTTTTTATAGGGCTTCCTGATCGAATAAAAAAAAAAAACAACTTTTAAATGCATGATCTCATTTCTTTCATAATAACCCTGGGGGTTAGCCAGGATAAGTATTACCCCTATTTTAAAGATGAGAAAACTGAGGCTCAGGGAAGGGCTGTGTTTTTAGTGCAGTTGGAGCCATGACCTGGACAGGGTTGGATTAAGACTAAAGTGAATGAAAATTACACGTGGGCTTTTCCTTTCTGTAACATTCACGGAGCCCCTGTTAAGTGTCATTTGCTGTGTTGGGTGTCATGGATTCAAAAATAACCTGTTTTTGAATTGGTATAGTAGAAGGTTCTCAGAGTTGGGTGGAGGGGTGCTTGGGGTTAACTTTGTTTAGGGAAATAATTTTTCTAGCATGGAGGAGGTGGTAAATTTGGAAGACTTTATGTTGCAGAACTGCATCCAGATGTGTGTTTACTTTTGTGAGTGCCTGTTTTATTTGCTGGTTTATTCATTCCTATGCATTAGGATAGAAAAATAAATACAGTTCTGTTTTGGCTCCCTGAAATAGTTTTTATATTTTCTGGAATTTCCTCACTTATTGTCTTTAATATTCCAGAGTTTTATTATGACTCATTTGAGCCATGCAATAATAGAATAAGTAGGTGTAGGCCCGTGTGAAGAGGCTCATTAAATAATTTGGGGAAAATATATTTTTGAAGCTTGTAAATGTTCATTTTTTCTTGGTCTCGAGATGTGTTTCATGGGTTGTCAGTTCTGCATGTTCTTGTATGTTTTGGATGGGAGAGGGTGAAAAATTAGGAGTTAAAAGAGCATAGTTTAATTTTTCTCTTTGGCTCAAATATGTAGTTTTACCATAAACTACTGAAAGTTTCCTGTTCTTGTTTAATAAAAAAGTGCACTTCCATTCATTGTTTCCATGCAACTTCCTATGCTTTTTTACAGTAAAAAAGGTCAAAATTTAGGATAAATTATGAGTTATCTCTGGGGCAAAGAAACACTTTCATTTCAGAAAAGAGCTTTAAAACGTGAGCCTCTGAGTCTGTTAAGCTGCTCAGTATCTGCCTTTTTTTTTTTTTTTTTTTTTTTAAACATAATCATGGTTTGCAGAGAGGGCAGTCTGACCCATGTTTCTAACTAACATCAGAAGGCGGGGAAGATTCCGTGTCATGACCTGGTTTTAGAAAGCTGCCGATAATATCAATAGAGGGGCTTTTTTGGTGGCTTTGTATGTTTTCTTTGTGACATGGCACTGTCCAGCATGCAGCCTGCCCTCCACTGTACTGTACACAATGGATCATTTGTACTGACCCAAAACTGGGACTACTGGTAGCAGTGTCCGATCGCAGTGACAGTGTCCTCTAGGACTGGTGGCGGAGTGAAGATGAGAAGGAGTAGTGATTGCAAGTTCCGTTGAAGAACTCTAGAAGAATGTGCAGATGATGCTAAAATCGTAATTAACCTGGGACGTGCAGGTTACTATCCGTTCATCCTGAAAAATAAAGAGTATACACACACAGGAGACCCAGTCATATACTTGTTTTCTCCTCCTCATGAGAAGATAATACTTCTAAAATGCTTGAAGCCCCAGAGTAATAGAAGATTAGGGCCCCTTTAGCACAGTTTTTGTGTGAACCAAATTCCTAGCAGTTCGCCCTTAGTGCATAAGCTTCACTTTCTTTGATGGCTTGCCATTCAGATTAGATCAGTGTGGACAGTGTCACTAAGATGGTTGCTAATATTGTCATACAGTGTCACTTTTATAGCAGGTCTGTGCATCCGTCGCACATGAAGGAAACCAAAACATTTGGTGTGTTCCAAGGAAGATAGCTGTCAGAAGTCCATAGAGGTTACTCTGTAGGTGGGATGGCCCTCATCCAAGCTGCTGACTTAGAATGGAGTGTGGAAGATGACATGTGATGGGCTTGGAGCAGAGAGACAGACCTGCAGCCAGTGTAGAAAAACAGAAGTTTAAAAAGTATAGGCAGAAGGGGACGCCTGGGTGGCTCAGTTGGTTAAGCGTCTGCCTTCGGCTAGGTCATGATCCCAGGGTCCTGGGATTGAGCCCCACATAGGGCTCCTTGCTCAGCGGGAAGCCTGCTTCTCCCTCTCCCTCTCACCCTTCTTGTGCTTGCACTCTGTCTCTCTCTCTCTGACAAATAAATAAAATCTTTAAAAAAAAAGTATAGGCAGAAGTATAAAACACAAATATGGGACCATTTGCTGTAGAGACAAAAACTGAAATACCATACTGAATTTTAATAAGTTGTAATTACTATTCATAATGATGACCTCCAAGTCCTCAAAAAAAAAGTTAGTGATATTCAGGATGCTGAGAATATTTAGGGTGGCCAGGAAATAATTATGTGTGTAGTACCTTTTAGGTAGATTTCCCATAAAAATGACTTAAGTCTCTTTCTTGAAAGGAGGCAAGCCTTACCTATTTGGAAGATTTGCTTATGTGGGATATCTCATTACCAGTCAGTGCTGAATAAATGAAGCCTTTATTGTATGGTGGTACGGTGGTTCTTTGGGCCAGATGAAGTAAGGGGGTGGGGGAAGGGAAGGGAATATGATATTAAATATCAGGCAAAGGAATTAATTATTACTTTAAATAATAGATTAAGCTTTGGTACATTTTTCTGGGCAAATCTTGAAACAAAGTCCTTTTTGTTTTAGGAATTGGCATGCAAAGGATTACATTTTCAAATTGACCATTTGAAAGTATTAGAGCTTGTCTCCATGTGAGAAAAGGTGAATTCCCTGTGGCAGAGTGGTTTCCGAAGGTTCACTTGGGAGGAAAAGAGAGGAGCTAGTTGATCCAGAGTGGAAAAACACTGAAGAAAAGTTTCCCCCCAAGTAACACACAGATTTCCGAAAAACAGAAATTGCTTTGATTAAATGTGACAAACTTAAAAAAAAAAAAAAAGTTAAGCTTTGAAACATCCTATGACACATCTGTTCTGAAAGGTTGCTTTGTCAGATACAGATGTGTGTTTGACAGTACTTTAACTGTGTGTAGAGTTTTGTCATGAGCATGCTTAGTAGATGTGGTTTCTGAACAGGTATCTCATTTATCTCAGCTTTAAATTTTGGGGGGAGTTTGTTAAACAGCAGTACAATAATTTTTTATATTTGTCTTTAGGTTAAATACAGTTTGGTTGAATCAAACCCCTCCCTTCTAGCCTAGTGTTAAACTGATAACTCCGTTTAGATTTTATCTTTTCAGAGTTTGCTTATGGACCCAGCATAGCAAAATCTAAAACCTTTTTTTTTAGGATTTTTTTTTTTTAAGTAACCTCCACACCCAATGTGGGACTCAAGAGTCACACGCTCTGCTGAATGAGCCAGCCAGGTGCCCCCAAAATCTGAAACTTTGGGCTCATTGAATGGCTTGTTTTTAAAAAGCAAGATCGGGGTGCCTGGGTGGCTCAGTCGTTAAGCGTCTGCCTTCGGCTCAGGTCATGATCCCAGGGTTCTGGGATCGAGCCCCTGCGGGGAAGCCTGCTTCTCCCTCTCCCACCCCCCCACTTGTGTTCCCTCTCTCGCTGTGTCTCTCTCTGTCAAATAAACAAAATCTTTAAAAAAAATAAAAAATAAAAAGCAAGATCAGAAAATCCTCCAAATGCCTTTAGCAAACTAATGCCATTTTGTTTTTTGCCTTTATACATGCATTGATGTAAGTTATTGGTTTAAAAAGTAAAAACAAAAAACGAACAAAAACAAAAAAACTTCCAATTCTAGAAAAGAAGTTTTTGTGCGTGCATATCAGAGAGTATTACTTGGACCCCTGAAGGAAATTCACTGTAGAGTATATTCCCTTTATTTTTAATGAAACATATATGAAAAGTCATGCACCTATGCTTTTTGTAAAATAACGCTTGAAATCACTGATCCTTGCATTATCACAGGCCTCTGAAATTCAGACTTTGGAAAAATATTTTCTTATCCAAAGAGCTGACTTGTTTTCTTTTTTATGAGATTTTTTTTTTTTTTAATGAGATCTTATAAGCATCACATTTTCTCTTTTACCTTGGCTACTAGGAACCTCAGAACTAGGTGAGGTGCTCAAATGAAGTAGTTTCCTTTAACTAAATTCTTTGGTGAGATTTCTTTTTTGTCATTGCCACTTTTTAATTGATTGGCAGCTTCAGTGGGTTTCTAAGCCCATTTAAAATTTTTTCTTACAAGCCCCTCAATTTCCTTTCTAGAAGTAGTTGAGTATATCAATAATAAAGGACTATGTAGCATGACATTTGGGTTGAATAAGGAATTTTCTTTTTCTTTTAATTGTTTTTGAGTATGGTCAATACACAGTGGATCAGGAATTTTCTAGGAGTAGAGCCACTAAAACTGGGGACCCTGGTCAGACCTATCTTGGTACATTAATTTTGCATCTCTAGGACCAGAAGTCATGGCAGGACTTGTCTGAAAACTAGGAAGGATTGGAACAGAAGGCCTTTTTACCAACTAGTTTATACAGGCATACCTCGGAGATATTGTGGGTTCGGTTCCAGACCACTGCAATAACGCCATTATCACAGTAAAGCAAGTCAAATGAAATTTTTGGTTTCCCAGTGCTTATAAAAGTTATGTTTATAATTTACTATAGTCTGTTAAGTGTGCAATAGGATTATGTTTTTTAAAAAAACAATATACATACCTTAATGTAAAAATATTGCTAAAAAATGCTAGCCATCACTTGAACTTTCCATGAGTCATAATCACTGATGACAAATCACTGTAACAAATATAATAATGAAAAAGTTTGAAATGTTGCAAGAATTACCAAAATGTGACACAGAGACATGAAGAGAGCAAATCCTGTTGGAAAAATGCTGCTGATAGACTTGCTCAACGCAGGGTTGCCACAAACCTTGAATTTATAAAAAAAAAAAAGTATCTGTGAAGCACAGTAACACAAAGAGCAATGTAATGAAATATGCCATAGAACTCCCTTAGCCCTGTGGGTGACAGTGAGGACACTGATCTACATGGAACCCAGTTTCCTGTAAGCTCTAATGTTCTGTGATTCCTAATGCAAAAGGAGGTTGAGATCGATTTAAAAGTTTTTTTTTTTTTTCAGGACACGTGCCATAGCTGGAGAGATGGTAATAATAATTATATTCATATGATCATAAAAATGAGTTAATCCTAAGAACTGTTTTATGGGGCAGATACTGTGATTATCCCCAATGTGTAGATGAAGAATCGAAGACATGGAGTGGTTAAGTAACTGCCCCAGGTTACAAAGCTAAAGCGTGGCAGGGCTGAGACACAAACCTGGGACAGTTGGCTTCATGGTCTATAGAGAATTAGGGTTTTGGTTGTTTGAGGAATTCTTCACCCAACTAGTATTTGTGAGCATCTGCCACATGCCAGGCACTGTGCCAGGCTCCGGCATAGATAGAGGATAAGCACAAGAAACATGCATGGTCATTGCCCTCATGTGGTTTCCAGCTAAGTAGAAGACATAAGACATATACCCAAATTAATGAATGGCACACAAACAAATGCCCAAATGGACTTATAAGTAAAAACTGACATTGGCTATAAAGGAAAAGTATAATAGGTATAACAGGTTTATGGAGTCTCTTAATTTAATCAGGTAGGAAAATGTGGCTCTGAGCCAGGACTACTTAGCTGGGCACCACTCTCCTGTTCCCTGGTCTGCACCTAGCGGTCTTATCAACGGTTCCACTTGATTGACCCATAACTGTTGCAGACTCTGGAAACACCAGCTACATAGATTTTCCTGAACCTTTTAACTTCACGGTGAAAGAAGTAACAGCACACCGGTTGTTCATAGATTTCTCTACAAACCGTCAGCTCTGTTTCCCTCTTAACAGAAACACTTGAGCAGTGAGCTGCCTAGCTTGAAGAGGAAGGAATATGGTTTATTATTGTAATTGAGTTTGACGTATACATTGATGCTTGATCATTTGGCATTCATGTTAAACATTTCCTTCATGCCTTTAACAACCAATTGTTGAATGCCTTGATTATATATAAAATCCTTAAAGTCAGTGTATTTTATTTAGTTCATGGCCCAGTTTGTACACATGGCTGTAATTAGTAATATTTTACATGGCCAGAACAAAAGTTGGTAGATTTTTCTTTTTAATCTCTTGTCTCCTAGGTATAGTCAGGACCAGTGGTTACAGGCTTTGATTCAACTCCAGCAGTTGTGGTTTTCTCCTTCAATCCTTCCTGACCATACCCCCACTTACAGCTTCTTGTCTTGCCACTTACCCAGACCCTGAACCCTAGCCCTAATTGAGGGCTCACCAGTCCCAGAGAATGCTCACAGTAGCATGTTGTACCTCTGTGTTTCTTTGCACATCCTTACCTCTGTTTCCTCCCATCTTTTTCTTTCTTTATCATCAGATAATCAGTTTGCTAGAGGTAAAAAAAGAGAAAATCAGGTTAGCGACTCTCTTAGGTTTAAGGTGAGGTCTGACTGATGAACAGGTTTGGTGAAATGTCCTCCCTCAGGGTTAATGTGGGGCAGCTTTCTAGCACTGCAAGTCTCACTTTGCCAGAAAATACTGCATTGGTAGGAATCAAATTATAATTTTTATTGGTTACATGACTAAATTGTGTTTAATAGTTTGAATCCAGATCAATTATGTTTTTTTTAAATAAAGAAGTAGACTTTCTTTTAATGATTTTGTGTATCTCAGACTCACACAAGAGAAAACAGATTCCATTTTCTTCCATCCTTCCAGTCTTCAGATTTGTTCTTGGTCTCAGTGCTGAGCCATTTGTTATGGCAATAACATCCCATAATTTCCATCCATGAATTCTGATCTCCCCATACGTGAGTACTGAAGGGGAGCCAGTGTCCCCTTTATTCCTCGCTTCCTTTAGATCTCATCAGAAGAGGAACATCTTTTCATCTTCTAGATTGAAAGTAAATAAGAGGAAAGTCAGCCAAGATGATGCCAGATTACTCTCTGGATTTTGGAAATTCCCTGGAAGCAGAAACATGGACTCTTCTCACGTTTGGGAATTGTACTTCCAAAATTTGCTCAGAGAACAGGAATTTTTACTCTAATATTGCACATAGTTTTATTTTAAATCTTTCCACTGCAATCCCTAGAAATAATTTTTGGGGAGTAGTGGCTAGGGAGTAGTATAAGAACATCTTATCATAGATATTTTAATCACTCTAAAAACTCTTAAAGAAAACATTTTTTTCAACGGAGAAAATTTTTTCATTCATTTATTTCTCTTCCCCTCAGGGGACTTTATGTCTCTAATAGTACTTGAAATTTGTAATGCATTGGCATGTATAGTGTCTCATGATCTATGAGCCTCTCATAAAATAAGAGAGAAAGAGATTATGGGAAGCTTAAGGATAAGGTTAAGCAACTAGTAAGTGGCAGATCTGGATTTAAAATGGTGGCTCTCATTTTCCTGGTCCAGTGCTCCTCCTGTAACCACCTGATACAGGGACTCTTCTCTTGCTGTGCCTAGTGGTGACTTCTGGAACATACTTCCTCAGTTGCCTGTTCTCTTCAGATTATAAAAAACACGAGAAAACCCCACTTCCTCAGAGAGCAGCATGAGTCCCCTCTGATACTCTTGGTTGTGTGTGATATCTTGCTTAGATGGAAGAGTGAGTGCTCTTTATAACCTGGCACTTCCCAACACTTTGAGAATTTAAATTCTTAAAGATGCCCTCCTATTGTTTCTTTTTGAACTTTTAAAAACACAACTTGAACACAGGAAATTCTTCAGTATGGTTGCACCATGATTTGAAAGCAACAGTATACAAATATGCATTGGCTTTTGGCCCAACGAGTTGGCAGTTGACTTCTTGGAAGAGGGTTCGTTTGTCAAGAGGAAGGTCTGGATTTAGGTATTCACTTGGAGGATGAAACTATGATAAGACATGTCTAAGGAGTTGTGCTGTAGAAAAATCTGGCTGGTTTTTTTCTGAGAAATACGCATTACAGGTTTTAGAATACTAGAAACTCTTCTGCTTGTCTCTTTCCTACCAAGGATAAGCTTTTGCCTTAAGCCAGGTTTTATTGTTGAAAAATCTAGGTGGGACTTCGGTAGAAGGGCCCCCTTTGGATTTTAATGGTGATGAATTCCACAGTTCCATCCCCAAGGGGCTGTATCTCCAAAGTGTTGTAATTTGAGATGGTATAAACACCAGCATATGTTGTGTATGCTGCAGGCACTCTTGAGCTCAGGCCTTCCAGGTGTTTTTTCCTGGAGCTTTGCTTTTGCATCATATCCTGGCATTTGTCACATTCCCTTGCGGGACGCTCACTTAGAGCCAGGCTGTCCTATTGGCCGAGAAATCATCTTGGGTGCCCTTTCCTACAGATTCTTGCATCCCATGAGGGTAGAAGGAATTTTCAGCTCAGGGGCCGAATAGATCCTGCAGTGCCCAGGCGTACAGTCTGTGGGAGTTTGTCCCTCTTCACAGCTGACAGCATTGCAGAATTCCCCCTGGGACAATAACAGAAACCCTTATTAGCCAATGGTGTTGTTGGAATAAAATCTCCCCACTGCAATGTCTTGGTCCCAGGCTATAATGTTACCCCTTGATTCCCTCCGCATCTCTACCACTTTTATTGCAGCTGAACACACGCTCCTCATTAGTACCCTGGGTGATATGGGGAATCTGTGTGCTGGAAATTATGTGCAATAGGTACCAGATGTTTATGTCAACTTGGTATGCACTGGTATTTAAAATGCTCAAGGATCACATTTATTAAATGTGAAAATTACTTATTGTTCCTTCCCCCAAACAGTCCCCCACCCCCAATATTTTACTCCTTGCGTAAGGTGTGATATTAATTTCTTTGGGGACAGATTAAATTTAAAGTGTGTGCAGCAAATGCATCTGTTCCCAGATGCTTCGTCTGCATTCTGTCAAGCCTTAGGGCTGGCCTGCAGCCAGTGTGGATGTGGGGGTTCTGTAACTGAGATCGGAATGCTGTGCTGTAGCTAAAGGACATAATGAAAGGGTGAGTCCATTTGCATTTTTTTCTTTAAGTGGAACGGGGAATTTAGACATTGATGTGATAGCCAGATCATAGGAACATTTCCCATGTGTTCAGATAAGCAAACATGAGTGAAAAATAGGAAGATGACATTTGGTAAAATGAGAAATGAGCTTGTGCTTTCTCATTGAGTTTATGAAGCCTTTTAAATCGCGCAAAAGGTTGCAAGTGTGAACCAAGCAGTTTATTTTATCAAACACGAGTTAATGTGTATGTTTGACCAGTAAGTCTGTTTGTTCACGAAGCCCTGAGGTGAAGGCCAGGAAAAGGCGTGGTGGAAGCTGGTGGTGACTTACCCCCAGAAGAGCCCAGACCTGGCGTCTGGGAGACCAGGTTCGAATCCCACCCTGCCCCCTACTGGTGGTGGTGACCTTTGGCAAGTTACGCAGCCTCTAGGAGTCCCGGTTTCCACCACTTTAAAATGGGGTTCCTAACACTGTCTTTACAGCGGTGTTACGAGGATTAGAAACAATATGTGCACAGTGTGTGGCCCAGAGAAGGTGCATGATAACCATACTCATGAAGAATTAAACCCTAGCTCCTCACAAGAGGTGGAGGCCTAGGGTGTCACCAGATGCTCCACAGTGTTGCCCCAGGGGGCCCAGCAGCTGAACAGTGGGCCCTGCTTTGTGAAGGAGGCCACTTGGTCTGGGCCACCTGGAGAGTTTTTCACCACAGGGTTGACTCGAATCTTTGCTGTCTTCAGGTCAGTCAATGTTTTTAGTCAATAGAAGTAGCATCTTGTGGGCGAATAGGGGCCATGGGTGCGTCCTGGTGGCTGAGGAGGGTATACTGAGAAGGAAAAACAGAGTCTGACTTCAGGGTAGGAAAGAGGACACGCAAACAAAACACAGCGCCCAGCAGGATTTGGGGCAGATCAGATTGCTTGTGTAGCCAGCAGAGAAGGATAAACTCAGCTCACGCTTTCCGACCAAGGGAATGTTAGACTTTGGGAATTACCCCCAAAGAATCCTGGACAGGGCATGTGCCAGATGCTTAGAATAAACCGAAGTATCCAGGTGGGGAGGCAACAGTGAGAAATGTCTCTGGAGGTGAACCTGTGTATGTGTGACTGTCAAGAAGCCCTTTATCGAGATAGGCACCCAGCTCTGTGGCTGCAACGTTTTACTTATAGTGGAAATAATATCTGTTCTATCCACGTTATAGAGTTTCCGTGAGGCTTCAGATAAAGTATCTGTAAAATGCCACCCCCTTTTTTTTTTGTAAAATGCCTTTTGTAAAGAATGGTGCCAGGTGAATACGAGTGTGTGTTTATGGCATTGTTGCCTTTGGCTGGCATTTCTTTCCCTATTGTTTGTGCCCGGATTGATCCTTCCTGTGGTCAAGTAGCTTCTACTGTGCTGCTTAGCATCATCACAGAGCACGCTGCTCACTTGCCTCTTGACTGTGGGGAAGGGATTGCTCAGGGAAAGAAGGGCTGTGGGTTTCCAGTGGTGGCCACAAGAGAAACTCCCAGCCTTCGGAGGCTGTCAGTGAGAGCCTACACGGGCAGCTCCGGAGCTCACAGTTCACCACAGAAGTGAGCAGGTGAGTCAGACAGGGTTTCAGAACATGTTTTCCTGGTTTCCAAGCTTCTGCAGAGATGAGGCGCTGCATCTGGGCCCTGTGGTGGCCGCCTTGCTAGTTTAGGCTTGTGTGGTAGAGCCTTGCGGTGGGTCACACTCTTCCCAGGTGGAAGCTTTGCTCACTGGTTGTGGCTCTGGCATTGCGTGAACAGCCTGCAGTTGAAGCCACTCGGAGGCCAGTACATAGAGGTAGGCTGTGGCTTCAGGAGGGGGTCAGTAAGGCCTGGGCCTGACACAGAGGAGGCAGGAGGCTGGGGGCTTGCTGATGGCAGAGGGAAGTGGTGTGCCACCTGAAGGTAAGGGCCTTCCCAGCAGAGGGTTTGGGGGGCGAGGACAAGGACAAGTTTGTGGTTCCTGCTGTGACATTTGAGGGTGGGGAAGCCCCCACTGGGACTTGATTCTTAGCAACTCAAAATGCCACCTCCCGCATCTCATGATTGATTTTTTTTCCCCTCCTTTAATACAAGATTGAAGTTTTGGCTACTGGGTAAAGAGTGAAAGGAAGAACTCTGGAATAGAGTCTCCTATTTGTATGAATTCCTTTGAGCATTGAGCATCTTGTGGTTCTTTCCCTTTGCTCTCCCTCCCCTTCCCTCATTAATATTTGAGTGTATACTGGGTGCTCGACATTATGCTGGGATGAGAGATACAGTAATAAACAGAATGATGGGGTTCCATTCTTCTGTGGGGTTTGCAGTCTTTGGGTATAGGTAGACATTAACAAATCATTGCACAAATAATTATGTAAGTATAACATGAAGTGCAATGAAGAGAAACGAAGAAATGAGAGTATTAAAAAGTGTATGTCTAATGTAAGGGGAAGTAAGAGGAGCTTTCTTGAGAGATCTGAAGAATGAGTAGGAATTTGCCACACCAAGGCAGGGGAAAGGAACAGGAATGATGGGAAAGTCTTCCTGGAGCACACCTTGTATGTGGAGTCTCTGGTGCAAAGAAGGTTGGCATTTTTGATGAAGTAAAATAAAGGTAGATTAAGCTACAAGTGTCAGAAAACCCAAAATAATATCGGCTTGAATAAAAGTTACATGTGTTCCATATAAAAAGAAGCAGTCCAGAGCTGATCCAGTGGCTCCCTGTTCATCAAGGACCCGGACAACTTCTGTCTTACTGCTTTGTCCCAGTCAGCATGTTGTTTCCATTTTATGGCCCACGATGTCTGCTCTGGCCCTGCCCAGCACATCTGTATTCCAGCCAACAGGAAGGAGGAAGGGACAGAAGAACATAGCTCCTTTCCTTCATAAGAAACCTCCTAGAAATTGCATGTATCACCTCTGGCTATAGCTTACTAACCAGAATTTGGTCACATGGACATACCAAGCTACACATTAGCTAGGACTTCAAGTACAATGTTGAAAAGGAGTGGTAAGAGGGGGGACATCTGTGCCTTATTCCTGATGTTTATGAGAAAGCTTCTAGTTTCTCACCGTTAAGTCTGATGTTAGCTATAGGGTTGTTGTTGGCTTTTTTTTTTTTTTTTTACATGCTCTTTATCCAGTTGAGGAAGTTCCTATCTATTTTTAGTTTGCTCAGAGTTTTTATCAAGAATGACTGTTAGATTTTGTCAAACGCTTTTTCTGCATCTGTTGATATGATCATGTGACTTTTTTCTTCTGATTTTTCTTCTTCAGCCAGTTGATGAGATGGATTACATCAATTGATTTTCAGATGTTATGTATCTGGGATAAATCTACTTGGTTGCGGTGTATAGTTCTTTTTTACATTGTTGGATTCAATTTGCTATTATTTTGTTGAGGATTTTTGCATCTGTGTTCATGAGAGATATTGGTCTATAGTTTTCTTGCAATATCTTTGTCTGGTTTTGGTGTTAGGGTAATGCTGACCTCATATAATGAGTTAGGAGGTATTCCCTCTGCTTCTATTTTCTGAGAGAGATTGTAGAGAGTTGGTATAATTTCTTCCTTAAATGTCCAATATGTTTTTATGAAAATTTCACCATAGAGAGATGTGAGCCCCAGAGGTAGGTGTCAGTCTCAGTCCTTGGGTGACTGGGCAACCTTAAAGCACTTACTTAAGTGCCTTGAACTTATTTTCCTTTTCTTTAAAATAGGGATAATACCACTTCCTTATAATGGTGTCCAAGGTTGTATAGACCTAGCACTGCCTAGCCTATAGTGAGCACTTAATAAATAGGAGCAATTTGTTTTAATTTTTTACTACACCAGAGTGACATTGTATGTTGAATTGTTGAAGGCACCATTTCTTACATACCTTTGGAGGATAAGGGTGGATAATTCCTAATTTCTTTTCTTTTCTTTTAAGATTTTATTTATTTATTTGACAGAGACACAGCGAGAGAGAGAATACAAGGTGGGGGGGGTGGTGGGAGAAGGAGAAGCTGGCTTCCAAATGAGCAGGGAGCCTGATGCGGGGCTCGATCCCAGGACCCTGGGATCATGACCTGAGCCAAGGCAGACGCTTAACGACTGAGCCACCCAGGCACCCCTCTTTTCTTTCTTGCTTTCTTGGTTTTAAGGATAGCTTAATCCTATTTTGTAGCTTTTTTTTTTTAACTTGGTGGCAAAAAATTCACTAAGGAATCTCAAAAACTAACTACTACTCTGGTGTGTCTGATGGTCAGAGATACTCTATATGGAGTGTGTTTAAACATTGACCCCAGTGGGTCTCTGTAAAGGGCAGTTATCCAATCGCTTGATCGGAGTGTGCCTTCTGCATTGCTTTCTTTTTTCTTTGACCTTGGGCTGATTCGTATAACACATGGCTGGAACTGTAGCCCATTAAGTGGGATTTGCCTTGCCCTGGACTCTGGCAGGACAGAAACCATAGGTTCTAAGGTGAGGATTGCTAGTCCTCAGTGCTGGGGGTGTCCCCTCTCTGGTTCCCTCCCACTTTGGGAAATACCTTATCCTCTGATTTGTTGCCAGTGAGTTTTTGCTCTAACCCCAGTGTGGAGATGAGCAGTGTGGTGATTTAAGAAAGATCCTGATGGGTAATGGTGGTGTTGCAAGGAGGAGGGCAAGTCAAGCAGATTGCAGATGTGTTCTGGGTGGAACCATAGGCCAGTTGGAGCTTTGCACATGCATACAAAAATGGAGGTGAAAAGTTTTTTTTTTTAATTTTTTGTGTAATCTCTACACCCAGCGTGGGGCTCAAACTCATAACCCCAGGGATGACTGGGTGGTTTAATCAGTTAACTGTCTGCCTTTGGCTCAGGTCATGATCCCAGGATCCTCAGCAGGGAATCTGTTTCTCCTTCTCTCTCCACCCCTCCCTCCCACTCATGCTCTCTCTTGTGCTTGCTCTCTCTCTCAATAAGATAAAAATCTTAAAAAAAAAAAAACTAAACTCACGACCCCAAGATCAAGAGTCAGATGCTCTACTGACTGAGCCAGCCAGGTGCCCCTTTTTAGGTTTTTATTTAAATTCCAGTTAGTTAACATGCACTGTAGTATTTGTTTCAGGTGTACAGTATCGTGATTCAGCCCTTCCATGCATCACCAGGCGCTCAGACGAGTACACTCCTTAATCCCCATCACCTACTTCACCCATCCCCCCACCCTGAAAAGCATTTTTATTTGTGCTTAATTTGTGATAATGGCAAATTTGTGGCAGGAAGGTGTAAAACCAGTTCCCCAGAGTTGAGTGTGTCCCCACAGTTGAGTAGGAGTAGGAGACTCCGGAGCTGTGGGGTCTGAAATAGAGCAGGCGTCCCACTGCGGGTGGGGAGGGCCAGAGGGGAAACAGTAGGGGGAGCACCTGCGCATCCCGTTTGCCGTACCCTGGAACTTCAGGACTCAGATGTCCGGTACCTCCTGCCTTCTGCCACTGTGACATCTTCCTTCACCACCTCTGTTTCTCAGAAAGCAGCTGGGCACAGTTCGGCAGCACAGTGAATATTTGAGAAGGTACATACTTCGTTTCAGACCAGATAACTTTTATCAGCCTCGATAATTTCCGTGAGTTCTGAAATAGACTTGGCACACCAGGCAGGGTGTCTGCTTATAGTCTAGCAGTGGGGGTGCAGGATTGCCTGGTTCTGAACTGCATTTGCATTTTACCCTGGGGCTATGGTCCTGGAGCGTACTTTTAATATGTAGAAGTCAGGAAGAACTAATTGGAGTGCGTTCAGGTCTTTCATTGGGTTCCACTTGGAAGGCTGTGGTTTAGAGGACGCTGTATGTTCAAGTCCCAGTCTCCCCAGGTATCAAATGGAGACAACACCAAACTTGCAGAGGCATATCGCGGTTCCTCCTTCTTGGATGTCCCTCTCTATCTATCCAGCCAGTGTGCAATGAGGCCCAAGTGGGGTTGTACCTCCTATCATTGTAGCAATCTGTTTCCCCTATTCGCTCCCTATAGCCAAATCCAAGTCCCCAGAATGGTGCCCTAATCACCAATCAGGTAGGGAACAATTTATTTTAAAGCTCAGTGATTCATTTCACAAATATTTTTTGGGCATCTCGTACATGCCAGGTGCTGTGATGGGTGCTGAGGATACAAAGATGAGTAACCCACTGCCCAGGAGGTCATACTGGACTAGCAGAGACAGATGCATATACACTGGTGGTTACAGTGTAGAAATTGCAGAGATGGGTGGAGAAATTATGTGAGGATGGAGGAAGAGTATCTCTCTCTGCCTGGGGTGTTTGTTGTGGGGCAGAGTTAGAGTGGAAAAGGAATTTGGGTAAAGGAAACAAGCTTGAATAAAGACATGGAGTTAAGACACATCATGGTATCTTTGGAGAAGGCAGTTGGGGTTGCTGGAGTGGGGTGGGGTGAGGCTGGAGACAGAGGAAGGGGCTGGTCAAGAAAGACCTTGTGTGCCTGGTTAGGGAGCTTGAGCTCTATTCACAGGCCAGCAGTCCTTAAGGGACAGGACATGCCAGCAGAGATGGGAGAGGCAGGTGTTCGCATTGGGAGTGACCACCCCATTGAGCACCCTGGGTGAGGTGGACGGTGCTTGCTTGGAAGGTGGTTTGGAGTGCTGGACACCAGAGTCTCCTTTTAGGAATATCTGCAGTTGTCTAGAGACAGAGGCGATGAGGACCACAGGAAGCAGAGATGGGCAGGAATGGATGTTAGGATTTAAGTTCTGATTATTAGAGAAAGGCAGAATGAGGAAGCAGGTGCCAAGAGTGATCAGCGTTCTGCTTTTTCTATTTGAGGCTCTACTCATATGCTTCTCCCTTTCTTGGGAGGATTTTTTTCTGATCTCTGGCCCCAACTTTGCTATACAACTCTGGCCCCAATTGCCCCTGCTTGTTATATCTTGTTTTGTATTGTTCTTAAGTTTGTTTTGCTCTCTCTAAGAAGGGAGGGGGGCTGTGCTTAAAGGTTAGGGACTGTATCTTATACTTTTTTGGTGCAATTTTAGTTGTTAAATATTTATGCATACTATGATTGGGCTTTAGGCAATTTATTCCATTTATTTCTGGTTTTCTTCTAAGAGAGGACGGAAGAATTGAACACAGATGTCAAACGGGAGGTTTCCTCCATCCAGAGGAATACATTTGTGGATTTGTGTCTAAAAGGGAATTTAAATAATTAAATACATATCAAAATCATCTAAAAGGAATTTAGAGATTGGGGTTTTAGAATAGGCTAAGCTTTTTTGCCATTGAGTTCTGGAAACAGCTTACCTGGAGAGGTTCCTCTGGTGGATTGGCAGTGGCTTGATCATCTAGGATAATTAATTTAACTGTAGCATAATTCATTGCTATTTCTGAGGAGTTTGTGTTTGTGATTCCCTCTGCAGGTCCGGAGCCCAGTACCCAGTGTGAGCTGTCACCCGTCAATGCCTCCCATCCGGTGCAGGCCTTAATGGAGAGCTTCACCGTCTTGTCGGGGTGTGCCAGCAGAGGCACAACAGGGCTGCCGCAGGAGGTGCACGTCCTGAACCTCCGTGCTGCTGAGCCGGGGCTCGGCCAGCCCCAGAAAGAGGTAGGCACAGGTGCCAGCTTTCCACTTACTGCCCCTCTGTGCTTGTAAAGACACTTCTCTGAACAAAGAGGCCTTTTTTTTTTCCCATCCTGAGTTTAACAAGGATGCTTATGTTATGTAAGTGGGGAGGGGGACACAATGTACACTCAAGAAAAGGATTTCAAATAACAGATTGCTCTCTGGACCAGGCAACTCTAGGATTTCTTTCTAGAGAGATTTTTCAGCTTCGTAACTTTCCTGACTTCCCATATTGGAAAGAATGTTCTTAAGGATTTCATCTTTGAAACATGGCTGTGAAATAACAAAATAGGTGACGTTTTTCTGTAATTGTAGAAGATCTTTCTCATCCTCTCCTGTGACCTGTCTTTCTTCTTTCTTTGCGTTGTCTTATGAACCTGTTGCTCCTGCAGGATGAGTCAATGGAAATGGGAAACATTCCAGTAAAGAGGGCAGTACTTTGTACTTGCCGGAAAAGCCTCCTTATGCCATCCGGGCAGCTTCTCGAAGATAGCGGTGGTCTAGGTGGTGGTGATGGTGATGAGCCAGGCTCATAGTGCCTTTTAGTATTTCACCTGTCCTCAGCACTGTCTGAAGCATTCATACACTTACCCCACAAAGTCCTGTGATGATCCTCATTTTACAGGTGACAGACAGGTGCAGAAATAACTCACTTTCACAAGGTCATCACCGTAAGAGAAAAATGGCCTTCTCTTTCCTGTGGCTCAGAAATGACCTAGATTGTGGGTAATGGTCATCATACTTCTTTTAAGATAACACGCGGTTGTCATTCTTTCTATTTTTAAGTCTCTGTGTCTCAGAAATGTTATCAATCAGGTATTCCCTCTCTGGGGAGAGAGAAACCACAATAAATCCTGATAACAGCGAAGTGTAGGAAAACTAATGCCAAATGGAATTTATCTTTGAGTTTTCTTCTGGTCAGGGAAGTTAATTTCCAGAACTGTTTGTTTATGTGCCTTAACCACTCTGCCTTTTGGGGGGAGTAGGAATAGGAGAGGTGAGGTGTCCAGAAGGAAAAGCAAACTGATTTTAATCTCGTGAAGGTGTGCAGAGTTGGCTCGTTTCAAAGACAAATCATCTAACCTTTTCAGCTCCATTGGAAATTATCGTTAATACCTTTGGTTGCTTGCCATGGTTGCAGCAGTGCCTCTTTCAGGGCAGATTTCTTTATCCTGGTAACGTGTCTTTAATTCTTAAAGTATGGGGGAGACTTTGTGGTGGGAGGGAAAGGAGGAGGAGGAAATGCAGTTCCTATGAAGCGTTGCTGACTCCAGCAATTCTTTAGCAGCAATAGTTACTCATTTTATATGTGCTCTCTCCGAGGAACTAAGAAGGAAAAGAAAAGTTCGAGCTGTTACAGAAGCAGCAACAGCAGAGATTCTGGCTGTTAAATTGTGCGTTACTGTTGTTGACCGTGACAATAGATTCAAATAAGACTATCGAAGCAAAAGAAAAATACCTCTAGGAATGGCCGCTGAGTTCTCCCACACTTGCATTTCGGTGTTAGATTAAAACGTTCACGCAGTCCGGAGGATACATCAAACTAGCCGGCATCCGGGGACATGGTATGTTCAATGAGGGAGTAAAGAGATAGGGCCTAGAGGGGATAGTCTCTAAAATTTGCTTAAAAACCCTAAACATTTTTCTTCTTTCTACAGTATTCATATAGTATAGGTATGATTTGGGGTTAGTGATGTGAAGATATTTCCAAGAGTGGGCACCTGAGGGCAGTTGCATTCTTTCTTTCTTTGGGGACTTTCTAAGTATTAGATGGTTGTAGTTCAATCCTGTTTGAAAACAAGATGTTGGGATATGTGATCTTTGGAAATGCCATCTGGCTCTGAGCTGCTCTCGTATAGTAGGCCTTGGGCTATTTTATGTATAGAGAGTGTAGAGGATAACATGAGCAGTTGGGCCACGAGAGAATGAAAAGAGAAGCAAAGAGAGATTCTTTATGGATGGTAAGATGGGGGTGGAGAAATATTAAATCTCTCTCACCTTCATGAATGACTGTGCAGCCATGCAGTTTTTAAAATCATTTGAACTACGTGACCCAGCAATTCCACTTTCGTAACTGTATACCCAAGAGAAGTGATAACGAATGGCCACACAAAAACTTGTCCATGGATGCTCATGGCAGTGTTACTCATATTAGTTAAAAAGTGGAAACGACCTGAATGTCCATCTACTGATGAATGGGTAAATAAAGTGTGTTCTGTCCACACAATGAAATATTACTCAGCAAAAAGAAGGAATGAAATACTGACGCATGCTGCTCCCTGGAGGAACCTCGAAGACATGATGCTAAGTGACAGAAGACAAAGAAGGCAGAAAACAAAAGGCCACATATTATACGAATCCATTTGTATGAAATGTCCAGAAAAGACAGATTTATAGAGATAGAAAGTGAGTTAGCTGTTGCTTAGGGCTAAAGGGCAGAAGAGAGAAGTAGGGGTTGACTGCTAACGAGTACAAGGTTTCTTTGGGACGGACAGGAATATTCTAAAATTAATTTGTGGTGATGGTCCCCCCATTGAATATGAATATGCTAAACACCATTGATAAATGTGAAAATATATTAAAAACCACTGGATTGCATTTTAAATGGGTGGATTTTATGGTATATGAATTTTATCTCAGTGGAGCTTTTTTTTAGTTTTTTAAAAAGATTTTATTTATTTGTTTGACAGAGCAAGAGAGTACAAGAGGGGGAGCGGTGGGAGAGGGAGAAGCAGGCTTCCTGCTGAGCAGGGAGCCTGATGTGGGGCTCAACCCTGGGATCATGACCTGAGCTGAAGGCAGACGCTTAACTGACTGAGCCACCCAGGCGCCCCAGTAAAGCTGTTTAAAAGACAATAATTCAACCTGCTAGTATTCTAAATTAGCCAATACAGTTTATCTTGACTGTATTCACTTTTTTTTTTTTAAAAAAACAAGATTGCTTCGTCTTCCAACCTAAAGTCGCCTCCTTTTTTTTCCATTGTTCTCAGTGGATAACTTGGTTTTTGTAGATATGCTATTACATGGTCTGTGCTAAAAATCACAGCTGATCTGTTTTGGGGGTGATAGTGGGAGGTAGCCTTTCTGTATGCCTCTACTGAGTATTAAAGGCAAATATTTTTCAAAATGAAATGAGGTAATTGCTTACAAATTAGCAAAAAGAATGCCATATTGCCTCCCAGGTATAATTGACTTTGACTCTGGTGACCAAGGTAGTTGTTTTTCACCATGTCCTCCTTAAATGGGAGGGAATTACTAAATCAACCCTCTTTCCCCCAGCTTGTTATTGGTGCAGGATCAGCAGTAAGATCTATTGTAAATGAACCCTTCTCTAACATTTTGCTAAATTCCTACCTCCCAGGAGTCTTAAGGTTCTTCAGCTGAGGAGAGGCTGCTGCTTTTCCTGTGTGGAGGAGGTGACAGATCCTACACCTGGAAGTAATAACCACAGCAGGTTGACAAGATGTGGGGAAACAGTTGCGCTTAAGTTAGAGAAACAATTTTACAGGCCAGCAGAGAATTTGGATCAGAAACTCGCTTGTTACAGTAATGTATACAAAGCCTTCTGTAGCAAAGCACTGTTTTGCCATTGGCCTCCCGGCTGGGTTCTCCTCAGGACAGCATAGAGACCTATAATTGTATTTTTCATCTGAGACCACACCTCTCATTTGTAATCATTGGTTTTGGAAACAACAGGCCTGGAAGTGAACAGGAAACTTGAAAAAGACTCTCTGGCGACAGAGAAGGGCAGAAGACAGTAAACAGCCCCGAGAGATCAGTTTTGTCTTTTAGAATAAGCGGGCACTGGTGTCATCATTTTCATCCTATAAAAACCAGCTCCTCTTGCTCTTTGACTTCAAAGTAAAATGCACCCCCACCCCCCATCAGAGTTTGGGCCTTCAGGGTGTTTCCTGATTCCTGAGAGGAGTTATAGCACCACCAGAGGTTTGTTTACTGTAACATACTTTCATTAGTTGCTGGAATGGCAACAATTTTGTTTCCTATCTAATTTTTATTGCGACCTGCTTTTATGTGGTGATGTGTCTTTTCTATTTCCGACTTATCTAATTGCCTGTTTACAAGGAAAAGCTGCTGCGGGTAAGCCCCTAGTTAGCATTACCTACGCGTATAAAGGACATGGTGTTTAAATTTATGTATTTGTCCTGACATTAAAGCAGCAACTCTTAATGGATGTGCCAGTAACTGGCTGTATGGAGGAAAGTTCTGGAAGGCTCCATTGTCATGGGAAAGGGACCAGGTTTAATAATTCAGAACCCTTCCTACTTCCATGTATTTGCTTATTCTTGGCCTCATTCTAAAGCAAGACATCTCAACAGTATAAGCAGAACTGCAGAATGAGGATAAAGAAAAAAGAAAAGCACAGTTGTGAGCTGTATGGGTTAATGTGGTTGGTACGACTGACTATGAAATTTGGATCCATGCTTCTTGGCAGGCAGGGCCAAATGGGATGTGTGGTTAATCACACATGTGGCTCCAAGTCACTTTTACTTTGTACCTTCTCGAGGACTGTGGCATACAGTTGTTCCTTGCCTGCTTCTTTTGAGGGCAGGAAAAACCACAGTTGGGAGAACGAGAAGGAAGTTCACACATCTGTCTGAAATGCTAACTCCTCTGCTTGCCTCTTAACAATTCCCTTACCCACAGTTACTTGGTTACGAGGCTTAGGGAGGCAGTGGACGCTGGCTCTTTTGGACTCTGCGGTCCAAGCTGTCCCCGCATTTCCAGCCCAGCTCCCTTCTACCGTCAGCTCTTGCCTTGTTCCGGGCCACGAGACCCGCTCATCAGTCTTGTTTGGCTCCGCCTGTTAGGTGAGCCCCCTGGTCTCCCACTGAGGCTTTGGGTTTCCTGCATAGGCTTGTGACAGCTCATTCCAGTGCTCCCAGTCCCTTTTCATTCCCTCCCTTGTGGCTTTGGGGGCAGTATTAAGGTTGGTCTCTTGCTGTCTTTTTTCCTTCCTCCTTTAGAAGATTATCACATCAAGTGTTAGTAATTATAAAATGCAGGGAGCTGAGGAGCCCTTGTACTTTCCGTGGCTATTAATGGCCACACTAAGTGCCGCCTCCCATCTGTCCTTCATAGTCCATTGTTTCCTCCCCTCCCCGCCCATAAGGCTTTCAGCTGCCTTCACACAGTAACCCACTTGTTCTCTGCTTGCAATCCATGACTTGTTGTAACCAAACTTGCTTGAACCATGTGATAAGGGAGAACGAACACATCAAGGGACGAACGAACACACGAGCGCTTTAGTATGTGGGCTTTGACATCTGAATTGACATCTTTTTTGCTTACTTGGGGGTATCTGGAAGTTCAGGGATTAAACATTTTGGAGATCGCTACTACCTACCTACTTAACTACCTCTACACAGTCTTCCCTCTGTTTCCACAGTATTAGTAGGTGGACAACTTCTCTCTTCCCCCTTAGTTATTAGAATATAGACAGAACGGTGAGGGGGTTGGGGGAATGGGCTGGTGTCTTAACTTTACTCATCACCACTAAAAGAACTGATACAGAATTTCAAGACTGGCTTTTTGGAGACTAGGTATGTGAGAGCAGAAGTATCCAATGAACACTGAACTGTAGCACACTAGCTACATTCCTTCTCTGTCTGGGGCATTTTTCCCACTGCAGTTATTCACAAGTGACTTTCTAATGCTAGTCCTGTGTATGTGCAGAAAAAGTCCAAATAAACTCAAGGCTATTAATGTTTCAGATCTTACATGTAGTATATGCTTAGCAAGTGTCAGAGTAAACTGCTCGCACACACACACTGTATATTGGTGAAATTTCATTCCTAAACAAATACCTTCCATGTATAAATGCTGCCTGGTGTTTGTTTAAATGGAGGTTGTTTTGGAAATCACTCCAGCCTATTAGGTAAGAGTGCCTCTGAACTGACCATTTTGTTGCAGAACTACAGCAGATGTATCAGAAAGTTAAACTGATGACAAGGGTCACAGTTCTCAATTCATTTGAGTGTTTGCTGTGGAAGTTATTTCATTAACTTGAAAGACAGCTGAATCTGACTCTCACGTAGGATTGGAGACCCTAAATAAATAGGCCAGTCACATCATTTGAAGGGAGCTGCCCCTTCCCTCGAACAAAGAGAGTGCAGTTTAAATGATGACACCCCACCGGGCAGAATGCAGGTGCTAGGCCAGGACTGGGTAGAGGAGCAGGGTTGGGGACAGCATGGCAACTAGACCTGGCTGCTGGCTCAACAGAGGATGATGCAGGCCCGTTTAGAACTGGCTACACTAGTCAAGGATGGTTTCTGACATGTTGGGGCAAGATGTTGAATCAGAAACTACAGCTAACTCTCAAGTAAGAACTCTCCAAAAACCTGGTTTGGGAATTCTAGAAAAAGTGAAAGCAGAAATCAGAGTGATAATAGTCAACATTAGGGCTTAGCAGACAAATGAGGACACAAACTAAGCAAAGAAGTTACAACATTCCTACCAAGATGCTGGCTGGCCACATCGCTTAAGCCCTGTCATTTATCACAGTAATGTCCAGATGCTGTAAAATTGCCCTTAGAAAGCACTGCTCCTTGTCCCACCAGAGGGATGGAGCCTGACTGGACTCTGCCATTTTGGCATGAGGTAATGCCGGGTTGTATTCTTTGCTGGCTGGGAGGGGACAGATTGAAAAAGCCTCTCTTATTGTTGCCTCTTGCCCAGTCTGGAGAAGAGACTACCTTGACCCCCTCTAAAATTTGTCCAGCAGCAGAGTTTTCTAGCCAGTGTGGTGTTTGTCTTTATGGAGGTTAGGGCTACAGCCCTGACCCATGCTGTTGTTGCCATGGTAACTCCTCAACTGCTAAAAAAAATTGTAATTTCCTAAAAATGTTGTTAGAAAATGTTTTAACAGGGGCACCCTCCACATTTGAAAATGTGACTTTTTGCTTGAAGGACATTTTGGAGAGCATTTTAAAAAGCGGTAGACCAAAGTAAGGAGCAGGTCTACAAATCTGAGACCCAGATGTGCTGATTGGGCAAATGCCCAGCCTGTGTGTGCAGAGTATCCAAATCTCCAACTTGTACTCTCTTGTTTTCATTGCTTATCTGCTCTGTTGACATTTTGTTTGAGAATAAAAAGAAATTTACTGCTAATATCTCTGATTTAAATACTTACATTCTGCAGAAATGTTTCTTATATCACTTTCAGTCGTTTCCCCACTGCGTTCTCTGAATATCTCTGTGAAAATTAGCGTGTTTATTTTACTTTTCTTTCTTCCACAGTGAAGAGGCCATGCGTGAACTTGGCCCTGCCAATCATCTCTCCACACCACTGTATTTCTCTTATCCTTGTCTCTCCAACTTCTTGAATGAGTGAACATCTGTGTCCTGCCTCTCCCTTCTTTCCTCCCTGCAACCTGACTTCTCTTCTCCTGAGCTTCTCTCTGATGATGCCCTTCTGACCAACCACTGGGATGCCAGGACTGGAGGCAATCCAGTTTTAACTACCTGACAGAGGAGACCAGGGCCAGGGAGTGGAGTGACGACTTATTCGCTGTCAAACAAGAAGTTGGTGCCAGTGCCGGACTGGAACCCGGGGACCCTGATTCCTGTGGCAGAGCTCTTTCTCCCATAGCATCTTTCCCCACTTTGTTCCTCCTTGGCTCCTTTTTCTGTCCTCCCTTTTCTGGCATCTCCTTCTGGGCTTCAGGATGATACCTTAGCCTGGTTCTCCTTCTACTTTTCCGTCTGTTTTTCTGATTCTTTCCCAGCTCTTCCTTCTCAGCGTTTCCTACCTGGAGTGTAGTCTTTGGCCTTTGTTTCCCCCCCTCTCTCTTGTCCGTGAGGTCGCTTGTCTGTTTTCGGGATTTGAGTTGTCACCTCCATGTGGAAGGCTCCCAACGCTCTCTCCAGGCTTCTGCAGTAGAGCTCCAGTCAGGGTTCTCCAGAACGCTGCCCCTCAGGTCTTACCTCAAGCTCCCAGGTGCCTGAGATGTGCTGTGGAGGAGTAGCTATCAGTAAGGGTCCTTGTGGTGTTAAGCTCAGTCACTCGCCGAGCATGTGCCTCTGGGGGAGTTACTTCGTTCTCTAAGCCCCTTTCCTCATCCGTGAAATGAGGATGATAGTAGCAGTTCTCGAGAGAGTTTACTGAGGATTGAGAGGTGTCCGTATGGCATGTAGGGCTGCCAGGTATGCCTGGCACACAGTAAACAATCAAATGCTAGAGCTCTTTTTATTGCCTCTAAAACTGAATGTAAGCCGGTTTTCTCCTTCCCTCAGTGCTGGTTATCAGCCCAACTTCCCTGTCCCGCCAGTGCCACTGCTACCATCTGTCTTGAGACTTTTGAACCATCTTGGATTTACCCATCCCTTTCAAATCCTGTATTGGTCAATCACCAAGTTTTATCGACATTTCCTCTGAAATGTCTCTTGAATTTCTGTGTTCTTCTCCACTCACCCTGCAGCTTTTTAAACCAGTTTCCTGGGACTGATTGTTGCAGTCTAGCTTGTGGATCGCTTCTTAAAACAATTTTCTCTACATAATATCTCATAATTCACTCGTTTACAGACGCATTCAGTGTTACTCATTGAAGAGTTGAACACTGCGTGCTAGGTAGACATCCTGCTCCATTCTTACTTGTGTTTATGTCTTCAGCACTTATTGAGGATTGATGGCAAATAAATGTAGTGCAGTGTGACAAAAAATATGACCATTACTTGTTCTAAAATTAACAAAATTTTGCAGGAGCCCAAAAGAGGGAGTGGTAATTCTATCTGCAGGTAAGGGAAGGATTCCCAGAAGAGAGAGCATTTAGTAAAGGGCTTGAAAGTCAAGTAGAAGTTGCTGGGTAGAGGAGGAGAGAGGCCTCAGTATATACAGAGAGAAAAGCAGAAACCACATGTAGAGGAAAGTTCCTCCATGTTCATGGTGTGGCTGGGGTACAGTTCAAGGAGTGCAAAACTATGGCCTTTGGGCCAAATTCTGCCTGCTGCCTATTTTGTATATACATAATTTACATACCATAAAGTTTACATTTCAGCACTCCAGAAAGAAACTTTGTACCCACTAGCAGTCACTCCTCATTGCCTGTGGTCCTACCCTTGGCCCTAGACAACCGCCAGTCGACTTTATTTCTTGATAGATTTGCCTATTTTGGACATTTTCTTTAGATGGACTCATCCAGTATATGTGACTTCTATGACTGGCTTCTTTCACTTAACATAATGCACTTGAGATTCACCCATATGGTAGCATGTCTTAGTTATTTCATTCCTTTTTATTCCTGAATAGTATTCCGTTGGATGGCTATACCATATTTTGCTTATTCATTCACCAGTGTGATGCCTGTTTTTGTAAACAAAGTTTTTTTTGTTTTGTTTTTGGGGTTTTTTTTGGTAAATAAAGTTTATTGGAATATAGCCATATCCATTCATTTATATATCGTCTGTGGCTGCTTTCTTACTATAATGGCAGAGTTGAGCAGTGTGACAAAGCCTGAAAGATTTAACGATCTGGCCATTTGCAGAGAAAGTTTGCCAACCACTGGAATAGGGATGGGGACAGTGATGGGGACAGTGGGAGGTGGGGTGGGCTGGGGTTTGAAAGTGGAAGATGAGGGGCGCCTGGGTGGCTCACTCGGTTAAGCGTCTGCCTTTGACTCGGGTCATGATCCCAGGGTCCTGGGACTGAGCCCGCATCATGCTCCCTGCTTTAGTGGAGAGTCTGCTTCTCCTTCTGCCCCTCCTCTCTGCTCATGCTCTCTCTCTCTCAAATAAATAAATAAAAATCTAAAAAGAAAAAAAAGAAAAAGAAAGTGGAAGATGAGTGGAAAGGCTGCATAAGTGAGGGTTTGGATTAACCCTGTGGATCCATGTCTTTCCAACTGTGGAATCCCTTAGAGATGCTTAAGTGCAGATTCCTGAACCTCACCTGTAACCTTGCAGGTGAATCCATTGCCCCATACCTTTTTTCCTAATTCCACATGAATTTCTCTCCGAACTCAGACTGTGCCAAACCCGTCCGTGATCCTTTACCCTCCTCCTCTCCCTCTCTTCTAAAGATTGCTTTGAACCCCTCCTTCTCCCCTCACCCCTAGTCTGTACCTCCTCAGAGTATGGGATTCTGTATTTTCTTATTATATTATTTGGTGCTGAATCATGTGTGTTAATCTTGCACACCCAGCTGGTGAGTGGACTCCTTAGGGGCAGGAACCAAGTCTTGGACCTCTTTTGCATTGTGCATATTGGATTCTTGAATGATACTAAAGATGTTATTTAAGGTATCACTGTAAGTTTTTAAGCTACTCCCCTTTTCTTTTTATTTATTTATTTATTTTTAAAGATTTTATTTATTTATTTGAGAGAGAAAGAATGAGATAGAGAGAGCATAGGGGGGGGGAGGGTCAGAGGGAGAAGCAGACTCTCCGCCGAGCAGGGAGTCCGATGCAGGACTTGATTCCGAGACTCCAGGATCATGACCTGAGCTGAAGTCAGTCGCTTAACCAACTGAGCCACCCAGGTGCCCTCCCCTTTTCTTTTTAAAGATTTATTTATTTTAGAGAGAGAGAGAGAGAGAGAGATTGAGAGAAAGAGAGGGGGGAGGGGCCGAGGGGGAGAGAGAGAGAGAATCTCCAGCAGACTCCCTGCTGAGCAAGGAGCCGGACACAGGGCTGGATCCTCCAACCCTGAGATCATGACCTGAGCTGAAATCAAGAGTCGGATGCTTAACCGACTGAGCCACCCAGACACCCCAGGCTACTCCCCTTTTCCACAGCGTACCTTTATTTGATTTGCATTATATCCGTGGATTTGGTGTTTGTCCTCAGGTCCTTCTTAACCACCATAGCTAAGCAGGTATCCTTTATTTTGGATTACGGCTTTGATTTATTTTTCCTAATTGAGCCTCATGCTCCTGCAGTTTACTCTCAAGTATCCAGAGCTCTGTGTCAGTCTTTGCCCACTCCGTTTCTGAGTTTGTTACATTTTTCTCCACTCTTAGAGATTTTAGTCAATCTGCTAGCAGACTAGGTAGTCCTTGCCCTCAGCTGGGTAAAAAGCTCTAAATGGTTTTTGATGCCGTGCTGCTCCCTTGGGTGGCTTATACGATCTGAGCCAGGTTTGAAGTTAGACCATTAAGAATGATCTGTCCTCATGATGTAGGAGGGTGATTCCCAGCCAATTCTTAATATTGCTGGAATTAATTAACCTTGATTCCGCCAATTGAGAGAGGGCATTTTACTCTACCCTGTATTGTTAAATACCTAATAACGTGATTTTTTTTTTATTTTGTTTTTTTGCTCAGTGAGCACTTAAAATATCCCTGCCTGTATAGTAATTTGTTCCCTGTTTAATGTGGCTTTTTCCTTTGTTTACTCTGGACTCAAGTCTTTGTAGCTTGTTTTCTAAGTCAGCTCAAAAGCTGCTGGTCATTGGATTTGGCAGCCTTTTCAAGCTTTACCCACCAGAACCCTACAGGAAGTTGTGTGTCGGCCAGAAGAGTCTGTTTATTTAGAGCATGGTGTCCAGCAGAAGCAATCTATTTATGAGGGTCTGTTCTTAAAGACCCAGGAATCCGAATCCCTGTTTGGGAGACCTGCTGCTTTGACTCACATTGCAAATGTGTGCTCTGTCCTTTCCTTTCCAGACTGCCAGGGCACCTCAGCTAGACTGGTGGTTAATTGAAATAGTCTTTTCCCTGAGTTCCTTGGCCTCGTCTGAAATGCCGAAGTATTAATGCCCAGAAACTAGATAGCTCTTTTAACCTCATCAGAATGGGATTGAAAAAGATTTTTTTTAATGAATTAGCTTTTATGAGTTTATTGATCACCATTTTTAAAATATTCTGATAGGATTTTGCTCTGAAGGCCCTCCTGATTTAGAATGCTAAAACTAAGTGGAAATGGCCATGCTTTTGACTCCTGGGAATGGTTCCTTGCCCACAGTCATCTGGTATTGTCTGCGTTCTAGTCCAAGACATCCTGCAATACCGTTTTTATATTAATGGCATTTTTGACCTAAACTGCAGAGTCCTTTGGCTGAATCTAGAATTTTTACATCCTTTGGGGGAAGAGAGGCACATTGCAGGTATGATTTAGCTTCTTCCGAAGATAGAAAGATCTTCAAATATTGGGTCTAACTGTGAGCCAAAGAGAGTCAACCATAGGATCCGGGATCAGTGCAATAGCCTAATTCTTGCCTGGAGCCCAAATACCACATGTGCATATGAAAGTTTAATTTCTCTTTGTTGATTCATGTGTACACCCCTCTGATTCTTTCTGAATCTGCTACAGCAAGTTGGTGATGAGGCTGTAGGTTTTATGTGCCTAGCACTGGGCTTGCCACAGGGTAGGTACTCAATACCTGTGCACTGAGTTAAGTCTGAAACAGCATTCGTTATCTTAAGAGGTGAACCCTTGGCAAGTGTGGTCTCACTCCTACTGATGTAAGCACATGTGCAGGTGCCTTGGGAGAGAGGAAGAAAGAGCTATGGCCCCTGCTGAGAGGACCGAGAAACGGAAGGTGGACAGAAAATGGGAGATCACATTTCTTAGCTCTAGCCATGCTGTGGGGTGGGTGGGTGGTCTTTTAGTGGTCTACAGTTTGATCATTCTGTGGGTTGGAAGTTGTACTGAGACTTCTACCTCCAAATAGCTACTACTTATAGAGCATTGGCTTGCTTGAAGTCTTACGTAAATTTAACCACTTAAGTTAAAAACAATACCTTACTCATTCCTCTGCTACTACTCTTAACCTCAAGTAGAAAGACATGCAGGTAGTGTATTCCTTGGGAATCAGTAGTTTCTGAAGATACAGGAGAAAGCTCAAGTCCAAGGGAGCTAAAGGTCCATCTGGACATGCACATGCATGCCTTGTTGTGAGATTTATGGGCATTTAGGGTGTCTCCTTGGCTTGCCACTTTGAGTCTCAAATTTGAGGGCCTTTCAAAATCAAAGGCGATTCAAGAATTTAATTTCTAATGAAGAGTCATCATGCTTGGGCATTTTGCCTTTGTCATCTGGCCCTGGAGGACTTATGGGACCCATTTGCTCTCCTGTATTTTCTGAAACACGCCCCCCCCCCCCCGCCCCGATTTTTATCTTTTGCCATTAGCCAGAGGGCTCTGCCTGTCCCCATTGTGGAGGGGACAGGCAGACCCAGGTGTGTGTGTGTGTGTGTGTGTGTGTCTTGCCCTGGTTTAGAAACCATTAGTTCTTTCTGTGGAGCCCAGCACCCCTTAGAGGCTTTAAAACTGGCCCTTTATTGCTTTTTCTATGTTGTCAGTGTTGCTGTTTTGTTTCCTGCTTTCATAGGAGTTGAAGATTACACTCTTTTTCTCTCCTTATCATTGCTGGTTGTTAAGATAGTGAGAGTGTAAATGAAATGGTAATAGTGCCATTGTGAACAATCTCCGAAAAGATTTTTTTTGTTCGTTTTTAATGCTGTAAATATCTAATTCCCAGTGTTTTAGTTGGAAGCTGTTCAAATTTCCCAAATCATAAAATCTTTTAAAGCCCACTCCAAGTTACTTTTTCTTGATTCCATTCTCCCCCTTTTTTCATTAAAAAGAAGGAAAAAAGAAGAAAATGTCTTTTCGAATAGAGAAATCACCTCTGTTTATTAGAGACCAGAGTGATATGGACCCCTGACTTGCTGTGAGTTTTTTTGATGTGTTTTGGAGTTGTGTACACGGGTAATATTTAGTCCTGTTTTTGCCATGTGTTTTTATATACATTTCCTAAACACTTTCCCTGGCGCGGTCCTATGACTGTGTATATGTCCTACATGTGTTTCCTATTTTTTATGACTCATACTTACGGTACTCATAAAGATTTATCCTTTATCTTGGCTCTGAGTAATGAGTCCACTTGCACATTTCCAGCAGAGATGTGGGTTGGGACTTTTGTATTTAATCTTGCAGGGGAGGCCTCTCGAAGGCCTAGTGCAGGAAGCATGACCTATTCATCTGAAGGTACTAGTCACTTCTCCTCCTCGAGGGAGCAGTCAGCTCAGTTTTTGTGGATTTATTAATTTGTATTTTCCAAGTTTTCCTTTCTCTTTGCCCCTTTTAGCCATTCTCCTGCTTATAGTGAGACCACCAGAAGGCGACTGATGGAACAAAAGCTCTGATCCTTTTCCTTGCTGGTAACTGTGTTAAAGGGTTTGGTGGAGGAAGAAATGGAAATAATGAAGCTGAAATGATATCTGTATTACATGCAGTAACAAACACTCATGGGGTCTTCTTGGGTTCAAATAAACATTCAGACGGAAGAGACTATCACAGGGCACAGGTGGCTTTAGCCTACTTAAAGGGATACAGGCTAAGGACCATAGCTTACAGCAGAGCGGCATGGTGTTCCTCTTTTTTGGATGCCTTGTGGCTTTTACACATCAGTTCATATAACCATCCAGAGCTCTCCAGTTGATGGATCAAATGCCAGGGGTGTGTGTGTGTGTGTGTGTGTGTGTGTGTGTGTGTGTGTGTGTGTGTGTGTGTGTGTGTGTGTGTGTGTGTGTGTGTGTGTGTGTGTGTGTGTGTGTGTGTGTGTGTGTGTGTGTGTGTGTGTGTGTGTGTGTGTGTGTGTGTGTGTGTGTGTGTGTGTGTGTGTGTGTGTGTGTGTGTGTGTGTCTTGCCCTGGTTTAGAAACTTTATACCTCCCAGGAGCTAGTAGGCAACTATGCTCATAGAAATAGTTTCCCTGTGTGTGTGTGTGTGTGTGTGTGTGTGTGTGTGTGTGTGTGTGTGTGTGTGTGTGTGTGTGTGTGTCTTGCCCTGGTTTAGAAACTTTATACCTCCCAGGAGCTAGTAGGCAACTATGCTCATAGAAATAGTTTCCCTGGTGCCCATGAAGGAAATGCTCGATTTATAAGAGTTACTGATCTCAGCGAAGCCCCTAGATCTCTCCTCCTAGCAGGTATTTTTAATCTTGCCAATCCTAGTACAGTTTTCCAGTTAAGGATAATTTTTTACCATAAGGAACTTGCCTTTTATTATAGTTGACATATTGTTTTAAATTACTAGGGTTGCTGAGTTAAGAGCATTAACAGAAGACCAAATTCTCATGCAGAGGAGGGACACATTTTGCTGAGTCTTTGTCCACACCTGTGAAAGGCTAAATAGTGGCTCCCAAAGATGTGCCCCCATCCCATTCCCCAAGATGTTACTCTATGAATGTTTTATGGAACAAGTCTTTGCAGATGTGGCTAATTGAAGGATTTTGAGGTGAGAAGATTCTCCTGGATTATCTGGGTGGCCTCTCAGTGCAATCACATGTGTCCTCGTAAGACAGAGATTTGACGTAGACAGAAGGGGAGACGGCCACGTGACTGTGGAGGCACAAGCCAAGAAATAAGCACAGCTGTGAGAGGCTGGAAGGGGCCAGGAATGAATGCTTTCGTCGAGCCTCTGGAGGAAGCAGAGCTCTGCCGACACCTTGATTTTGGCTCCGTCATCTGACTTGGCTCAGACTGATCTTGGCCATCTGGCCTCCAGAACTATGAGAGAATAAATTTCTGTTGTTTTAAGCCATCGAGCTCTTAGTAATTTGTTACAGCAGCTACAAACTGCTGATACATTCCCTGTGTCTCATTAGCTTGGGAGATTGCCTTGAGTTCCATGTAGGTCTCCTGCCCCCATGTTGTTCACTACTTGTGTTTTTTGTCTCTGTAAAGGACACTATCACTCAGTTGCCAAGGCCAAAAGCGTTGGTGTTATCCATGACCTCCTATGTTTTCTCAGATGTCACATCCAATCTTGTTTATTCCACCATAAAAATAGATTCCGAATCTACCTCTACTTGACACCCCCCACCACCACCAACCCCCACCACCACCTTCGGTAAGACAGTAGAACCACCATCACATCTTTATTTGAGACGCAGTGAACTCCTAGCCCAGATCCCTTCAGAGGGCAAGATCTGGAGCTAGAGTGCCTGTGTCAGAAGCTTGGTGCCACTCTTTATGAGCTATGTGACTCTGGGCGGGTTTTTTAATAATAGTATCTGCTTCATAGAGACTGTGACAATAAAATAGTTAAAATGTGACGAGTGCTTTGAACAGTGCTCCGGCTTTAATAAGCACTCAGTGAGTGTTAGCTGCTGTCCTTATTAACTAATAAGATCTGTTCTCCACACAGCAGCATCAATCAGCCTTTTAAAACTTAAGTCTAGTAACAAAACTCACCAGCCCAGCTCCCTGCAGTGGCTTCTCAGTACACTTAGAATAAAATCCCCAGCCCCCAGCACAGTGGTCACACCCTCTCCCACTTTGCCCCAGTCTCACTGTACTGCACTTGTTGGCCCTGATGTCCTCCAGAGCACAGAGCACACTCCTGCCTCCCTTCATCCTGTCTCTGCCCAGCTGTTACCTCTGCAGAGAGGCCTTCATTGACCACCCCATTTAAAATAGCCATACTCACCCCTACTGTCTCCAAATCCTGTTTTACTTTTTTAAAATAACTCCTACCATCTGATAAAATATCACCTGATATTTATATTTAGATGTGTTTATTGTCTGTCCCTTCCACTAGAATATCCATGCGATGTCTTATTTTGTGCACTGAGATCTCCAGTAATTAGAACATACCGAGCATATAGTAAGCCCTCAATATATATATGTGAAATAAATGCTTGAATGAACAAGTGCATATGGTGATTGTAACAGTTTAGTTTTATTAAATAGACTGTTAGCAATTTTTTATTTGGGAAATTTTATTTTGGAAATAGTTATATCTTCTGGAAATAATGGTTATTGATATTAGTATGTTTGGTTCAGTCATAAAGTGAATCTGAACTCCTAATTCAGGTTTCAAGGTGTGGAAACAATACTGAATTTTAGGTGTTAATAGAGAAGTTCCTCCATTTATCAAGATCTTTTTTGTTTAAACTTGAGCAAATCTGTAGAACCATATGAGTCTCAGTTTCTTCATTTGTCAATAAAAAGCAGTTGGGAAGATTGAGATCTAGTATTTCTTTCACTGCAGTGTTTGAATTTTTTTTTTTAAGTCTACATTGAGAGTTAAAGTTACATTTTTAAATATAGTTAGTCCACTCCACCAGATTGAAAAACAGCCTAACTTGCATTTAGTACAAAATACTGATTGAAATGTAGAATTAAAAGAGTTTCTGGAATTGTTAAACTAGAAAATATCTTTAAAGAAACCCTTAGCATACAGTGGGAACCACCTAATAACTAAAATGTAAACTAAGGGTATCTGCTGTCTTCTTACGTGTGTGGGTTTTTTTGTTTGTTTGTTTGTTTGTTTGTTTTTAAGAAAACCTGTATTAAGTAGGATTTATAGATCTGGGACAAATCTGGCCTCAAAATACTTGGGAAAATGCTTTTGAGTTTCACTGCTTAGATCTTATTGCCTCATATAATACAAATTTCACGATTTTCTAAACAGTTCTGTTTTATCAGGACAGAGCACACATAAAGAATCTCCTCCTCGCTTTTATTTAACGAAATACTGAAGATTAGAGGAACTAATCATTTCGGTTTGCCTGAGCAAAGGCCTCTCCTTACATAATTAGACCCAGGCAGCTGGACGGTCATCGGCAGCAGCCTTCATAGACTGTGTGCCGGTGCAAAGCATTGTGGGAGCGAGGAAAGCAGGAGCTCGTAGAGCTTGTGCTTGGATGTGCAGACCAGGGCAAAGAACACCCACCTGTAAACAGAAAGGACAGAGACACAGACGTATTATTGCCCTAAACACATATGAGAAAAAATTTACCAAAAAGATTTAATCAAGTGCAGCTGGGCCGAGATAAACACATAAGTGCTAACGAATCAGGCATTTTGGAAGGATATGGGGCTGGGGCTGGGGGAGGTTTGTTGCTGGAGTAATTGGAGCCAGGTGTGTTAGCCTGGCAACGCTTTTTGGAGGTGAGAATTTAGAGAGGTTTGAAATAGGGATGTGGTTTGGCTGAGGGCTAGAGGGAGAATTTTCCATGACTAGGGGAGAAGGCTGGTAAATAAAATAGAGCTGAGCTGAGGAGTCTGAAATACGTTGAGGACAGCAAGTACCTTGGCAGCTATGAAAGCTTGTGCCTGATAGACTTGCCTGTGGGTGTTTATGGTGGGAATGGGTTCAACCATGTACTCAGGTCTTCAAAGCTAGATGAATTGGTGTAATCTTTAACACTGGAAGAGGCAGTTTAGATAGACCTCTAAAGATAAAATGTTTGTCCCCAAACCTCCCAGCCACAGATTGGGGAAAACCTCTAGCTTTACCTCGTAATCTGGTGACTTCAGCTGCCTGGGAAGGACTTCATGGCTTTAGCACTTCCCAGGTGCCTATTTCTCTGGAGGCATATTCCGGATGGAAAGGCAGGTGACTGAGTTTCTGTTCTGCAATTTGGGGACTCACCTCTGAGTAGATGAGGTGTCGGGGTTAGGTGTGGAATGAATGTGGTATTCTCAGGACCAGTCTTGGTTGGATTCTGAAGTCCCCAGAATTGTAGTAAAATTTGAGGAGTTAAGAGCTGGGCCTGCTCAGGTTAGCCTTGCGAGAACAGGAAGATGGTAAAGAAACCTGTGACAAGGTGAATACCTGGTAGTGCAAAGGTACAGATGTAGTGAAAAGAAGGGCCATGTGCACCCCAATGTTCACAGCAGCAATGTCCGCAATAGCCAAACTGTGGAAAGAGCGGAGATGCCCTTCAACAGACGAATGGATAAAGAAGATGTGGTTCATATATACAATGGAATATTACTCAGCCATCAGAAAGGATGAATACCCAACATCTGCATCAACATGGGTGGAACTGGAGGAGATTATGCTAAGTGAAATAAGTCAAGCAGAGAAAGTCAATTATCATATGGTTTCACTTATTTGTGGATCATAAGGAATAGTATGGAGGACATTAGGAGAAGGAAGGGAAAAATGGGGGCGGGGATTGGAGGGAGAGATGAACCATGAGAGACTATGGACTCCGGGAACCAAACTGAGGGTTTTAGAGGGGAGGAGTGGTTAGCCTGGTGATGGGTATTAAAGAAGGCATGTACTGCATGGAGCACTGGGTGTTATAGGCAAACAATGAATCATGGAACACTACATCAAAAACTGATGATGTTCTGTATGGGGACTAACATAACATAATAAAAAAATTATTAAAAAAAAGAAAGAAAGAGACCTGTGATGATGGTTGAATTTGTGCTGCCCGAGCTGTCTTGTGGGCCTGGTCTTTAATGAGACCCAAATTCCAAAGGTTGAGGGAAAGGCTGGGAAATGGCAGAAGAATGTTTAGTTCTTCATTAGGAAGCCAGGTGGCTGAGGATCAGGTATGCAGGTGCCATTGGTTTGCCATCCTGCCTCACGGTCCAAGGACCTATAGGCAGGAGGTAATGGTACCACTCCAATCAGGGCCAAAGCCAAACACTGGTATGCTGCTTCCTCAGAGGGTTATAAAAACTGGCACTCTGCTCAGCCTTCTCAACACCCCTGCAAAAGACTTGTTGTTAGTTCTAGTTTACAGGCATGGAAATTGAGGCTGAGAGAGATTAAATACTCTGCCCTGGGTTGGGAGCTGGGAAGTAGTTGGCTAGCCCAAACTTGAATCTGCAGCACATACTTCCTAGAGATGGGGTCAGTGTGCAGTGAGTAGCTGTGGGCAGGGTGGGTTTTCCCAAGGTTTAGACATTTATTCAATCATTAAATCAATATTTATTAAATACCTGTTACTGTCAGGCACCGTGCCAGGCCATCAGCAGTCCTGACAACACCAATCTTGAGAATTTGCCAAAGGTAGCAAAGATACAGTGGATAGTGAGTTCTCCCCCTGCTCTTGCTCCCACTTAGATGATCTCAGCCTCTTTGCTCTCCTTAACCATGAACTTAAAGATTGCTCCCGATGTTGTTTGTTGACTCAGTCCTATTGGAGGTGAGTCTTTGAACTACAATGAAATAGCCATCTGGTAAGTATTACGTATAAATAGCTGGCTTGTCACCTATAGGTTAAGAGCTTAGAGAGAGGGGCAGGTTGGGGCGTCCTGTTACTAACGATAGTTCTGTTCTCTACAAACAACTCTCTCTACTGGATTATCTCTGCCAAAATATTACCAAATAGCTTGGAAACAGGTTAGTGTTTTGCCCTTTAGGGATAAAAAGACCATGGAGTTGAATTTGGAAAGGAATCTTGGAAAATGTTTCAATAAAACAATATATCATTCACATGCCCAAAAATTCAGCACTGCAGGGCTCCTGCTGGCAGAATCAGGTGAACTTTGAAATATATTATGACTTGATCTTGAATTCTTGCATATTTCAAGGAGGCTGAAAGTTCTTTTTGTTTTATTGGCAATGACCTTTTATCAGAAATACCTTGCAGATATACTTTAGATAGAAGCCAGCAGGCTTTCTTTAACCCTCTGTATCTACAGCTGCCTTCTTTTCCCTTCAGTTTTTTTAAGATTTATTTATTTATTTGAGAGAGCGAGAATGAGAGAGAGAGAGTAGAGAGTACATGAGGGTGGGGAGGGTCAGAGGGAGAAGCAGGCTCCCCGCCGAGCAGGGAGCCTGATGTGGGACTCGATCCCGGCACTCCGGGATCATGACCTGAGCTGAAGGCAGTCGCTTAACCAACTGAGCCACCCAGGCGCCTATCTTTTCCCTTCAATTTCATATAAAAACATAAATGGAGGTATTTCTCAGCACCATGTTGTGGAGTTTACCGCATATGTTGGCTCATCTGTCCTTTGTCTTTCATACATTGATGCATTGATTCATTCTAAAAATGTTTGAGGATTTACCATGTGTAGGCATTGCTCTAGGACTAGAGATACAGTGGTAAATAAGGCAGGATGTCAGCCTTCTCAGTGCTTATGTGGTTTTGAACACAGAGTACACTTCAAGTGATAAGAAGGGGTTGTTGTTAGGGTGGTTAGGAAAGGCTTTTTTGAGCAGGTGCACTTGAACTGAGAATTTAATGATGGAAAGGAGCCATGCACAGATCCAAGGGAAGAATGGGCCAGATAAAGGGCCCTAAGCTTGGAAGGAGCCTGTTGGAGGTGAGTAAGAAGGCTGGGGTAGCTGGAGTAGAGTGAGCAAGGAGGAAAGCAATAGGAGATGGGGTTAATTAGGTAAGGGTCAGATCATGTGATGCTTTGCAGAGGGCAAAGTTGTTTCTTGGCATGTCTTATGCTTCTGTGTTCTTTTATCCAGTGGTAAAAAATCCTGGCCCTGAATTCTGAAGACGGGGGGAGCCCTTCTTTCCCGAAAGCAGAGAATCAGTTCTATAAGGAGAGACATAGACGGTTCCATTAGCAGGATAAGTAGAAGCTAGATTACTGGAATGATTATTTGGGTGTTAGTCCCAGTGATGCTATAACCAGCTGTGGAACTTGGGCATGCCATTCTCTCTTTGGGCTTCAATTTCCTTATTTACAACAAGCATTTGGAGTAGAATATCTCTAAAATCTCTTCTATCACTAAAAATCAGTGGTTTAATTATACAGTTTTCATTTTGTGTCTTATCCTTTTGCTTCTTACAGAATTTTATCAGCCCTGCTTGCAGTAACCAAGTCCACTGATTCTAATTTCACCCCTCACCCTATTCTTTTGCTTCTGGAAGAGCCAGTAAAATATTTGGGGAGAAAAAAAGTGGCAGGAAGAAGTAAAAAAAGTGGAGGAAAAAATTAGAGAACTTTGTAACTTTGCACCTTGGCTCCAGAGCGGGCCAGTGTGCCTAACAGTGACCACTGAGCACATTGCCCGTTGGCCTGAAAGAATTCCCAGTCACCAAATGAGTTGATTATAATGACTGACACTTGTTCTCAGCCTAATGATTTATGCTTTAACCAAGAGCAGCCATTGTCTTTATTAAAGAGGATTATCCCAACAAAATAGTGTTTTTAGAACCTGACAGTGTAATAATGTTGTTTGCATCGGTTCTTTTGTTTTAAAATCATATTTTTATTTATTGGAAGTTCTGTATTTCAATAGAAAATAGAAAAATCTAAAAAAAGAAAAGAAAAGAAAAGGAAATAGAAAAATCTGCCAGTCTTCCTGAAATGCAGTAAGAATCATGAAGATCTCTCATTGAAAAGTATGTCTAGAAGAAATTAACAAAACCAGATAAATTAACTTGTCTTACGACTATTATCTTGTCAACGCTACCTATTTTAGAAGACTACTGTAACTCGATTTGCCCTTAGGATTAGCTTTGAGTACTTCATGATTTGTTTTGCTTCTGCCAAGCATAAAGGACTGCAGGGCATACACTGACCCAAAGTTAAAGTAAAAATTTAAAAAGGAAAAAAAAAAAAGGAAAGAAATTCTCTAAAGCATGTTCACACTGGTCTGAAAAGTTCAATAAATTCATTTTGGAATATTTTCAGTTCTTGAAAGAAGAAAAATCTTCTATTTTGTTCTTTTATATTCTACTTTGGCAGATTAAACTAAACTTTTGTCAGTCTTTTAACTGAGTACACAAATCATTTAGTATGACCTGGCATTTGTGAATGGATGATTCAGTCACATCAGGCCATTTTTTTCTTGTCAACTGCATCCATTCCTAGGGATCTATCTTAAAGACTTTTATTGACTGTCAGTTGCTCAAATAACTACAGGCTTTGGTCTAGCCTCTCCTTTTATGGGAAACTGACTCCCAAAGTAAGATACTTCAGCAGAACTTTCTTTTCCCCCCAGATGAATGAGTCTCACACTGAAAGGAATACAAGATTGGGAAGCATTGGTGTTTGTAGTTTATAGTGAAAGTTACTTTTCTCCATTCCTCAGGCAAGGATAATTAATTCTCCCTGATGGCAAACAATAAATCTTTTTTTTTCTTTTTTGTAGATCAGATAATCCTACTTTCATTCCAAAATTACTTACCAACAGTTTACTTGCTTTTTCCTTTTTAAAGATTTTATTTATTTGACAGAGAGAGAGACACAGCGAGAGAGGGAACACAAGCAAGGGGAGCGGGAGAGGGAGAAGCAGGCTTCCCGTGGAACAGGGACCCCGATGTGGGGCTCAATCCCAGGACCCTGGGATCATGACTTGAGCCGAAGGCAGATGCTTAATGACTGAGCCACCCAGGCACGCTTACTTGCTTTTTCAAAAAGGTCATAGAGATCATGACCCAACATTGTTCCAGGTGTGTACTGGAAACTTATTGTTAGTTCTTGCCAAGACTTAGGCAGGCATCTCAAGAAGACATTTCTAGGGTGGAGAATGTCGGAGTAGTTTTCCTTTAGGGATGGTAAAGGAGAGAGAGAGAGAGAGAGAGAGAAGACTGTCAGTCTTATTTCATGTATTGTAGAGAACTAAGGGTTGAAGATAAGGATTTTTGCATATAACCAGGACCAGAATTAATAGGCCCTATGAGTTTTTCCTTGTAAAAGTGCTCAAGGCAAGTAACTCACTGTAGTTTCCTGATTCATTGATTATGGTTAAAATATACTCCAAACTCAGCAAGTGTTTATTTTTTTTTTAATTTTTTTTTATTTATTTGTTTGAGAGAGAGAATGGTAGAGAGCATGAGAGGGAAGAGGATCAGAGGGAGAAGCAGACTCCCCGCCGAGCAGGGAGCCCGAATGCGGGACTCGATCCCGGGACTCCAGGATCATGACCCGAGCCGAAGGCAGTCGCTTAACCAACTGAGCCACCCAGGCGCCCCACTCAGCAAGTGTTTATTGAGGGTCTGTGAGCTGGGAACAAACCCAGGGAACAAATTCCTTAGATCTGGGAGACGGATTTGAGCGCCAAAATTTAATTTCCTTACCTTGTGAGGTACTCCTTGGTAATTTAGTAACAATACCATATTAAACTTGGAATGGGATCCAAAAATGGGATTTTTTTAAAGCTCTATTATGATATAAATTCTTTTGGGCAAATAAGTGAGGCAATTGAAGTGGATTTAATAAATTAATGCATTAATGTGATTTAAGTGATACTTGATATGCCAGAAACTGATGTACCCATTGTTTATCAGGAGGCAAGCCATGGTCATATCTCAGTGACTTATATTAATTACACGCTATTCTTTCAATTGCCTTCACTGATTAGTTAAGCTTGGCTTTCACGGCCCATTGAGATCTGGCCCCAGTCTACCTTTCCAATTTTATTTCTCTATATTCTTTTATACATTTCCTCAGCTCCATCTGAATTAAATGTTCCCCCACACCTTTCCATGTTATCCCGCTTTGACCTTTGTCTTGAGGCTCTCCCTGCCCTTGTCACCTTAGTTCTGCCTGTTCCGCCCTGTTTACCCTTGGGGCCCAGCCGGAATTGCTCCCTTGCTCCTCCCACAGACATTTACATCTGTCTAGTATCTTTTTGCACCTGTTAAACTGTGAACTTTTTGAGGACAAATTTTGTATCGAGTTTGCATTTGAAGTCTTCATTATCTAGTGGCACTTACCGAATAAACATTTATGTGTTCTGCTTTCAGTTTTTGCAGTGTTGATATACTACCTGTATTACTATTTATCTAATTATTTTTCTTTAAATCTAAAAAAAAAAAAAAACTGGCTTCACTTTAATATCCTCAACATGAAATTATGTTTTTAATACCCATGAAAATGAACACATAAACTACAGGTAAAAATTTCTTATTTCTTAACATTTCTTAAGCATCCCCATACTTTAGGAAAGATGGATCTAAAGTGCCTTAGACATATTAGCCAATTAGCATCTGCCAAATGAATAAATGACTGCACAAAACATACGAAATAAGAATATTTTCTCCGTTAGCTTAGTAACTTCATGGCTGTTAACCTGGAGATAAAACAAGGAGAAGCTAGAAAAACCTTTAAGTGGAGCCCTTCATTCCTGTGTGTGAAGCAATTAGTGTTAGATAGTACTAATTACTTCCTTATGTATTGCAAACTGCTGGGCCAGTGGGGCCTGTGGAACAATGAGTTCTGTGCATAGCTGACTCCCTACTCACTAAGCATCTTGCTGAAAGCCCAGAAATTATACAAGTGGACCCCCTCTCCACAATAGGTTCAGGAAGCAGCGCTATACATGGGGTGCATCTAGAGAAGAGGAATGTGGTAAGTGTGTGTATACATCACATTGTTCTAATCAAATTTCTAAATGTTTTGTTCAGGGTGATTTGAGTTAGATTTCTCCCTACCATTTTTTTAAAAAAAATGCATTGTGTACTCCCAATATAATTGAGGTTCTGAGGATTTTTTCTATAAATTCTGTCTAATGGGAATTGTATATTTTTCTTACCTTTTGAGGATGTTGAAAGACTACTCATGTGTACCACTTTGAGCTCTCTTTAAATAAAAAAGTTCTGTGTATTCAAGCTATAATTAACATAGTTAATAATTAACGGTCATGTTAATAAAACTTGAACTCTTTTACAGATCCATGAAGACATTTATTTCTAAGTTGCTGTACTTTGTAGTTGGTGCTTCTATATAGTCTAGAAGTAATATACTGTAATTCCTTATTTGCTATTTAAACTATGGCATAGATAGATTAGAGACCCTAGAACAGGTTGTTTTCTCATTTAGTGTTAAATGAGGTTCAGATTATTTTTTTCTTAAATTTATAGGAATTAGTCCATGTAAGGTCAGTATGGCATAAAGTCTATTTAAGGTTTTTATCAGAAAAATCACCTTTCTCCCTCTCTTATTAAATCCGGGGTTGGGATCCACAGCTGTTTGAGCATGGACAGGGTAACTTGATATAATGGTATACATTTTTACCCTGGTCTGCTCTTAGAGCACTTTTGAAATGGTTTTGGAAAATGTGCTATGAATTTATCTCTAGACCTTTGCACCAGAGCAGTTAGTTCAGCCCAGCAAATCCCTGGGCCTTGATGTGCATCTTTCATAACAGAACTTTGATGCTGTGACTTGATGCCTTGAAATCAGCACAACAAAATGGTGCTTGAAGAGCAGCGTTTACTTTGATCATTTTTCAACTTTTGTGCCCCAGCCTTTTCACGGAGTACAAATTGCTTTACCAGAGTTATGGGGCTGAAGCCCACGGACTGTTTTTGTAGTCTGGTTGCTGTGGTGATTCTTAGCCTTCCATGAAACTCCATCTCCAGGGAAACAGAAACCTCTGCAGCTGTCTCAACCTTTTCAATACTGTATCTGGTAGAGGTCTTCACCAGGCTGGTAGCAGGCCGGAGAGTGGTCGATAAACAGATCCGTGGAAACAGGGCATCTCATTCAGGACACGTTGTATTAGTTCCAAACGAACAACTCCCTTATCCTTCTCACGAATCATAGGGGACTTTGAAGTATCTCCAAGTCTGGCTGAAGCCAGAGTTTAGTGAGCCATGGAGATGTGTTGGTCATGATAATGATATGAGTAAGAACTTTGGGAGGATGGCTGATGACATTTAGAGTTGCCAGGTGGGGAAGAAAGAGTGGTAGCGAAGGGGAGGCTTAATGGGACTTGTGTGTGCCCAGAGAGGAGAAGTTGGTTTAGGAAGAGGGTTTGGGCTCAGTCCAAGGCTGCCAGCAGGTTGGTGTTTGCAGGACTGTGGTGAGGAAGGCTATTTTGATCTTAAGTCTCAGTGGAGGACAATATAGACAAGACCTTCCTTCGATAGGAACCAAGGGAATGGAAAAAAAATTAGCCATGGTTTTAGAGGGTAGAAATAATAATAGTTAACATTTCTTTCTTTCTTTCTTTCTTTAGAAGATTTTATTTATTCATGAGAGAGAGAGAGCACAAGAAGGGGGAGAGGCAGAGGCAGAGGGAGAGGGAGAAGCAGATTCCCCACTGAGCTGGGAGCCCGACATGGGGCTAGATCCTAGGACCCTTGAGATCATGACTTGAGCCCAAGGCAGGCACTCAACCATCTGAGCCACCCCGGTGCCCCAATGGTTAACATTTAAAAGAGCACTCACTGTGTGCCAGTCACTGTTTTAAGTGCTTTCCGCATATGACATGTTTAATCCTTTGACATCTGATGGGATAGTCATAAGTATTATCCCCATGCTACAGTTAATGAAACAGTTGCCCATGGAGTCTTAACATGTTCAAGGTCCCAAGGCTGGTAAGTGGAAAACTGAGATTCTAAATGGCTCTGAGTCACTGCTATTAACCACCGGGTCAAACTGCCTGTAATTTGGGAAGGAAAGCAGAGTGACCCAAAGGATCAGGTTCCAGGGGACACTAGCCAACTTGGAAGAAAATGTAGATCTTAGAAGAGATTAAATTATGCTTTCAAATGTGTTTATTGATTTGTTCATTCATTCATTCATCATTACTTATATAGGACCTACTCAGAGCCAGGTATTAGTCTAGACTCTGAGGTAATGAAAAGACAAGTCCCAACCCTTCCTCTTAGATAGTTTATATGTATAAGTTTGATTTAATACAAGGCAGCAGGTGCTAGGTACTGTAAGAGAAAGGTCAGTTGGACATAGATCAGAAGCATTCACTGGGAAGAGATTCCTTCTTTGTTCTGGGGACACTGATGACAAGAAGACTTCTTAAAGGAGATGGTAGTTTTTCTGTGAGGTGAACAAAATTGATCCTGTGTGAAAATATGAAACTGTAATTAAGTATGTTAATACATACCTCTGCATCTTTCTAAACAGAACTGAGAGGTCTTATTTGCTGAGTTTGCATATAGCTTGTCCTTGAGAATTTCCAGACCACAGTCGAGAAGTATGCCCACTTTATAAACAGCTCTGGTGGGAGAAGGTTTCCAGAGTAGCGAATGGAGAGTTCTTGACAAGAAGGAAAAGGGTTTGAGAAGACTGAGGGAAGCCATCTTTATAGGAGAAACTTCCTATGATGCCTCAGGTGATGATGTGCATGCAGTTCCTAAAATTTGTTGAGGGCCTTTGTGTAGCTAATAGCTAAATTTTTAACTATGGGCAAGCATATTAGGAGTGCTTTATATGTTTTAACTTATTTCTTTCTCATAGTAATTCTAAAAGGTAGGTACTGTGATCCTGGTTTTTAGATAAACAAGGTCACACGGGTAAGGAATGCAGCTGGGGTTCAACTAAGTGTCCATGCTCTCAATTATGATGCTATGCTGATTAGTCATATTTCACTTTTAGGGGTCCCATTTTAAGCCAAAAAGTAATTAATCAAAAGGCAGTCTCTTAAATGCTGTGACATTCTTAGAATAGCTTGAGGCTGATAGAAGATTCCCCCCCCCCCCCCCGTCAAAAACTAATGATGTAATATATGGTGATTAACATAACATAGTAATAATAAAAAAAAGAAAATATACATGATTCAAATGTAGGAAGGAAGTGATTAGCATTAGGTGGGAGGGAAGAAAGAAGGAGTAGCAATATATTAGATGAAATATGATTATAAAACTGTAAATAAACAAGCAAACAAATAAAAAAAAAAAGATTTCCCGCCCCCCCCCCCCCCCATGAAATATCTGGTCATTCACTGTCCTGAAGGGACAATATCCATTTTACACATCATCCATATTTTATTTCTCAGTCCTGACTGGGAACCTTCCATGGTGACTGGAAAATTAATAGAAGGAGAAACGCATATTGTATAGTTTTGCTACTTGTTAACCCTGGTTAAAAAGTTTGCTTAAGGATGTGGTATCTGATGATGACTATCGGGTTTCTCTATTCTAAAAACAAAGATATTTTAGAATATTCTCCATGTGGAATCATCTGAAAAATCTGAGTTTTCCTCATCTTTCTTTGAGAGAATAAAATTTTCCTCACATTCAGAGTTAATGATAAATTGTATTTATAATAAATACAAATTATCTAACTTCAACAATTCTTTGTGATTGCTCTGATCTCCTTTAAGGTTAGGGGAGATTTAGTTTAATATTTTTTGAAGAATAATGGCTTTTTCAAAACTAGGTCTAATTTTAGAGTCTGGGCTCATAAGCAAGAGACAATAGACTGCCACAGACTCACATAGACCAAGACACAGACAGATGTGACCTGAACCTACCCACAGTAGTATTCTGAACTCTTTATGAGAAACTATCCTCACTTGCCTGACAGATTTGCTCTATCCTAGTATCATTTTCTCTTGAGATAATTACTATTGAGAAACACTCTTGAGGACTTGACTTTATTGTTTATTAAAAGGATTTTTAAAAATAAATTTAGCAAACTTCTTTAGAGAAGAAATGAAATAGGACATGGATAAAGTGATTCCAAAAGTCTTAGGAAAAGTATTCACTAATGAAATCACAGAATCCCTAGATCCTAGGGTCAGAAGGGGTCTTAATGCTCATCCAGTCCAGCTTATGCTTGGTTTGTGGATTTTGTTTCTAAAATATCTCTGACAAGGGGTCACGCAGCCAGTCCAAGTAGTTCAGAAAATTGGAAAGGAGTGGGAGAAACCAGAAAATTTATCATGTTGACAGGTTTTGCCTGTTTCTTACACAGAGGATTGGGTTCAATTTGTCCTGCCTGCTTGTTGCGTCTCCTGACCCTTGACATCCTCTTCTCTCCCCACACGGCCTGGACATATCTCAGTCTTGGTGTAATATACTACAATCATCTCTTCATGTGTCTGTCTTTCCTCTGGACTGTGAGCAAATTGGTGAAAGAGGTTGTGTCTTCCTCATCTTTTGTCAATTTATTAGAAATAATTGTCATGGTGCCTGGCACATCGTGGGTACCTAACTAGTGCTGTTTGACTAAATGAAAAAAATGTATAGAAATCACATTACCATCTGAAACTAACTTAGTGTGTGGCTTACCTTTGACTGTCTTAGACGAATGAAGTCCTGAGGATTGATGGGACCTTTCAGCCCTCCGAAGATAAACTGAGTCCCTTGTATTACCTATCACATGAAGCTCTTTCCAGGTGGGATTTGAAACTCAAGAGTTGGTCTGGTCCAACCTATGTGGAAGTTCAAACCCTATTTTATTGGTGTGTGGTAAAAAACATAAAATTTACCATTTTAGCCATTTTAAAGCATACAGTTCAATAGCATTTATACATTCACTGTGTAGCACAAGCATTACCACTATCTTGTTTCAGAACATTTTCTTCACTCCAAAAAGAAATGCCTTATCAATTAGCAGTCACTTTCATTCTTCCCTACTTCTGGGTCACAGTGATGACTAATCTGCTTGTCTCTGGATTTGTCTGCTCTCGGACTTTCATATAAATGTAATCATACAACATGTGATCTTTTGTGTCTGGCTTTTTTACTTCACATTATGTTTTCAGTGTTCATCCATGTCATAGCATGTATCAGTACTTTATTCTTTTTTTTTTTTTAGATTGTATTTATTTATTCTAGGCAGGGAGCGGGGGGGTGGGTGCGGGGAGAGCACAAGCTGAGTGAAGGGCAGAGGGAGAAGCCGACTCTCCGCTCAATCCTGGGACTCCAGGACCATGACCTGAGTGGAAGGCAAACGCTTAACCGACTGAGTCAACCAGGCACCCCAGTACTTTATTCTTTTTATGCTAAATATATTTTATCGTATGGATATGTCACATTTCCTTATTTCAAATTACATTTTTATGGCTGTGCAATAGTCCATTGTGTGTGTCTCTGTGTCTGTGGTGTGTGTGTCACATCTTCTTTAGCCATAAAAAAGGATGAGATTTTGTCATTTCAACCACATGGATGGATCTAGAGGGTATTATGCTAAGTGAAGTAAGTCGGACTGAGAAAGACAAATACCATACGATTTCACTCATGTGTGGCATCTAAAAGCAAAACAAATGAATAAACAAACAAAAAGCAGAATCAGACCTATACATACAGAGAACGAACTGATGGTTGCCAGGAGGAGGGGGGTGGACGGGAGGTGGGAGGATAGGCCAAATGGATGAAGGGGAGTGGGGGATACAGGCTTCCATTTATGGAATAAATAAATCATGGAGATGAAAGGCACAGTATAGGGAATACGGTCAGTGGTAGTGTAATAGCGTTGTCTGGGGACAGATGGGAGCTACACTCGCAGTGAGCACAACGTAATGATAGTCTTGTTGAATCACTATGTTGTACACTTGAAACTAATGTAACATTGTGTGTCAGGTATAGTAAAAAAAAAAATTTAAATCACATTTTTGTAGAGTGATTTGTCATTATGATAAGTCAAATTTCTCATTTCTACCCGAACATCATGAATGGCAAAGAATCTTAATTATTTCCAAAAGATCCTGGTAATTTTGGAGTATTTAAATTTGTAATCCAATCCTGAATATTTTGTAATACAGCCCCCTCCACACACTTTTACTTTTCCCATTTTGGCTCTTCTTATTGCTTATTAGAGGATGAATCAGAGACCGAATGGTAGACTGAGAGTTTTCCTGAAAATGAGAAGTAGAACACTAGCAGCTGTTGACTTAAGAGGTGTTTGGGACTTGACTGAATTATGAAACACAGCTTAAGCTGTTTGATCTTGGTATCTGTTAGGACCTCCTAGACTTTGGTCAGAATTGGAAAATTTCTTTAGAGATGTATTATGAAAGAGTAGCTTGTGCCTTTTCCATTTACGTGAGAAACTAAGCCATTGTAATACTTTCAAACTCTCTTTAAATACAGGTCCTCTAGTTCTGTCTTACATGTTTAATACCCTGAGTAAAGTTCAGAGAGTAGAAATGAGATTTTAAGTATAAGAAATGAGATAATATATAAAAAGTTAAGACACCATTAGTATTTCCAAATGTTAAGTCAGAACCTTGTATTTCCCAGTGTCAAATAGAAGAAACAATTTTAATTATTCACTTGGAAATGAATTGATGTTATCCCTTTTTCTTTCTGTTCTCTATACATTCACTAATTCCCAGTAATGTAAATTGATTTATCAGAGCTTAAATTTGCTGACTACACGTATGGTTTTGACAGAATTACAGTATCTTCATTACTGGGAAATGAATAACTGGATAGTATTAACTATATAACTTGAAAAACAAATGGTTTGTGTTAGAATTTGCTCTTGTTTCATTCTAAGATAAAATCCTTTCCTAGTTTCTGCTGTGACACTCAGTGTTGATTCACCTGTAAGTAAATGTCAACAGGACCATTCTTGATCTAAATAAGGAATGTTATTCAGACTTCCTATATCTTAGGTCTTTTCCTTCTTTCTTTTAGTCTTTATTTCCCTTTTTCTTTTAGATTATTAATAAGTGCTTAAAATACTTTTAAAGATATAGAGAAACTTTAATAAATTTCTTACCAGGTAACCTGCTCTTTATTGTAGCTTCGTCCCTTTCCAGTTAGAACAAGTGAACTACTTTTAATGCTGTCTCAAGAAAATAGGAAATTTAAACCTTTCAGTACTGGCTTTAGGAAGATATTCCATCTTAGACACTTATAAACTACAGCGTGCCAAATTCTGTGTGCGTATTTTGGCAACTTCCTGTTTACTTTCTGTGATCACTGGTCTTTCCCTGAAAACTTATTGCAGGGCTCAGGCAAATTGATTCTGTGGAGGAAAATAGGCAAAAGTACAAGACTGTCATGTAAATATTGCAAACTACATTTGCTCTACTGTCAATTAGGCTGTTCTGACACAGTTCATTGCCTGAATTAAAAGCATTTAAAATTCCATGCCTCTGAAAAATAGTGGAACATTAAATCAAAGAAAATAATGTTTCTTCAGGGAAAATACTCCAAAAATACAGAATGATAACATGTTCTCCTGCTTTGGCTTCTGGGTTATTTCTCCCTTTCTCAAAGATAAGCCATGTAACATTGAAAAGTTCCTTTAAAAACATTTCCACTCAAAATCATAACCTGGTTGGATGAGACCAGAATATCCTTAGGGGGCCAGTACTGTGAACCTCAGGAGTTGTTTTTGTTAGAGCTTTCAAAGGAAACCAGACTTCACAGAATTCCCAGGTTTTTTCTTCCCTGACCAGAATTTAGTTTCCTTAGGGAGTCATTTGGTCTAATCCACATATCATCAGGGAGGCCCTGGAGTTCAAGGACTGATTGAGTTGCACCTTTGCTAATTCAGTGGGTTATAGAAATACAGAGGGTCTGTTTTTGCAGATTGCCAGAGCCGTAAAGTTCTCAGGCCCTCTCCACTTCCTGGTTTTGTAATTCTACATGTGCTCTGTTTGAGAAACAGCTGATCCACTTGGATGTGAAATGCAACCGGCGCCATTTTGAGTTCCACAGTGCACTCGTTCGTGAGAACAGTGAGCATTACTAAAGCTTTTATAGTAGAGGTAGAGAAGGATTTACATCAAAGCAACTCAAACAACTTTAGCTGGCAATGTAGACATCACAGTTCGTAAAAATGCTTGTTGCCCCATCCCTGTGGAGTTTTACCTACCTCCCAGCTTGTGCTAGCCTCCCATCATCTTGCTGGCAACTCAGCCCCCTGCCTTTCTTCCTTATCTTTTCTTTCCCAGAAGCAAAATAGTTCCTGCCTCTTACTCCTGTAGAGGAGGTCGCTGTGCTCTTCTCTGCCTCAAGGCCAACACCTAAGTTCAAGGTGGAGTGGGAAGGTAGGGCGAAAAAAGAGGACAACCCAAGACATGGATTCTACTCCCAGCATCGCCACTCTCTGGCCATATGATCTGGATAAAGTATTTACTTCTAAGCATCAGTTTCTTTGTCTTTAAAATGGGAATTATTAGATAATTAGGCAGAACAACTTCTGATGAGAGCAGCAAATCTTAACCCAGTGGAAGAACCCATGGACCTGCCTGCCCATTGTCTTCCCCCGGAATGCAATAATGATGGCTGTCCCTACTATGCCCACTACTATTCCTATTAACAACAGAGACACAAATGAAGTGTTTGTGAAGTCCATGCCTTAACAGTTACTCCTCTTCAGATTTCTCTTTCGTGCTAGAAAGATGACACTGTACACCCACTCACAATTCCTCCCCAGCTTCAGCTTAATATATAAGGCCCGGGGAATCCAGGTGCCGTCCTTTTATAGAGCTTAAAGTATCTTAAATCACTACCTGAACAACAGTGCATTTTGTGGGGGGTTGGTTGGTTGGTTTTTTTTCTATTACAAATTTGCTAACTTTAAGATGGTGCTCAAGCAGCAGTCTTTACTGATATCTGTGACTATATTTGGCTGGTGGAAATGATTAATTCAGTACTCAGATCATGTGAGAATTGGGTTCTTGCTACGCCTACTTTTTAAATCAGCTCCCATTGGTCACCTCAATGATTCTCTTTATTATGCAGATCTGTTCACCACAGTATTGACAAGCCAGCCACTCTGACATCCTATTACAGAAATATACATGCCAAAATACAGGTTTATTAAAAGTTAAGTAGCAAAACCAATTTGAAGCCCATTATAAAAAGTAGAAGTTGAGAGGAATTAAATTTACATAGTTCAGAGGCACCTGGGTAGCTCAGTCGGTTAAGTGTCCAACTCTTGATTTCTGCTCAGGTCATGATCCCACGGTGGTGAGATGGAGCCCCGTGTCCTGTTTAAGATTCTCTCTCTCCCTCTGCCCCCATCCACATGCATGCATGCTCTCTCTCTCTCTCTCTCTCAAATAAATAAATAAATAAATAAATAAATAAATAAATAAAATGCCCTGTCTCGAATTTAAAAAAACTTTTTTACACGGTCCTTAGTTATATGGTGCTTTGGTTACATAGTAGTGTTAAAAACAATAATAAAGTATTTGGAATGGGTCTGTTTATTAAATGTGACAGGGAATATAAAAAAATAAAAGCAAACTTTTTTACATTAATCATTGTGCAACTTACTGAATTCCTTTAATTTGTCTAGAATTTTAATTTCTAACCATTGTAGCATGCTTTGTTGCCTAAATGAAAAGTGTTTATTTTTTAATTTTTTAAAAGATTTTATTTATTCATTTGAGAGAGAGAGAGCACAATCAGGGGGAGGGGCAGAGGGAGAGGGAGAAGCAGACTCCCCACTGAGCTGGGAGTCTGACATGGGGCTCGATCCTAGGACCTGGAGATCGTGACCTGAGCTGAAGGCAGATGCTTAACCATCTGAGCCACCCAGGCATCCCAATGAAAAGTCTTTAAAATTCTATGTTCTAAGATATAGTAGAATGTTTGGTCAAAATTATTTATCTTTGTTATTTATCCCTGGGAAGGAAAACCTGCTCCAAAGGCTTTTTCACATTTTACCTATTTGTATATTCGTAACTGTTAAAGATAAAACAATTTCTGTGTGTGTGTGTGTGTGTGTGTATTTGCCTAGTGTGGTCCCCAAACATCGCATAAGTGCTGCTCTTGTACACACAACAGAGGCCCCACAGCCTGGGCGTGGCATCGGGGGTCCTCTCCTATGTACATTACCAGTCATTTTGGTAACATGAGTGGGAATCTGCTTTTCTTAAGTGTGTTTTTTAAAGTTCAAGTCAAACTTCATAGTGAAAGTTAATGTTCTCTTTACTAGTGCACGCCCATCCCTTTTGGCCAGAAAAACATGACACTATGACTCTGTAACCATTATTTGAATCATATTTCTTGAGTGACTTTTATTGGTTCTTCCATTTACTCTTTCAGAAAAGTTGTTGACTGCTCGCTAATTGCTCAGCTCTACGCTAGGCCCAAGGATGCAGAAATGAGTGTGACTCGGTTTCTGCCCTTGAAGAATGCCTTGAGGATTTCACAGCGTAAGGGGGAATGTGTGTGTGTAAATGACAAACATCTAAGCAGATGATTGCAGTGCAATGCAGAGGTGGAAACATGAGCATGGTCTGTGGGAGCACTGTTGAGCTCCAGCTCTGCCTGTGGATAGGGAAAGATTTCACTGATTTTGAACTGGACATACATGTCTTTCTGGGGGCTGGCAGGACAGTGCTGCACACCAGAATCCTGAAAGGCTCTGGTGTGTTGGCGACCTCCAGTATGATATTCAGATGGCAGATGCTTAATACTAACAGATGATGGAACAGTGGCTCTTGGTGTTAGACTTGCCATCAGCAGTGGCCTGCTGAGGGCTCCCACAGCGCTTCTACTCCAGAGCATGCCCACATCTGGGGTCTCCCCTTTCCCTACCTCTCTTCCCCATAGCGACTGAGCTGTGGGCTACTCTGGGAAGGAAGGGCCAGGGTCTCTAGAATCCCCTTGCAACTCTCCCAGGACCCCTGTAGAGGGCCATGACCTGTAGTTTCAGAAATATTCTTCTGTTTATATGAGCTCTTGCCCCTCAACCCCCAACCCAAATTTAGTTCCGAGTATTTTTCCAGGGCATTCAAAATATAGAGCAGAGAGGGCAGGCTTATTTCTGCATCAGATTTCAAGCTTTCATTTTAGGTCCCCCCTCCCCCCCCCCCCGCTGCCGTTTTGAGGTCATAATAGATTAGATTATTTTCAGAAGCTCCCAGGGAATCCTGAATCCTGTCCTTCTTTGGGGGAGGAGGAATTGGTTTTGGAATTGAGTGGCTGTATCCCTCTCATCACATTAAATGGTTTCAAGTCAAAACCATTGGGGAAAGAGCTTGATATCATTTGCCATAGCAGTGTGAAATCTCTGACCCCAAGCTGCTGAGACCGGAGAGAATGGTCGGTTGATTCCCTGGGTGGGGGCAGAGTCACTTAGGGGCTGGAGATTCCTTGAATTCAGTACCAACTGATGGATGTTTTTCTAGAAATTCAGAGAAATGTAAAAATAATATAATAAGGAAAATTTTTAAAAGCTCCAAATCCACCCCCCAAGAATATTTTAAGGGAATCTTTTTATACCAATTCCCAAATGGCAAAGGACAAGCGATGGCAAATAAAATGTCAGCTGTAGGGGGTTCCTTAGACCCGATTACACTTTCAAACGCTGTGGCAGCAACTAACTACTGTTTCCCACTCACAGCAATTGGTTGCACAATTCAGATGCATCTGGGGTCAGGTTTGAGCTCCTAAAAGTCATATTGCCCAGAGAGGTGAAATTTGAGTTCTGCTGTGGTCCCCCAACATCCTGAAAAATAGTGCATGTCTCATTGTCCTTCTGTGTAAATTATGGGTGCTATGAGACCCAGATTCAGGATGTTTTCAGTTACTACCCAGCACTGTTGCTAAGTGGATGTCCCCTTACCTCTGAATAGGGGAGAGATGATGGCTGTATCCAGACCAGGATGTGATTTTATGTTACGGGTCCTGGTTATAGACACACTGCTAGAGTTCTTTTCTTATCTGGCTTCTTGTAAACTGATTATTGGAGCATCCATTTCAGAGCATTTGGTCTGGTTTTAGAGAACAGGAGTCTCTCTGGTAGTGTTTTGGATGACTTCATTGTTTCATGGGTCCATAGGGACTGTTAATGAGAATCAGAAATGTTGAAATGGAACCTCACTGACACGTTAGCAAAATCAGACAGCTGTTCAGCTCTTATATCAGTTGTTTTGCTTTCTTTGCTGATGTTTGTCTGAACAAACCCCAGGAGTAGGGGGGTCTAACTGATAGGGAATTTTTGAAATCACTCTGGTAGAAATACCTTGCATCTCTACTATGAACCCTTAGAAATTCAAAACAATTTTCATATGGCATCTTTCCATAAAGGGGTGTTTGTTTTCTTTCCTGTAAGTACATAATTCATTTTCATAAAGTGATTTACAGAGTTTGAGACAATATGTAGTTTTTGCTTATCAAAGATAATTTTTGGAAAACTGAGAGGTCTTCACCCTAACAAGGTCCAGAGAAAATTGTCCTTGTTGTTTTCTGGTGATAACATGGACAAGGCCATGCTTCCTAAATGGGAGACAGGAAGTTTGTCTTTCCACTCTGAGGCTTTATGCTCCTTGGAGGGGCCTTGATTTTGGTCAAAATTGTATTCAGATTCCCCAGGAAAGCACTCAGAAAAGATTTACTTTGAATTTCTTTATAAAATAGAAGAAATACATTAATTACATCTGGTAGTTTGTTGAAGTACACAGATAACCTCAGAAGACCCAGTATAAATAGATGTCATAGAACAGATTAGCTTTCCATTAGCTCAGAACCAGTGAGCTTTTCCCCATTTAGGGGAAGGATGCAGTGTATGAGGGACAGTGTCTACATATGGGATGTGACAGATTAGATTTACTTGCATTTTCTCACGCTATTAGGAAGACTGAAAGGCGGCACTGTTTGAGACAAGATGAGAGCAGAACTCTTGGACTGGGCTTTACGGACCACTTTGTAGTCAAAGTACAGTTTTAGGAGGTCACTGAAACCCCAGAAACTGCATGGACAAATGTTTTATTTCTGAGTTGTCATCTAATAAGTTCTTTCTCTGAGAGGATGACCTGTTAAAACCAGAGGTATAATCTCTAGTTTAATTATGTGGAGTCATTTTGTTTCTGTTTCTGCCATTAGAATGTTCCTGCTCCTCTACAATGGACTCCTTAACCTGGATTAATGGGTACTTAACCTGGAATTCATGGGCCCTGCAGTGAATGTATTTTCTCTGACATTGCCTGCAAAATGTTGTGTGCATATGGGTTTTTGTGTGTGTGGTGAGAAGGTTCATCTGTTGCTCTGAGTTCTTAAATGCTTTGTTACTGCCAAAGGTTAACACAGAATCTACTAATTTAGAGACTAGTCATTTTTTCCTCATTTGGGGTGCATTCCCTTTAGTTTCATCAGCCTTCCCAGTCACATGGCCCCTAGTTTAGTTTGTTATCGCTAATGAACTAAGTAGTGACTCTTATTTCTATGTAAATGTAACATAGGCTTGAGCTGTCTGGATTGCCAAACTGGAAGTCATCGGATACCACGTGTATCATTTCTCCATGGGTTGTTTCTTTTCTGCAGCCTGCCTCAGCTCTGGTCTTCAAACCATGATCATGGGGCAATAATCCACCCACGAAAACCTTCAGCAATATGCTCTTATCTTTGTAATTATAGTCTATCCTGAGCTACAGTTGATTCTAAAGAGGATTTTCTTTCCCTTCCCTTCCCTTCCCTTCCCTTCCCTTTCTGCCTGAGAGAAAGTAGGGACCTTAGCCAGGAATTCTTGCAGATATTCTGGTGGGCATGTTCTCCCCACCACTGGGTGAGCTTTTATACCTTCATTCTTCGGTTGGTTGTTTTTGGTTGTCCTCTATCTTTCCCTCAGCAAGATTTATTCCAGTAGAGGAAGGTTGCTGAGGGGTTGGATGAGTGGGTGCTTGGGGGGACTCTCTGGTCCTGCCAAATGATCTTTTAAAAGAAGTATTGAGTATTTTTCTTTTAATTTCCCAATCATAGTGTGAATTCTTCTTCGCCAGATGGTTTTTGGGGCTTTGCCTGGGCCCTGTGTGCCAGAGTCGAAGATTCATCTTGGCCAGACGCTGCCACATATTGAAGAGGGAGCCGTTTCCAGGAAAGCTCAGAGCTGTGGCTCCTAGAAATCTTTCCTTGATTGTGTGAGCCAGGCCTTGACACTTTTGACCATCTGGAAAATTTTGGACCCCAGCACCAATATCTGTCTCATACACGCTTTTCTTTTCATTTCCTAAGTTTTTTTTTAATTCTTGTTCATTTGAGATATATATTTATTGCTATTTTATCTACACACTTCAAGAGTGGTATGCCTGAGGGCTGCAAAGGAAATCATCGGAAAAAGAGTTGGTGTACCCTCGGTGGATAGGCATGGCCATTCTTTGTGCCGTGATGGTGCTTGATAAACAATTTGGGAATGAATAACTCTGGAAACTTTTTACTGGCACATACTGTTCGTGACAGAGTGTTTCTTAGCAATTTTCAGGTACTCTTGAACAAGTAATGACTTCATTTCTCCTTTCTTCCCTCTCCGGAAGGTGTGTTTTCTATGGTGTGCATCTCTGTTCATGCCACATTCAGTTTGACGCTCTGCCCCTGCTCTGGTTCTGCAGCCTCTCTTGTTTACAGCAGCCACCAGTCTGTTTATTTCTAGATGCAGACAGCTGTGCAAAACGCTGTGGGGTAGAATTTGTACAACCAAGAAATGTGTTATTATGCTGCAGCCGTACTTGACATCACTGTTCATTAGTACTCTGCTTTTAGTACTTTGCATATGCCGAATGGTAAAAGTGGTCCTAGCTGTGTTGCAGAAATAGCTCATGATAGTATTGCTCATGTTTTAAAATTTTTCTGTAAAGTAGCTAGCTAAGTCCCTTTGAACCTATTAATATACTCAGCCTTTTTAACCTTTTAGATAACATAAGTTTATGAATCTGCTGTGATAAATCGGTCCTTGAAACAACTGTCTACTACTCTGTTTGAGCACAGTATTAAAGTAAGATATATCTTTGCCTACTATTTGCAGTCTATTTCAGAGATTAAGACACACACACTCAACAGTTAATGAATAGACATGATATTACGTACCATAGTGCAAATTATTAATAGAATAAAGTACTTTTGTCGCATTGGAAATTAGAAAATTAAATATCTAATTGGCACTCACTGAGTGCCTACCATGTGCTAAGGCATGGGTATTGAAAGTAAAGTTTGTTGCCTTATTAGCAGTGACCTGAGAGGCTACTGTGATAGGTGACATTGGTGTCCTAGGCAGTCCCTACAATAAAAGGCAGAGATACATTGAGATAGAAGTGGGCCAGCAGCCACTGGAAGATGTAAAATAGTCCAGCTTTGAGCGCTCTATCCCTGATGGCTCTCTAGGCTCAGATCATAGATGTAGGCCATTTAATCCTCATAAGGATTAGGCCTGAGATGTTCTGTTATTCCCAGTGTATTACTCGGTCTCTGTCTTGCCAACTAAAGTCATTTTTTGTGCTTTCCCTCTCATCACTTTCTGGTGCTCTTGGGTGAGTTCATTTTTTTAACATATGTGCTTCTTGGGTCTTGCCTCATCCCTCTGTCCAGAAAGCCAGTAGGAGACATGCTTCTGTGAAAGCATCTGCTATTTCTTTATGCACCCTTTTGCTTTTCTATGTTCATGTTGACCTACGTTGGCTGGTGCGCTCCAGGAAGATGTCATTGGACCCACTGTTTCCAGCTGTCCTCATAGGTGCTTTCTGATGATGTTAATGATGACAGTCATAACCTACAATAGTCCTTGATCTGCTATCAAAACTGGTCACACTTTTCTTATCCAGGCTTGAGGTTTTCTTCCCTGTTTTTTTTTTTTTTTTTTTGGACCAGGTTTATATACAATCAATATTTATTCTGTGTGTTCTCTGTGCTTCATTTTTTGGAAAACCCCTTCAAGCTCATAGTTGGGATGATGAAAGCACTGGCAGTTCCCCTTGGTAGCCCCTTTCCCTTAGCTTTTGGCACTTTTCTTTGGCAGAACTCACTTAACTTTTTAGAGGTTGGAGCTTACCTGGAAGAGAAGAAAGTCCTTTCTCTGGTGGTCCAGAGGGATGACCCATCCCCAGGGAATTCTGTACTCTCACTTTTCAGCTTCATCATTTGCCTTGTAGGAGAAGACAGTTCTGAGGGAAAGTCACTTTTGTTCTGCCTTTGCTAACTTTGAAAAAAAAAGTGTTCTGTTTATTTGTGTTCCACTATTACTGGGAGCTGAATCATGTTTGGTTGAGATTAGTGTGCGTTGAATTATACGAGGTAGCCATTTGTGTAGTAAAAAAAAAAAAAAAAGGCCAAATATTGGCAGTATCATCGAGTTCAACCTAATATATCTTATCCATAGACGCTGAACTAACTTACAGCTTTTCTTAACAGTGAGCTGTGAAAAGGCATTCCAAATGCTACGCTAAGTGAGTTTAATGGGGAGCCAGTGTTAAGATTCCTCTTTCGGTTGCTTCCTAGGTCACTCTACACCTCAATCCTATCTCCTCCGTCCACATTCACCACAAGCCTGTCGTGTTCCTGCTCAACTCCCCAAAGCCCCTGGTCTGGCATCTGAAGACAGAGAGGCTTGCGGTTGGGGTCTCTAGACTTTTCTTGGTAAGTGTTTGAAACCCTCCCAGACTATCCTTCACACTATCCTTAGGACTATAAGGACCCCAAACCTTTGCAGGTCTTTTTTAAAATTAAAGCTTATTTCATTGAAATAATACCCGAGTCCACAGTGTGTTAAATTTGAAGAATGCTCTTAGTGGGGTTTGGACGGTGGAGATAAGCAGTCACAGAAAACAAACATTGCACATGTGTGTCTGACTGTGGATGGAGGGTCCAGTCTAGTTTGCATGTCAGAGCAGGACCTGCAGTCATACTCTGTGTGGCCTGGGCTTTGGTCTCAGCTCTGAGACTCCTCTGGTGACATCAAGAGCAATGTAAACATTGTAAATAGCCTCTAGGTGTGTGGTCTCTGACCACAAAATAAATACACACAAGCCCATTCTATTTGTATATAACACAGGCCTACTTTCTGATACGAGGATCTGTTTGTTGAGAAAGTGACACAGCGAGTTCCAAAATGAAAACATTTGTATTTTATAAAAAAAATTGGAACCCAGCTCTTGTGGAAAGATCCAAATATTACCTACTATTTGTAAATCATGTCCTTTTGAGTTTGCCAGAACATTCAAGTTTGCTAGTTGTGGAGAAATTGATGGGTTGTTTGGATGGAATTTTTGGGGTATGATATCATGTCTGATGATGAGCAACACTGCCCTTCGCAGTGATAACTCATGTTGTCTATTGCTAGAGCTCCATGCTAATGTCCTTAACTGCAGAGACTCAGGCTTTTAAACCTCTTTGCCCCAAAGCATCCAGAACAAGAAGAGGCCTCAGTTAATCTTCTTTCTCTTGCAGAGTGAGCACACTTTGCCAATTAATGACTCTTAATCCAGATCTATATTTTCTTGTCATGACCTGATGACAAGAAAATACTTTTGACCTTGTCAAAAGTATTTGAAGAATACTTTTAAAAACTCAAAGATACCTATTGAATAAAGTAGGAGTCTGTAATCAATACAGCTAATAAGTAGACAAATTAGTAAAAAGGGATAAGGGACAGCTCTTCTTTTCAGTCAAATGCCAATCAATAATATAGAGGGAATGGTGGAGTTAGAAATTCCTGATTTTGTAATCATTTATAGTAAAAGTTTATTGGACAGGAATCATCAATAGAAGCTAAATGTAGGGGCACCTAGGTGGCTCAGTTGGTTAAGCAACTATTGATTTCGGCTCAAGTCATGATCTCAGGGTCATGAGACCAAGCCCCACATCAGGCTCTGTGCTCAGCAGGGAATCTGCTTGGGAGTCACTCTCTCCCTCCCCCTGCTCTTGTGCTCTCTTCCTCTCTCTCTAAAATAAATAAATAAATCTTAAAAAAAAAAAAGCGGGGGGAAGAAGAAGCTAAATATAGCAAAGGTGAAGGGAGTTTGAGGAATCGTATATTTACATAGTCTCAAATTAGTTATTAATAACAAAAGAAAAAACAGTAACTATATACAGTAGGGATACCCAACAATACCTCAACCAAGTGATCAAAGTTAACATCACCAATATGGTGCAGGTAAACATTGTATGCCTTTAAATGAAACAGCATCGTTTATGTTGTATTCTAGCCAAACAAGCACATAACCTGAATCTAGTCATGAGGAGACATTGGACAAAACCAAATTGAGTAACATTCTTTCAAACCCAGATAGGACTTATTCTATAAGCTCTTACCCCAGACTGCTGCTTTCATACTCATAGTCATTGTCTGTCTCCTGTAATTAAAGGTACTTGTGACAGTAAGTGGAATGGCTATGATCATGAAGTCTATGTACATTTAGCCCTTAGAGTGCTGCTGAGCTATATTGTCCCAATACTGTAGGCACTAGCTATGGGTGAGCTGTTTAAATTTAAATTAACTAAAATTACAAATATATTGGGGCACGTGGGTGGCTCAGTCGGTTAAGCGCCCGACTCTTTAGTTTAGGCTCAGGTCATGATCTCAGGGTCCTGGGATCAAGCCCGGCGTCCAGCTCTGCACTCAGCATGGAGTCTGCTTAAGCTTCTTTTCTCCCTCTGCCTCTCTGCCTCCATGCTTGCTCTCTCAAATAAATAAATAAATAAGATCTTTAAAAAAATAAGATTACAAATATAGTTCCTTAGGCATACCAGCCCTATTGCAGGTACTCAATAGCTATATGAGGCTACCACACTGGGCTGTTTATGGGAGAGGTTATGAACAAAGGCTTTGCCCACCCTCCTTTGAATGCAAATAGTAATTTGAGGCAGATTATTTTATTTCTGTGAGCCTGATTTTCCTCACCTGTAATATGGGAAAATTAACAGTCCCTGCATCACGGGGTTGTTATCTTGATTAGATGAGATTACATGTAACATGTTTAGTATAGTGCCTAACCCCATTACCTGCTGTTATTGTGACTGTTTGTTATTAATCATAGTAAAGAACACTTGGGAAGGATGTTGAATCTATATTTCTAATTATAAAGGTCTGGCTTATCCTGTTCAAGATTGAAACGAGTTCCTATTTTTCTGGGCTACAGGTCCAGATGTAAAGTGGGGGCCACATATATCATAGTTGTACTGGTCACTTTTGGGATTCTTCATGAACCTACCACTCCATGCGTTTTAATGGAAAGTATCTTAGCCCTAATTATTATTTATTTGCCTTAGTTTTGTTTAAGATCTATAAGCACTGTTTCTGGGCCACCAGTTTAAAATGTACTAACAATGAAAAAAGGAGATGGCTTTAATTAACAATTTAACATCATCCCTATTTGGAGTTAATCCTACAGAAGGAGATTGCAGGGCAAGTGATGAACCTAAAATTACCAATAAAGGGGAGACAGCATTGGGAGAAGGCAAGGATTTAAATTCAGGGACACTTGAGCTCTGCTTTGTTGTCCAGCAGGCTTTCTTTAGGGAGAATGGTTTCCTCCCCTGTGTACATTCCTTCAAGGTAGAACATCTTTTGTTCCTTCGGGTTCTCAGGTCAGTGGATGGGTGATGCAAACTCTCTCATAAGCTGGGTAGCTCTCCCTAAGAGAGAGTGTGTGAAGTGAAGAAGGGAAGGCAAGCTCTTCCCTTGCTCTGTGTAGCTGGAAAGGAATTTCAGGGTCTGCTCATCCACTGGACAGCTGTTGCAGCAGAGGGATCTGCTGCTGGATAGAAAACCCGTGGTGAATTCTGTTTATCCATTTACAGTAGTTAAGAGTTAAAGTTTGGTGATAAGATAATTACATTATTTTACAAACACTTTAGAAGGCCCATGGAATTTTCAGAAACTGGGGCTTAGCCGTTTCCATCATTGACTTCTCCCAGGTTACCCAGCGAACTCAGAGTTGCAGAGGAGAGAGGCAGTCTTTTTGGGGGGTGGGAGACAGAAGAAGAGGGAGAGAGAGAATCTCCAGCAGGCTTCCTGCTGAGCACAGAGCCCAAGGCAGGGCTCAGTCTCACAGCCCTGAAATCACGACCTGAGCCAAAATCAAGAGGTGCACGCTGAGCCACCCAGGCGCAATCTCTTGGTTCTTAGTCTAAGATGTGTGTGTCTGCATTACTGCCTTAAAGCGGTCTTTACTTTCCAGATAGAGTTACAATACTAAGCAGTTTTGGTTTGTTTTTTTCTTTTAAGTAGGATGGTGAGAAAAGTTAAAGCAATGGTATTACTCCTCTGTTCAGGATGACCTTTTAATTTAACTTGACACGTCTGCATTATAGCTGCCCCGACTTAAAAAGGGAACCTTTTTAAGTTAGTTAGTTAGCAGGGGCTTGTGTTGCTCTGTCTCAGCCACCCATGAGTGACTAGAAACATTATACTTTAATAGTGTCTGATAAAGGTATCTGGCTCTTTCTGTCAAATCATTCTAGGCCTTCTTAGGATTTCACAGTATGGGCAAGAAGGAGCATATCAGGTAGGGGGAGAGTGTGGGATTGAGTTTCCTCTGCGAGTGCAGTTCCTTTATCTGGTTGTTCTGGTTACATAGGAAACAGAGTGGGATGAAGAGTGATCGTTTCATTGTCAAGTAGTGAGTCTTTGAGTATGAGTGTCTCTTTCACACACGTGCACACACACATGTACGTGCACGTGCGCATGCATGATGGAGTTGTCACAGCTGTGTAGATTTTCTTTTGTAGGGTGTATGGATGGCCCAGAGAATATTGAATTGGTTAGAGTTGTCCCTCAATGCAATTAGAAATAAGAATAACCCTACTCTCTCAGTCTGCAAAAACTTTATTTATGTAATTATTTCCACACTGAAGAAAAAGCATAGCTCAACTGGGCAATAAATATCTGAACTGTCAACCTGAGTTTGCTTAAAAAAAAAAAAAAAGATTGGGACAATACTAGATTGTCTTTAGAAATATGCTACAATTTGAATAGACATTTCATCAAAGAAAAAACACAAATGGCCAATAAGCACACGAAAACATGTTCAATTTCATTAGTCATTAGGAAAATACAGGCTTAAAACCACAACGAGATGCCACTTCACACCTAGGATGGCTCTAATAAAAAAGGCAGATAATAACAAGTGCTGTTGAGGATGTAGGGAAATTGGAACCCTCATAAATGGCTGGCAGGAACGTAAAATGGTGCCTTTGAAGACAATTGGGCAAAACATATGTCTACAGAAAAACTTGCCCACAAGTGTTCATAGCAGCATTATTCTTAACAACCCAAAAGTGGAAACATCCCAAATATCCATTAACTGATAGATGGGTTAAAAAAATGTATATCAATGCAATGGAATATTATTTGGCTATTAAAAGGAGTGGCATGTTGATACATACCACAGTATGGATGAACCTTGAAAACATTGTAAGTGAAAAAAGCCAGACACAAAAGGCCGCATGTTGTGTAATTCCATTTGTTTCCAGAACGGGCAAATCCATAGAGACAGAAAGTACATCAGTGATTACGAAGGCTGGTGGGACGGGAGAATGAGGAATGACTACTAATGGTATGCAGTTTCTCTGGGGAATGGTAAAAATGTTCTGGAATTAGGGGGAGACGAACCAGGAGGGATGATGGACTCTGAAAAACAGACTGAGGTTTCTAGAGGGGAGGAGGGTGGGGGGATGGGTTGGCCTGGTGATGGGTATTAAAGAGGGCACATTCTGCATGGAGCACTGGGTGTTATGAACAAACAATGAATCATGGAACACTACACCAAAACAAATGATGTAATATATGGTGATTAACATAACAATAAAAAATTTTAAAAAAATGTTCTGGAATTAGGTAGTGATGATTAGATTACAACTGTGAATATACTAAAAACCCTGAATTGTACAGATTAAAAGGATGTATATTATAATATGTGAATTATATCTCAATTAAGTTGTTAGAAAAAAATTCTCTCCAGCACTCTTTTTAAAAATTAAGGTGTAGGGGCCCCTGGGTGGCTCAGTCGGTTAAGCGTCTGCCTTCGGCTCAGGTCATGATCCCAGGGTCCTGGGATTGAGCCCTGTGTCTGGCTCCCTGCTCGGCGGGGAGCCTGCTTCTCCCTCTCCCTCTCCCTCTGCCGCTCCCCCTGCTTGTGCTCACTCTATCTCTCTGTCTAATAAATAAATAAAATCTTAAAAAAATAATAAAAATTGAGATGTAAAACCAATGAATTGGATTTAAAAATATATCTTTTTACTTTATTCCATGTACCTGATTTTTGTTTCGTTTTGTTTTAATCTTGTTTTATTGTATTCTGAACCTAAGTGTGCTTTCCTGCGAGGTCCACAGACTCAGAGCCCTGGGACAAGAAGAAATGGCTCAAGATGAGACCTAAAATGTCTAATCCAGAGGCCTTGGCCAGCCTTTTATTCTTTTATGGCCAGCCTTTTAATGTCTCATCATGTCAGTGTTAGTTGTTCTACATTCTTATAAGGAAGAAAGGCATCTAAGAGGAACAAAGTCAAAAAATAAGCAGCAATTTCTTCCAGTCTCATTAGTCCTTGGGATTACTGTGCTGCAACTTCTATTTTCCAGCCATTAACATTAAAAAGAAGGAAATGTATGTATACATGTGTATGTTTGAGTGGAGGTATGGAGTGGGAGAGGATATTGGTTTCTAAGATAAGGTTTCCAGAGTTGACAGATTTACAGGATGCCCATTAAATTTGAAATTCAAATAAACAACAATTACTTCTTTTTTATATGCCTATATGATATGTTGGGCATACTTACTCTAAAAATTTATTCACTGTTGGGCCCCTGGGTGGCTCAGTTGGTTAAGCGACTGCCTTCGGCTCAGGTCATGATCCTGGAGTCCCGGGATGGAGTCCCACATCGGGCTCCCTGCTCAGGGGGGAGTCTGCTTCTCCTTCTGACCCTCCTCCCTCTCGTGCTTTCTGTCTCTCATTCTCTCTCTCTCTCAAATAAATAAAATCTTCAAAAAAAAACTATTCACTGTTTATCTGAAAGTCAAATTTAACTAGCTGTTCCGTATTTTATCAGGCAGCTCTACTCAGAGGTAATTCAGATTTTTGTTTCTGCTGAATACCCTGGCCTGGGTACCAGGAGGCCTGAGTACTAGGGGGCTGTGCCACTAACTAGTTCTGTATCATTGAACAAAATCACTTCACTCCTTGGGCCTCAGTTTCCTCATCTCTAAAGTGAGGAGATGGCACTAGCCAGTCTCTAAAGAGACTCTCTGATTCTTTGATAATACGGCTCTAGATATTATATTCCAGTTTAATTGCAAACAGAAAATGGTAATCTGAACATTGCCTCTTCAGCAAATCCAAGTAAATATCAGGGCAGGGCAGTTGAAAAAAAAAATGAGAGAAACCAATCGCTATGCTCTTGGCTTTGGAATAAAAACAAATCAAAATTTAATCCTAATGAAAAATGTAAATTAATGCCAGGAACATGCTTAATATTTAAAATCTAGTTTTGTGTTTCTGAGATCGGGGGGAGGGGTCGGTGAAGAGCCCGGGGTTTCCAAAATCTGGTTTATTCCTTGTACTTCAACTTGGGGGAAAAAAAGGTCTAACTATTTTGGGCCTCTGCCACCAAACCACAGGCAGTTCTCTGGTCTGCACTGCAGTTTGGATGACTGACAAGGCTCAGTGAAAAACAAGTGCTATTTGTTTTCCTGTGCCCAGTATTTAACTGGAAATCAGAAGGCGAAATTTCCAATCAGTTGTTAAATAGCCCCAGATGTGCGCTCAGCTCCGCTCGAGGAAGGGACATGCACAGCCTATAACACGGCACATGTCCACGCATTCCTTTTCATGACTCCAAGTGATGTGTAAGTGAGAGTTGTAGTATCCAAAAATGCCCTTTGAATAACTCAGGCATTCGCGTTTGGTTGTGGAGGAGGGAACTTTAAAAAAAAAAAAAAAAAATTCCTGTATCCTCCACTATGTTGCATTTAAAAATCTGGAAATGATTTTTTTTTTCTTTTCGAAATTCCTCCTTTCCCTTGTTTGGCAGCTCTCCCCACATTTAGAAAAACATGAGATGAGCATACCTGAGATGACAGTTTATGCATCTACTTGTTCGTTCATCCCACACCTGGTTTTTAGTGCCTGCAGGCTATTGCAAACCAAGGCTAGGTATGGAGGATTCCAGAGAGAAATAGAGTGGACTGCCTGCCCTCGAGGAGCTGCCTGCTAGAGATAGTGAAGAGATTGGGAATTGCAGTTCAGCGTGAGAAGTGCCGTTGTTGGATCCCAAAGAGGGGAGAAGATGAGAATCCTCCTCTTCCGAATGCAGTGAAGGCAGCTCCGTCTGTGAGGCGAGCCGGGGAGCAGCACGGGTCAGGGTTGCAGACATGAGCACAGCTTTTGCTCGACCTCAAGCGTCACTCCTGTATACTAGGAGCATGCTGCCTAGGGGTCCGCATACACCATTTTGGATTTTCCAGTGAGGCTTTCCCCAAATAAATTCTCTCTCAGAGGCAGATTAAATAACTAAACATTTCAAGATTGGTTCTTCTTCTTTTTAAAAAATGTCTCTTGCGGAATGACTCACTGTGCCCTGTGGGATATTCCAAGTGGTTGTGTACCATGCATTTTTGTTCCAAAGACTGCTTATCTGTTGGTTTTGTGGCTTGTCCATAAGAGCCCTAATTGTACGGGGCTTGATCCTCTCATGAACTAGGGTCAGTCAACTACCATATTTCCTAGGAACGAGTTTCTGGCCCATTTGTGGTAAGAGAGCTCTTCCTAAATGTCACTGTGGCAATTCGAGTGTTGGAAAGAGGCCAGTTTCAGCTGGTAATCCTTGTCCAGAAAGAGTTTCTTGGAAGACTTCCTAGGATTTATCTTAACTTGCCGGGTTAAGGCTTGTGAATGTTGCCCGTGAGTGGCCCCTCAGCCTTATGAGGTTTGCCTGGGTGTATTCTTCTTGATCAAGACATCCTGTCCTGGAGGGTTCACGCAAGCGTCGACTTTTCCTGGCTCAGCTGGACTTGCTGTGTCATGTCTGTGTGCAGGCCTGGGCCGCATCTCTGTGAAGGCTTTGCTTTCATTCAACAAATTGAGGTTAAATAAACTTGATTTCACCGAGGGGGGAAGGCTGGTTTCTTTGCGTAAGAGTTCCATTACTTGCTTTAAGGCTTTATGGTCCAAGGCTAATCTGGCAATCTGATGGAGCTGCCCCTCCCAAGCTTTGGGCAATTGTATCAAACATGACATCGCTGGTGCCCTTGGTTAATGCCGTAGGCAGCCTCCAAGGGGCTGTTTGGTAGAAAAGTGAGTGTTTGTTAAGGGAGGTTGCAGAATATTTTCTTGTGTTATGGGAGGGGGAGAAACCTGTTTCCTGGGAGACTGTGGTGAGGCTGGCTTGAAAGCTCGTGGCTGTGCCTTGGTCCTCTCATAAGTTGTAGACAGTGAGGCTCTTGGTAAGCATTCCCCACAGGTGGCCTGCATTCCCCGTCTCTGACGGGGACTGCATGATGGCCTGCCTCCTTCCTGGGCACAGAGTCTTTGGGTTTATTTGAGGCAGCCCAAATCTGGCACTCCAAACCTCCATCATCCAACCCCCTGGCTTGGAAGCTGATTTCTGCAGAAGAAAAGGCCCCTTTGGCCTTTCTTGTTTCTTTGTCCGAAGTAGAAGTGTATCCCAAGAACAGTTTTTGCTCTCGGTTTTTGCCCTTGGTGCTAACACCCGGTCCTCAGATGGCCTCTGAATGCCCCTGGGCCAGGGAGTTCTTTTCACTCTGCTCCTGCCTTGTCCCATGAGGGTGGGTGAATGACTCAGCTGTGATCCTCGGACCCAGAGTGTACCCAGAAGTCAGGGGCTTATCCATCTGCCACCTCTGCCAAAAGCCCCCAAAAGCCCATTTGATCTCTAGCCTTTATCACAGAGAGCCTGTTCTGGAGATTCTATAGTTTCTGGCTGATACAGGCTGCTGGGTGATGTTCAGAGCTACTGTTTGGAGCCAGCCCTGCTCCAACCCTTGAAAACAGGGTTCATATATCCTTTTCTGGCAGATTGGACAAGAAGGCAATGGTCCAGTCACAGTGAGGAATGAATTGTGGCCTGTCAACCTTACCGTCTGTCAGACAACCCTCGTTGCCTTTTTTGAATCTATGTATACATGTATGTGTACATTTGACAAACAGAGCGTGAGCCATGTGCTAGGCACTCTTCCAGGCACTTTATATATATTACCTTATTTAACCTTCATAACAAGCCTATGAAGTAGGTCCTATTATTTTCCTCATTTTAACATGAGGGAATCCATTTCCATAACAGAGGTTTGTTCACTTGGTAAGTGATCAGTAAGAACCTTTATGGTCTATTATCTCCCGGTGTTCTATTGCTTGGAGGCTATGGTGGGGCTCTGTCTACCCAGCTGTACTGATTTCTTGAGTTCAGTAGCTGACTACTCCATGGTAGTGGAGTAGGAACAGCTCTCCAGTGGGAAAGAAAGTCTGTGTTTCTGTTGTCAGCTCTGCTTTCTACCAGCTGTGTGGCTTGGACAGATCCTGTAGCTTCTCTGAGTGTTAATTTCCTTGTCTATAAAATGGAACTTAGATTATCCATCGTGATAAAGAGGAATTCTGTAAAGGGAATTCTAAGAACCTATTTAGAGCCAAGCACTTGTAAATTTCCATTTGTGCCCTTGAACCTGGGTTGGCAGACTGGATGTAACTTAAAAGAAAAATAAAAGAATCTTCCCTGGTGAGGGATTTCCCAGGAGCACATTTGGAGGGCAAAAACAGATTGAGGATCATGGCAAGTAATAGTAATGATGCCAACGTTTTATTTTTTTCCTGAAAAATAACCTTTCTTTTCTTTCTTTTTCTTTTTTTTTTTTTTTTTAGAGAAAGAGTGCACGAGCGTGCCCGTGCACGCATGAGTGTAGGGGTAGGGGTAGGGGTGAATCTTAAGCAGAGGGAAGGAGAGAATTTTAAGCAGGCTCAATATTGAGCCTGACATGGGGCTTGATCTCATGACCCTGAGATGGTGACCTGAGCTGAAATCAAGATTTGGATGCTCAACTGACTAAGCCACCCAGGCTCCTCTGAAAAATACCCTTTAGATGGCAAGTGCACTTTAAATTTTGGGTCATGCTCATCCTAAAATCCTGCTAACATTGGCGGATGAGAAAGGGTAAATTTAGGAGTCTGTAGAGCTCATTTTCTAAGACCATCAAGGGTCCCTGTGTGGCCTGGGACTCTACTTTGGAAAACTGTACATTATAAAGCAGCTCATGCTTCATTAATTTGGTAACCTGTGTGGACTGAGTCTCTCTTTCAGGTGGAGTGACATATTTTGCTTCTCTTTGTATATTCACATATAGTATCATTTTTTGTAACATTGCCATGGGAGATTAGAGTATTGGTTTTGTAGTGGCTCACATTCAAGTTTGTGCATGTTTATATTCCGAGGGCAACATCTCAGAGCTTTCCTCTTGGACCTGTGTAAACATGTTGGGTGTTAAGAACAGAGGACAGTTTCAGTCCTTTAGTTCTTTATAGTTCAGCAAAAATAAAAATTAAAAGCAGAGGGTGACCATCATGAATGTTTTGAGGAAAAGTGTCAAATATGTTTTAAGTCGTTTTAGTAAAAGAAAGTAATCTGGTTGTAGATACAATATAAAAAAACACCCAAGAATTTTTAAATGGTTTCATGGACTTGTGTTTCTTGAATGCGTGATTGGCAGATACCATAATCACATGGCTCATGAATATGTAGCATTACAAATTATGACTGTAGGTTCATGGGCATGGAAGTTATTATTTCTTTAAAACAAACTTAAAAAAAAAAACACTGAGTCATGATATATGGTTAATAGAAAACATGTTTCAGATCACGTTTCACATCACGTGGCTTTGGAGGAAATAGGCAAGCACAGCCCTCCCAGGAATTGGGTAGGGAGAGTGTGTGATTTTCCTCTTTCAGACTGTAGGGCTTAGTCCTCATTTGGGAGGTAAATATTTCAGTACCATTCCAGTACTTTATGTGAGTTTGTTTTTACTGGACTTTATGCACAAAATACACCAAAGTATAATCTCAATGCCTTTCTGTGTGGGCACTGTTATGAGTCCTAGGACCCATCTGCATAGATCCTATTTACATAGAAACCTAAAGTCTAGAGAAATGCCTGTTGTCTTTTTTTCCTCTAGAATGGAATTAGTAAATACTTGACACAGCAGGTGTTTTGGAAATACTGATGTGTTTTTCTTTGCTTTATTTGTTTTTCTTGCTTTGCTCTCTTTTCCCAAGCAGGCAGCTCCAAAAAGAGATTTGTCTGCACAGGAGTCAGGGGAAAGGAATAGGAGTGGTAAAAGTTGGGGTTAGGGCAGGACAGAAGAGGGAGAGGAGATGATCCTGATTGTCTACATGCTGCCCTTTGACCAATGCCAAAGTCATGTAAATATGTGAAGCTGGGTGTTTGAGCAGAGCAGAGCTGCCCCAAGGAGCTATTCAACCTGAATAGCAGGCATTCATCCAACCGATAACTCAAGCTCCAAATGGACCACAGCTCAGCTTACAAGGTGTGTGTTTGATTCCTGGAACAGATTTTCCTCTGAGATGTCAGCAGGCATTTCTTTATCTTTGGGGGGCTGTGGCTCCTCTGATTTCACAAGGCCCATTTCTTTCTTTTTAGATGTGCAAGAAGATGACTCCATCCATGACTTGGCTTTACTCTCTTCCTCTTGGCTTTTTTTTCCCCCCCTTTTTTCTAGCAGCGCAGAGGAGAGGATTCTTGCTTGATCTGTATACAATCCTGTTCATGCTTGACAAAGATTATTTGGAATTTAAATAATACGTGGATCTACAGTCTAGAGCAGTGATCCTCGAGTATGCCTTGGAATTATGGGGGTGGTGGGAGGAAGGTTATAATGCAGTTTCCTGGACCCTACCTTCCTACCCATCCTGGAATCTGCAGGATGATTAAACTGGTCTAAGGATCACACTTTGTGAAGTATTGGCCTTGAGGAGGCTTCTTGACATTAGTTTATGTTCTGAGACCAGATCAAGAAGCAGATGGATAGACTGATATTATCGGTGCTTCCTTATAGTCATACTGGAGGAGGTTCTAGAGCAGTGCTGTCCAATAGAAATAAAATGTGAACCACAGAGGCAATTTAAAATCTTCTATTAGTGCATTTAAAAAAGTAAAAGAAATGGGGCACCTAGATGGTTCAGTCGGTTAAACATCTGCCTTTGGCTCAGGTCATGATCCCAGGGCCCTGGGATGGAGTTCTACTTCAGGGTCCCTGCTTAGTGGGGAGTCTGCTTCTCCCTCTGCCCCTCCCCCCTCTGGTGCTCACGCTCTCTCTCTCTCAAATAAATAAATAAAATCTTTTAAAAAGGTAAAAGAAATAAGTGAAATTAATTGTAATGGCATATGTAATTTAACCCAGGATAGTCAAATAATATCATTTAACATGTAATCAATAAAAAAATTGTTGAGATCTCTTTACTTTTTTCTTGTGCTATATGACACAGTACAAAGTCTGGTATGTAGTTTACATTTACAGCACAGGTCAGTTTCCCTAGCCATATTTCAAGTGTGCAGCGGTGGCGTGTGGCTTGTGGCTACTATGCTGGACAGCTGTGGAGCAAGTACAGGCTGCCCCAAGCCATTGGCAGACGTGTGATCGATCACGGCGCTCCTCGTTTCTCCACGACTTCTCTATGTGAATGACCTCTGAAACTTTCTCAGTGACAGAACTTTAGGCAGGTACTACCAGTTGATCAGACCTTAAGATTCATTGATTCATTAAACAAGTACTTCTTGACTCTCTTTTCCATACACAACACGATTGTAGGTGCTTGGGATATCCCCACGAGCAAAGCAGACGAGGATCCCAGCCTCTGAGGGAGCTTACAAGCTGGTGGGAGGAGATGGGCAATCAGCATAATAAATAAGTAAATTATATGATATTTAGGAAGGTGACTATTCAATCTAATAGCAATAAGAACATGGAAAGCAGGTTTGGGCGGGGGGCATCAGGATTGCTAGAGTGGGGCTTCTGGGGGGTTGGATTGTAATTTTAAATAGGCCCCATGAGAATGTAACATGGGAGGGGCCTTGAAGAGGGTGAGGTGAAACTTCAGATGAGACTTCTTTATCAGGATCGTTCATCTGGGAGCGTTCTTTGTGAGGTGAGGGCAGTGAGGCAGGGGACAGGACGAGACGAGTCCTTATGGGATGGCACCGTCCTCTGCGAAGTTTCTGTCTCCCCACTCACTGAAGACCAAACCAACCTGGGGGAGGCCCGGAGGGATACTGTGAGGCAACCACCAGGCCTCTGAGTCAGCCGATGTGCTGAGTTAAGTGCTAAAACAGAGAACCCCTTTTCCAGGAAAATGGTGACGGCACCCATCAGCCAGGATTTGTTCACTTCACTTGGGCTTGGGAGATAAATCGTGAGGCTTCCGTGGATCTGTTTAGGACCTTAAGAGTTAAAGCTTAAATGCAGGTGTGGAAACAAAAGGGCTGGTTGCCTCTTTTGCTTTTTTCTTGCTCTTTTTGGACAAGATTGTTGAATCTGATCCAGAAAAAATAATAAACTTGGCTCTCGTTGCCTAGCTGTAAGTTCTTGTAATAAAACTCCCAGCACTGGCAGATAGAGTAATGTTCTGCTCTTTAAAAAAAAAAAATCTGGTAGCATAACCAGAATCGAAAATACAAATGTGTGTGGTTCAAGCAGGGAAGAGCATTCAGGAGAAGAGGTGGCTCCGTGTGCATCTCGGCAGCCCAGGGGTGGTTGGGCAGTAAAGTGCTTCACGGTTGCCCCTTCAACAGACGCTTACTTGCTAAGGATCAGGATTCTTGTAGCTCAGTGCTCCGTTCATTCCCACAGGAAGATGTTTGTCATGTCAGGGAATGTCAGAGGATTGGGTTTTAATTAGCAAGCAGGAGGAAAGTTCACTGAATTTGGGGAGGCGGGGGGGGAAGACATGGAACTACTGAATGATTTAGTAATTGGTTTTTAGTTGGAGTTATTGGGTGAAAAAGCAAATTGTGGGGTTTAAAGATTGGCTAAAAGATCATTTCCCAGGCAGTGAGGGAAGTAAGGAGTTTGGGTTACAGGAACAAAGAAATTGTGGCCTATCCTTTCCTGTAAGTAACAGAACTGAGTTCCATTCAACAAGCAATTACCAAGTCCCTGCTTTGTGCCAAGCTCTGTGCCAGGCCCGGGGATTTAGAATGAACAAGGTGCTTTCTTGGCCCTCCGGTGTTGTTCTTCTGTCAGGTTTGCTGATAGTCAACAGTTCATGTGAGAGAGGGGCTAGACTAGAGGTGTGACAAGACACCTGTGTCCCGCTCCACCTTGAGGAGAGGAGGCGAGTTGGGGAGGCTTGGAAAGAGCGGTCCAGGTGGGGAGCAGAATGTAAAAATATTTCAGAGCCTGAAGCAGCAGGCTGTGTCTGCCGCTGAGTGACTCCGAATGGTGAGTAGATGGGGGAGGGGTGGGGAGAGGCCCTCTCTGGCCATATGCCATCTAAGATGCTTAGATACTACCCTGCATCATCATGTGTTGACTTTTTAGAAAGATCTCTCAGGTGCCAGGGTGGAGGAAGGAGATAGGATTGGCGGCTTGGAAGATAGGGGGTGATTGTAATCCTTGAGATACAGGTTGCTTGAGATATTCGAATCAAAAGTGGGGTGGTAGCATGGCAAGAACCTACAAATAAGGTGGAGAATGGGGGATAGAATAAATAGCCTTGGAAAGTTTCTGCCGTTTATCTGAATATAAAATCCTTGCTCTTCACATTTTCTTAAACAATTCCATATTCACTCATGTAGTTATTTTCTTTGCAATTGTGATTGTAACCCCTCCTTGTATGAGAAAAACTATTTTTTGGTTGTCATTATTCTCTTTACATCTAGGTTCTTCCACAGACTTTAACCCAAGCCAGACTCTAATGAGGATACCACCCCATGAAGATGAGGCAGGGACTAGGGAGTGGCCAGTGGAGGGATGAGAGTGATAGAGCATGTCTTTATTTCAGCAGGACTCCAGGCGGGTTCTAGCACGATGCCCTTAGAGATGAGATGAGGACAGTTCTCTGGGGTTAACTTTGTAGTTGCTGAGCAACCTGGGACCCCAGCAAGTGCTGTTCAGCATGCTGGGGTCAGCAGGAGAGTACACTTGAAAGTCCACAGACCTTAGCCTGGTCTTACCCCACTGCTCAGGGATTCAGATGAATGTGTACCAGACACCATGTATGAAATACAGCGATGGTGACAGCTAACAGAATGAGGATTTTTATGTGTTCTCTACAGACTTCAAATATGGGTCTAAGGAATATAGAACTTTGTATTTATATGAAAGAGTTACTGGTATAAGGGAAGGATGCAAAAAGCCTCGACCCAATAGAATAAAGACCTGGGGATTTAGGTCCCAGCATCTCCACCACCACCTCCCTGGTGTGAGCTGCCACCCTTTCTCCCTGGGGTTATGGCAGAAGTCTACTCCTGGACTCCTGCTCTTGTCTCCCTTCAGTCTAGACTGGCCAGAGCAGCCAGAGTAATTCTGTTAAAACGTTTGTTAGATGTTTTCATGAACTCTCAGTGGTGGCCCCTCTCACCCAGACTAAACACCACAAGTCCTTACCAGCAGGGTAAGGTTGGGTAAAGGTGAGGTCAGATCGGACCTCCTGGTCTCACTGACCTCTCTACCTACCTGTCCTCCACTCCACCCTCCCCCCCCCCCAATCCCAGTGCTCTGGCTACATTGGCCTCCCTGCTGCCCCTCCCCCTTGCCTGACTTTTACACTTTAACTGCTTTCCTTCTCACGTCCATCCACAGGGCTTGCTGTCTCTCTCTTTCAGGGCTTTAACTGCTCAATGACTTTCTCAGTTGGACTTTCCCCATGACAGCATTTAAACCTTCTCTTCTTCTCTCTCCATAGCACTTGTTAGGCTATTACATATTTGACTGACTGACCATGCTCCTCTGACTTCCTTACCAGACTGTAAGCTCCACAAGGATGGGGAGTTTTGTCTGTCACCTTCTGTACTGTTATCCCAGCGTCTCCAGCGGTGCCTGGCAGAGTGGAAGCAGGTGCTCAATAAATATTTGTCACAAGTATGTTTAAAGTATAAATTAATAAATATGAGATACCAGTCAGCTGATAGGAAAGCTAATGTGATTTTGGGCCTCATTAAGGGTCCATGTATGTATGTAAAGAGATGTAAGGAATTGGCTCACATGATTATGGAGGCTAGCAAGTCCCCAGTTCTGCAGAGTCTATCCCAGTTTGAATTCGAAGGCCAGCAGGCTACTGTAGAACCAGGAAGAGCCGATATCCCAGTTTGAAGGAGATGAGTTTGGTCAGGCAGGAGAATTTTCTCTTCCTCAGAGGGAAGAGTCAGTCCTTCAACTGTTTTGAGGCCCACACATGTTAGGAAGGGCAGTCTGTTTTACTTAGTCTACTGATTTAAATGTTAATCTCATCCACAGACACCCTCACGGAAATACTCAGAATAATGTTTGACCAACTATCTGGGCACCTTGTCGCCCAGTCAGGTTGACACAGAATTAACCATTACAGTGCATTTGCCAGATTGCACCCCAAACCCCAAGTCTTGTCCCAGGCACCACATTTCCGAGACTGTGCTGGTGAGGATCTGAGAACCACAGTATCTGGGGAGGAGTTGAGGGGGCTGGAAATAGTGCCCTGAAGAACCGAAGTCATGATCGGGGTCAAACGACATCTTCAAACATTTGAAGGCTTGTCTCATGGAGAAAAGAAGAAGGAATGCTTGGTCTGGAAGGCATAGCTCAGGCACGTGGGTGGAAGGCAAAGCTTACAGATAGAACAGAAATCTGTCTTGGGAGCTAGTGAGGTGTTCTTTGTGGCAGGGTTAGCTCAGAGGCCAGCTCTGACCAGGAGTCAGAAGTCTCCTGTTCTGGTCTTGCTCCAGTGCTGATTCTCTGACCTTGGGTAGGCCAGTAGCTTCTCTGAGGTTTCTTCCTCTCTACTGTGGAAATCACAGTAGCCTCGCTCGCAGGTCGTCCCGAGGATCAGATGGAAATAACATTACCTCCTAAATCTCGGTGGGGGTTGGGGGAGGCCTTTGTCCGCGTCCAGCTTTTTCAGAGCCAGGAGAACGGGTGGTTAGGAGGAGTGCTGACTAACCCCTTGCCACAGCAGAAAATTTCCACTGACCTGCAGTCAGGGACACTTCACTGCCTCTGGCAAGCTTTGCTTTCTGCATATTGGAATGTGCCTGAGGAGTGGCAGTTCACTCCTTTTCCAGATTCCTCAGCCGTGAGTGTATGAACCTGGTTGCCGCTGGTCTGGGAGAACACAGACTTGAGCGGGGTTGATGGTACTTGGAGGGATCAGCCAGGCGTTGCCCCTTCTTGGAGAACCAGCCATGCCATAGGATTGCTTTTCTGTGACCTGAGGATACATTTCCAAGTTGCTCCCTATTTCTTCTCTCATTTACACAGTATAGCCCACCTTCCACGCTGAAGAAACGCACTCTCTGTAAAACGCTTAAAACTCAAGTGCTTTATTTCATAGCTGTCACATGAATGAGGGCAAAGGGAGTGGAGCATCGAGGGATGCTTGCCTAAACATTCAGAACTGTGCTGGCAGAGGGACGATGGCCTTTGCACTGTTGTGGGTTTTTTTGGTGACGGGCTTGATAAAAATGACTTTTTAGCACAAGTGCTTCTCGGTGAAAAGATTTTACTACAGTGCTTAAGTCAGAAATATCAGATAAACACTGAAGTTCAGTGTTGGTGAGTAACTAAGCCTCGGAGGATTTGGACACAGGTTGGCATGGTTATTGTTTGGCAGGTAAACGGTTCAGGAACTTTTTCTTAGGCAGGCATTGTCAAAACAAGGTTGAAGCTAAACCGTCCCCACTGGTTTTACTTATATAGAACTCGCATCGGGACATTTGGCAAGTGTCATTACCACACCTCGTAGCACTTCGTGGTGCCTGATACATAGTAGGTGTGCAGGACGTGGCAACTATTGTTCGAGGTCATGGCTTATGTCCAGCATAGTAATGATTAGTTCTGGGCTTCCTGGGCCAACACAAACCAGGAAGATTCCCTTATTCTTTATTAAGTACTCGACGGTCCAACTTCTAGCATTTGGAGGGCTGTCAATTTGGGGATCTAATCTGGGAATCCAGTAGATATTTGAATGTTACTAATATGTGGTCAGTTCAAAGTGTAGACCAGGATTTCTCAGTCACAGTACTATTGACATTTTGGATATTTTTTTTTTTCTAAAGATTTTATTTATTTATTTGAGAGAGAGAGAGAGAGAGAGAGAGAGAGAGCATGAGAGAGAGGGGAGGGTCAGAGGGAGAAGCAGACTCCCTGCTGAGCAGGAAGCCCGATATGAGACTCGATCCTGGGACTCCAGGATCATGACCTGAGCTGAAGGCAGTTGCTTAACCAACTGAGCCACCCAGGTGCCCCAACATTTTGGATAATTCTTGATTGTAGGGGCTGCTCTGTGCATTGTAGGATGTTTAGCAGCATCCCTGGGCTCTAATCACTAGATAGCTCCTCCCTCCCAATTGTGACAATTAAAAAATGTTTCCAGACATTGCCAGAAGTCCCCAGGGTGACAAAATCACCCCAGTTGAGAACCACTGGTATAGAGAAAGCTGCAAGGTACCCACACTGTCCCTGACCTATAATAATGCTTTTCACACTATGGATTACTCAGTACCAACTAATGCAGGGCTTCTCGACCATGGCTGACCTTGGGAATCCCTCAGGGAGCCTTAAAATATTCCGATGGCTGGGTCCCATCCCAAAGATTCTAATTGGTCTGGGGTGTGGCCTGGACCTTAGGATATTTTAGAAGCTCTTAAGTGCTTCTACTTTTCAGCCAAAAGTGAGACCACAGCATTAGTAGTCATGGAATCAATTTGGTGAAGAACTTCTTTGCTAGCATTTAAAACAATACAGTAGTGCCCCCTTACCTGCAATTTTGCTTTCCATGTTTTTTTTTTTTTTTTATTGGTGGTCAGCTGCAGCCTAGAGACAGATGATCCACCTTCTGACAAATTTTCAGGAGGTCAGTGGTAGCCTAACACTGCGTCACAATGCCTGTGTCATTAATCTCACTTCATCTCCTCACGTAGGCATTTTTTTTTAAAGATTTATTTATTTATTTTAGAGAGAGAGAGAGAGAGAGAGAGAGAGAGAGAGCGCGTACAAGCAGGGGGAGGGGCCGAGGGAGAGAGAGAGAGAATCTCAAGCAGCATCCCGATAAGTGTGGAGCCTAACGTGGGGCTCGATCTCATGACCCTGAAATCGTGACCTGAGCCGAAATCAAGAGTCAGACACAACCAACTGAGCCACTCAGGAGCTCCTCCTCACGCAAGCATTTCATCATCTGACATCATCACAGGGTGAATATAGTATAATAAGATATTTTGAAGGAGACCGCATTCACATAACTTTTATTTATAACATGTTTTAATTGCTCTATTTTATCACTAATTATTAATCTCTTATTGTGTGTCATTTATAAATTAAACGTTATTATAGTTGTGTATGTATAGGGAAAAAATGGTATACATAGGGTTCAGTACTACCTGTGGTTTCAGGCACCCACTGGGTGTCTTGGAAGGTATGCCCCACAGATAAGGGAAGACTACTGTATATACATATAATTGAATGGAAAATATTAAGGCCAGCACAATAGTTAGGATTAGTACTATTTTGTATGTACGTTAAGCTTGAAAACACTGCTGTAAGCGATAGAACCATAAGCAAAATCTGTGTTCTCAACCTGCTTTTTGTCTGGTTATTTATAACCCCTTCAGACACTATTTTGCTTTTTGTTAGTGGTAAATTGTTAATGTGAAATTTAATACATTTATAGTTGTGTGACTTAGGAATTTATGAACCTTTTTGCTGACAATTTGAGGTTTCACCCTGATATTCATAAAATCAGTTATTTTTGCAAAAGCTAGCCAATTAAGATGACATGCATATTTTCACCAACTAAATTTGATTACAGTGCAGCAACAAGATGATAATTTTCCTCCTTTGTATGCGTTAATTATATATACCATGATGTGCTGGGTCAGCAATTGTCTAAATACATCGAGCAGGAATGTGGCACTTGCATAAATCATCCTGAAAGTTTTATGAGGATCAGTCTAACAGCCTCTTGACTTCATTATCTGTGGGTATTTGAGGGTCTTACAAAATAAACGGTAACATACATGCATCTTTCTTCTAGGAAGCAGTGTAATGTGGTAGAAGACTGGCAGTCTCCAGTCATTCTTTTTATCTCCGTGTCCAGGAGAACATAAACCAAAGGGGGATTCTTGCGGTGTCTCCGTGGTGGTGACTGTCGGTAGATGCTATGGTCCTGGGAGACCTAGAAGTCAAGTTTACTTGCTACTGGGACTTTGGCTTGCTTGTCCGGGATCTTGAAGCCCACTACAAGCCCATGACAATACTCACCAAGACTTTCTGCTCGACTTGAAATGCATTACCTGAAATTACTTCAATTTAGATATCAGAAAAAAACAGCAATGATAATTCGCAACGCACTCTGCAGTCTCTCATCACAGAGTTCTTTGAAAATTCTTACGTACATCCTGCATCATTGATAGTTTTGTTGTTTTCTGGGAGAAGTAGCCCTGGGACTGTTTCTTGAATCAGCTGCTGAAATAAGATGATCTGCCTGTATAACAGAGCGAAGAGGTTGGACTGACAAATACCCATTGGTTGATAAGTGCCTTCTGTAATTAAGATTCAGCTCCCAGTGACTGCACCACATTAAATATGTATGTTCCTCTATTCTATTCTGTTTCCTCTAGGTGTCTCAGGGTTCCACGGTCCAATTTTCATCAGGAAACTTCTCCTTGTCAGCAGAAACAGAAGAAAGGAGCTTCCCCCATGGAAACGAACATCTGTTAAATTGGGCTCGAAAGGAGTACGGAGCAGTCACTTCATTCACTGAACTCAAGATAGCAAGAAACATTTATATTAAAGTGGGAGAAGGTAAATTTTATGTGGTTTCAATTAATGACTGATTTATGACATCAGTTGTTTTCTTTTCAGAGAGCAGGTGGTTAGGGCAAAGAATCATAGAATTACAGAATGTTGGAGCTGGCAGGGACCCAGGAGATCATTGGGCCTGCTCCCCTCATGCTCGCTCCTTCCCTTTTTCCTTCGGAGGAAATAGGCCTGGTAACAGCCAAGCAGGAAATGGGGAGTAGCATGGTTGACCGAGGAGGAGGTTGTGGTGTAGGGTTTAGAAGACACGCATGCACAGAAGTCAGAGTAAGGGAAGGGTGAGAATCTGAGGTGGGGGAAAGGAGGTGATCGCTAATGGAAAGAAGGAAGAGTTGCCAGAATGAGTCAACAGTTAGGGCATCCCTTTCCCTATTAACCTGCAAACATTGGAAGCCAGTGTTAGTTTATGGTCTTGAAACATCAGTTAGATTTTGGACAATAGCAGAGGAAAAGTGTTTGAATATATTTTAATACCCATGACAAGGACAAAATTATTGGAGAACGGAACTGTGTGGCCTTGATCAGAGATGGCCCATTTTAATTTCCTTGCCTTGCAGAAGGATATATATATCTGATCACTCAGCTTGAAGGCCCATTTTTAAAAATAACTTCTTTCATCATTATTTTTAGTTGAGTATATTTGGAGCCCCCCTAAGTTACTAGAAATAACAACTCTTGTGAATGAGTTCTTGTCATAGTCAGGTGATTAGGTGAAAACTGCATTTCACATCGGCAGCGTCCATCTGCTTTCTGTTGAATTCTGCAGCACTTGGCACCTCTAACACAGGCAGCATGACAACACAGCATGGGCTGTTGAATGCTTGCTCTCGGCCCATTCTTATACCTGGGCTGTGTGACAGGTGCAGGAAAGACAGACCCTGATGCTAGAATGTGTGCTGTGTGCAGAGGCCACATCGGGTGCTTTTCCCATGGACCCCACTTAACCTCGCCGGCAGTCCTAGGGGGAAACCGTTATTTCCACCATTTTACAGAGGAGTTAGTGGTGGGTGAAGCTAGCGTGCTCAAATCCACATTATTAGCAAGGGGCGAAGCCAGAATTCAAACCCAGGTTTCCTGACTCTTGAGCCTAATGCTTGTTTTCTGATGCCGTATATTAAGTCTTAGCCAAGTAAGTGCAACCTAAAAATGCAAGCAGGCACCTGGATGGAAAGACTTGTTTTGCAGAGTAGAGAGAAGAGTTTTAGATGAGTGTTGGACTCAAAAAGTTGAAGTTTGTTACTGGACTCTGAGGGTGGTCAGGTAGCTTATAATAGAAGTCAAGTCCCATTGGAACAAAATGAAAAACCTTTTTAACAAAGATTCTAAGCCCTGCCAGTGGTCTGCATTTCTGAAGGAGAACTCTAGTAGCATAAAAGAATGCTGATTACTCACCCTTTGCCCCCCAGAATTTGTTAGAATAAGAAAATGTGTTACAGTAACACTTAGAATGTTGAGCTGTTCTCTTGACAGTGCATGAACTTCCATGTGCAGTCGTCGCCTGCCTTGAGAGTGAGGAGTTTAGTGACGTCCCCAGGGCCACACGCTGAGCCAGGGAAGAACTTAAAGGACCTGGTGTCCAGTCCAGTAAAAGCTGATGACTCCTTGATAACACCTTTGGAGCCCCTGAAACTTGATTCCAGCCACCAATTGGGTACGAGTCACTGGTAGCATGGAGAAGAGCCGTTGGGAGAAATGAGGGTCCTTGGTTAGGTTGGTGGACCACGAGGTGATGTCATCTATCACCATGGATCAGGCTCCACTGAGCAGGACTCATCAGCCAGCTTCCCAGAACGTGACTTGTCTCCACCTTGCTTGAGTCCAGGGATCCCAGGCCATGAGCCTCCTCTTGCTGTATCCCCAGTGGCTCTCAAATATGGTTCCCGCCCCAGCAGCATCCTCATCACCTGGGAACTTATTAGAAATGCCAATTCTTGGGCCCGTCCAAGACTAACTGGACTGAAAACTCTGGGGGTGGGGTCTAGCCACCTGTGTTTTAACAAGCATTCCTGGTGATTCAGATACGTGCTAACATTAGAGAACTGCTACTCTAACCTGCATACCTAGAGTGGAAGAATCAAGGAGTTTCAGTTCTTATCCCAACCAGTCTCGTTAACTGTGAGACTTCAAGCAACCCTCTGATTTGCCACCTGTGCCTCAGTTTCCACAGCAAGAAAATGAGGAGTTTGCATTACCCACCATGTTTCCTGAGTCTATCATTCTAGGTTGCAAAGTCATTTGTCAGTCCTTTCCTAAAATACAAGTAAGCATGTGACTTTTTTCCCCAAAAAACTTGCCAGGTTTCTACGCGGGGATTCCCCTTTGTGGTTTCCTTTCTACTTGGCAGTTGGTGTAAGTTTTGATGCCAGGCGTGCGGAAGGTCGTTTGGGGGAAAAAGAACTCATACGCACACATGTGTACACAACAGAGAGTGATCAGCTTATTCAACTTAGTGACAATGGCATCTGGGACCAACCCTTAATACCCGGCAACTTTTAAACATTTCCTAGTCACAACGTGGGTGAGTTTTTTGTTATTTGTCTCAAATCTCACATCATTGTGTGTCAATTCAGGAAACCTACACCATGTGCCTACTCTACACCAGATGCAAACCAGGCACACCTGTGAACTGGACGGATCTGCAGGCCAGCGTCCCGAGAGGGTTCTAGTACTTTGAGTTCCAGACTAGCTTTTCTGCGACCCGTACACGCCCCCTCTGATTCTTGATTCCGTTGCAGTCTTGCCACCCCGGTATCATTTTCCATCCTGTGATCTGGGGGAGGCATCTGCAGGCCTGCAGCTGCACAGTGTGCATTCCTCATCTGTTCATCTGGCAAAACCCTCAGCAGATGTGGGGAGGCGGGGGAGGCTGCTCCAGCCGCCGGAGTCAGTGGAGCCCCGGCCTCTTCTCTCTGAGGGTGTCTGTAGGGAAGAACGCAGGGTGAAGAGCCTGCATGCCGGGGCCTCGTGAGCTCCTCTGGTCCCCTCTGGTCTTGACCTGGTGGTGAGGGCGCCAGGGTGCCCAGAGCCAGGATGCCTCCATGTGCGCTGTAGACTTCGGCACGAGGGAGGTGATGCAGGCTTGGTGGGGGTTGGGAGCAGGGCAGCATCAACCCAATCTGGGGACCTCCTGGGCTGATCCCTCTCTCCTGAGTGACACTTGCACATGAATTTGAACCCCAGCATCCTGTCTGTTCAATGAAAGAGGCAGAAGGTTGTTTCATTAACGTGCCAGGGCTCTGATTAATTACCCCTTCTGAAAAAAAGTTTGCTACACCTAGAACTTCCTTGACACTGGTCCCAGCTGTTACACAGCCAGCATTTTCAAGTTATGTTTAAACATTTAAACCACTGGCTGGAAATCCCATCAAGCGCAGTGCTGTGTAAACGGCATGTGTAAACGGGAGTATCTTCAGACTCTCGGTACTTGTATCACTTTCCCTGGTGGAGGTGATGAGCAGCCCTCAGCACAATGAGATGATGTTTGTGAAAGCACCTTGTAAAATGTAAAGTATTACCAAAGTGTTAGTCATCTGCGTCAAGATTGTGAGAAAGAGTGAAAGTCTGCCCTCACTGTTTACCCCAAACTCCTTCCTTCAGTCTTTAGATCTGTAGTGTTGTGGTGAATAAATATGAGGGAATGACTAATTCTCACTAGCAGGCCAGAGAATTAATTAGGTGGTTGGTTCTCCTATTAATTGAAATAACAAATATCCAAGGAGGAGCATATCTGGGGAATAGGAATGAACAAATATCCAAGGAGGAGCCTGTCTGGGGAATAGGAAATAACAAATATCCAAGGAGGAGCCTATCTGGGGAATAGGAATGAACAAATATCCAAGGAGGAGCATATCTGGGGAATAGGAAATAACAAATATCCAAGGAGGAGCATGTCTGGGGAATAGGAATGAACACATATCCAAGGAGGAGCATGTCTGGGGAATAGGAAATAACAAATATCCAAGGAGGAGCATATCTGGGGAATAGGAAAGAACACATATCCAAGGAGGAGCATGTCTGGGGAATAGGAATGAACACATATCCAAGGAGGAGCATGTCTGGGGAATAGGAATGAACACATATCCAAGGAGGAGCATGTCTGGGGAATAGGAATGAACACATATCCAAGGAGGAGCATGTCTGGGGAATAGGAATGAACACATATCCAAGGAGGAGCATGTCTGGGGAATAGGATAGATCATGATTTCAGGAGCGCATATGCAGGCTGTGAACTACCTGTTGGATTTTATGTGCTTGGTAGACAGAAGACAACACAAGTCTGGAGCTCAGAAAAGAGAGTGATGATCAAGGGGCAGGTTGAAGCCCTGGGAGTGATGGAGATCATCTGGGAAGAACGTGAGATGAAACGGGGATTGAGGAAGGAACAGGGTTCTTAGCCTTGGTTTTGTATCAGAATCAACTATGGAGCTCTTCAAAAAGAAAGCTTCCTAGGCATCCCCCACCCCCACCCCAGGTCTTCCAAATCAGAATCTCTGGGGTGGGGTCCCGAATGGGTGAATTCTGGTGTGCACTGAAGATTGAGGATTGCTGGTGTTTAACGAATGGGCAGAGGAGGAGGAGCCAGGGAGAGGGACGAGAGATAGGTCAGAGGAAGTGGACGAAGACAAAGCAGTGTCACAGAGAACAGGAAAGGACAAGCTTTAGACCCAAAGAGGCCAATAGAGTTGGTCAGTAGGAGGTCACTGGTGACGATATGGGAGGCATTTCAGCGCCATGGCTGAGGAGTTCTAAGGCACTTCCTAAGGCTTGTGGTTCCCTGGGTCCTGAACCTGCTCAGTGTCACTGTCGCCTTCTTCCCTTCGATTCTGGTTACCACATAGCTCAGCCGTTTGACGGATTGTCCTGGGCTTCTTGACTTTCAGATCAAGTGTTCCCTCCCACGTGCAACATAGGGAAGAATTTTCTCTCGCTCAATTACCTTGCTGAGTACCTTCAGCCCAAAGCAGCAGAGGGTTGTGTGATATCCAGCCAGCCCCAGGATAAGGAAGTACACATCATTGAGTTAATTACCCCCAACTCTAACCCCTACAGGTAAGTGAGTGTGATTGTGATTGTGTGTGTGTGTGTGTGTGTGTGTGTTTTGAACTGAGAGGAGATGAAAGAGGTGCCTGGATGGTGCAGTCAATTAAGCGTCCAACTCTTGGTTTCTGCTCAGGTCATGGTCTCCCGGTCATGACATTGAGCCCCGTGTAGGGCTCCTGGCTCAGCGCAGAGTGTGCTTGAGAGTCTCTCCCTCTCCCCTTACCCCTCCCCCTGCTTGCTCTCTCTCTCTCAAATAAATAAGTAAATAAAATCTTAAAAAAGAGAGAGAGATGAAAATAAAGATCTTTACTGACTTGAGGCAGAGAGAGGTACAACCCTTCTTGTGTAGAAGGTTAGATGCTTTGGGTGAATTAACAGAAGTTTTGAAAAAGGGAGTGAAGGCACCAATGGTGTATTTTATTTTCTACATCTGTCTCTAGATCCCCTATATTCTAGATAAGTTTCTGAAGCCTCTTCTGAACTTCTGGACACTGATGTCTCCTTTGAGGTTATCCCTGATAAAAAATAATTACATGCCTTATTAACATAATTATAATTTTAATAACATTCTGTTTTTAATAAAATTCTGTTCCTAGTGTTCTAGTAGCATATTTGCACTCAGACTTTAAAGCTTTGTGTGTGTGTGTGTGTGTGTGTGTGTGTAGGTGTGACCCTTCATGGTGACACACCAGAGAGCCATTAGATACAACCTGCCTCTCGCTTGTGTTCTTTTTCTCCTTCTTCTACCCTCAGCTTCTTGCCCCAGGACTAAAAATTTAACTCTCCCCGTCAAGAATGATTAGGGAATTAAAAAAGAGAATAAAAGAGGAAAAGTGGCTCTTTCTCCCACTTTAGCCTGCATTCCTGTGGACTAGTGACTTAAAATGTAAATTTATACTGTAGAGGGATTTCAAAGTTAAAATTCTAATCAAATTTTGCTTTCAAAATGAATAAACTACACATCAGTTTGGGGAAGATTCCATTCGGTCCCACATGAAGAATTTTGTGGAAAATTTAAAAGAGAACAGGAATAGAAGCAATCTGGCAAATGTGCTTAGATATTAAGCCTTAGGCTTCATTTGAGTATATCATTCATCATATGCTTTACAAGTGTGTAAAACCAAATGGAAAGAAATACTTTCCTTTAAATTCAGAATGACAGAAATGTTATTGTTTGGTTAAAAAAAATCTCTTTTATACTGAATTCTTAGAAGTTTGGGTTGTGTTCATCAATTTTCCAGTAATCACTTGGTTGGCCATCTGTTTTCTTTATTTTAATAACTGTATATCCAGAAGTTTGGGAAAGTAAATACAGATATGATTCTGTAGCTAATGTTAATGGCTTAAGCAAACCTTATATAAGTCAAATTTTCTAGCCTTTCACTTATTTTATCTGAAGTGTCCTAGTTTGGTTTTTTTGTTTGTTTGTTTGTTTGTTTTGTTTTTATTACCAGGCCTCCCTCCTCCCTGCCACCTTCCTTACCAAACTGGCACTTAAATTTCTGGTTTTGAAGGATTTTGAGCATATAGGAAATTGGAAAGTTACACATTGAAGGTGTTGAAGGTTGAAAAGCAACAATTCTGCTTTAAAAGTAAACAACTCTGGTTGCCCAAGTCCATTTCAAACAGTGGATGCATTAAGTAACCATCTTTTTTTTTTTTTTCCTAAAGAAGGAGAAAAATTTTAGTGTCCAATTATCAGCAGGCATATTTGTCTATTGTTATGTAAAACCATTTTGTTTTGTGTGCACTAACAATCTGTTTTGCACATGTCATTTGCCTGGGATCAAGTCCAGCTTTTTAATCAACTGGCCAGACACTGGAAACATGAAGACTTGGAAGAGAGGAGAGAGTTGCAACTTTCTGGCATTTGGGTCCTAACTTTGCCTTTGTTTTCCATTCACAGTGCTTTCCAGGTGGACATAATAATTGACATAAGACCTTCTCAAAAGGACCTTGAGGTGGTCAAAAATCTCATCCTGATCTTGAAGTGCAAAAAGTCTGTCAACTGGGTGATCAAGTCTTTTGATGTTAAGGGAAACCTGAAAGTTGTTGTAAGTTGGTCGAGCATTTCTTTGTTTTGATGCATGGCAGCAATTTAAGCTGTGCTTATGTGTGTTATTTTTGTGAAGTTTCTGCTTCTCTGAGCTCTCTCTGTTGTTTTTCACTTTGTGAAATAGGCTGCTCCTTGGTTTCTCCTGATAAGGGCAGACAGTGTGGTGGTTAAAAGCGTGGCCTCTGGGGTCAAGATCGAGATGTGAGTCCAGACTCTGCCATTTAAAAACGGTGACCTTGGGCGAGTCCCTTAACCTCTCTGGACCCTGTTGCCTCATTTGTGAAATTCCTGACGTGTATGAGTGTAGTTTCCAGTCAGAGTAAGTGTAGAATAACTTGCATAATGGGGCCTTTCATGGCTGACAGTCCTGTAAGGGCCTCAGTGTCGTGGTACTGAATATCAGCTCTTACTTTGGGGTGAGGTATTTAGGGAAGGTGTGGAAAATTGGGCTGACCCCAGCTCATACTGTTGACTTTTCTTTTTGAGATAAGTACATGCTATTGGCGTGTCTTTTTGCTTCTTCTAACTTCTGAGAGAGAAACACTGATAAAAGAATCACAGTAACGGAGAGGTTAGTGAAATGATACAGGAAAAGTACCCCCAGCCTATTCCCTAAGGATTATTTTCATGAAGGAAATATACTTAAGAAGTTTAATTGGTTGGTGTGATAGGCAAACAGCAGCTAATCTCCTGAGAAGTCGAATGTTGAAATTCAGTAAAATAAATTTTTTTAAAGATTTATTTCTTTATTTGAGAGAGAGAGTGGGGGAAAGCTTAGAAGGAGAGGAGAGAGAATCTCAAGCAGACTCCGTATTAAGTGAGGAGCCTGACACGGGGCTCGATCCCACAACCCCGGCATCATGGCCTGAGCGGAAACCAAGAGTCGGACGCTTAACCAACTGCACCACCCAGGTGCCCCAAAATAAATCTTTTTCAAATATTTTTAGGAAGATAACTGTTTGACAGAATATTGCACAAATTACATTGAAAGTTAAAGGAAAACTCCCCCTCTTCATTTTCAGGAATATAACTATCTTAGCATCTCTTTTATAGATTTCAGTTTTTGTGCATTGTCTTTTTAAAAAATTGTGTCTGATTCCTTTTTCAGTACCTGCATTGTATCAGTTGGAGAGGATTTTATGTTTTCAGTATTTGGGGGGGAGGGATGCCTTTGGTTTGGGTGTTATTTATCCTTAAGTGTGATACAGCAGTGAACAAAGCCGCTGCTCCCCTAGGTACCATCATGCATGAGCACTCACCAGAGGCAGCAGGCAAAGCCACGAGCATACACATCTTAATTTTAAAGTAATCGTTTCTGGTTCCTGTGGGTTTTTTTTTTTTTTTTTAAACTTTGAGAGGATCCAAATAAACCATCGTGTGTAAGGGTGATCCATTAATTTGGTGTCGAGAACAAAGCCCAGCCGTGATTTTCTGAAGTCAGAGCTGTTTTGATTGCTTTCCCTGGCATGGCATGAGGGGTGTTGGTGACCCGGGGTGTCTACAGCATTTGCTGCCTGGCACACCAACCAAATGTTTTTAATTTTCAGAATAACAAAAACAGGAAAGGGAATCATGCTTTGAAAGGCAAAAACATACGGTACATTTTAATTCCCTGCTGGAGTTGTGTAAATGTTCTTTCGGCTCTGACCCTTCGGTGGCTCTCTCTGTACCTGAGCATGTGTTCCTGGAGTTCGCTGTGAATGCCTTCACTTTTCATATGAATAAGGAAGGCTAGAAATGAGATTGCTCATCCCAGTGCAAGATCTGTTTATATTCCCCTCTTTGGCTGTACTCCTGTTCCAGGCCAATTTTGGACAATGCATGACAACATTACTAAACAATTAGGTAATGTTGCATGATGTTCTTTTTTATTCTCCCAATCCGTTTCATGCTTTGTGATTTCCTAACTCCCAGTCTCAGATGTGAATTCTGCCTGTGCTACGAGGGGAAGGTATCTGCTACTAAAAAAAACATACACTCATGCTTAGAAAGGGGATGGGGTTTATAGTGGCCTTGTTCGTAGTATTTTCTTCAGAGATAGCCTGGTAGAGTGGCAAGAACCATGGCTTTGGTGCCTGACAGGGCTGGAATCAAATCCCATTTCTGATGGCCATTCCTCTTAGTTGGTAGAGGAATGACAATCCTTAGTTGACAGTCTGTGGCCTCACCTACGAAACGGATATGATGACAATACTCACCTCGAGAGTTCTTGTGAGGTATGGTAGAGTTCGTTCATTCCTTCATTCATTTATTTACTCATTCAACAAACGTTTGTCAGGTGCCTACTGGGTATTTCATCTAAAGCACTTGCCACACTGGGTGTACATGGTGGTCTCCACCATACGTGCTCTTTCTGTGCACCTCAGGGTTCCCCTCTCTAATCAGGGAATAATAATGCCCATCTCCTTATATTTTACAGGAGAATTAAAGAACATATGTAAAGCTTCTAGCACAATGCTTGCCATAAAAAGGGAGTTCATCTTCCTTCCACAAGCAGTTTTTCAAAAATTTGTCTATAAGAGCAACCTCTCTAAACAAAGTGAAAAACAAAATGGCTACTAGAAGAATTATAAGGAACTTGATGGGGTAAATGTAAAGAAGCGCCCCATTAAACATGAATGGCATGTGTGTGCTTGTAGGGGGTGGGGCATGGGGCAGAATGCACCCTCCAAATGACAGAATGGTCCAAAGAGATGCAAAGGGCAGGACTGTGGACAAGAACGGGAATACTAGAAGCATCCGCAATGCCCAGCTCTGGCTCTTTCTTCAGGTCCCCTATGGACCATGCATAATCACATTTTGGAAGAACCTCTGAAACATAAAAGAATGGATGGAGGAAACTTACTAGAAATTTTTTGTTATACTATTTCAAATGGCCTCAGCACTTCAGAGTTGATGATAGGCAGCTTGTTCTTAGAAAAGACATGTTTTAATCCCAGTGGGAATATGCATTACATCTCTGACCAACCTCTCCCCCTCCACCATCAGTTCTGATGCAAGTGTGTGTTTGGCAGTGGAGGGGAAGGGGGGAGGGAGGTGCTTGGACTCTACCTAGCTCACCATCCTTCACAAAGATGTGGCTGAAACATAGTGGTGGTATTTGGAGGACCACCCCCCCCCCAGGAAAATTCCCATTTGGAGTAGCTACACTGAAGCCTTGGAAAAGCCTGGGGACTCCCAGAAATACAGGGTGAGGAATTCGCTCATTGCTGGGAAGGAACCAACTTGCCAAGCCTTGCTGTTTTACAAATGTGTAGATAGATTTCTAGCTTTGTAAGTCCCGAGGTGTAATCAATATGAGTTGTATTGACAGCTCCTAGATTTAATGTGGAAAGGTGTAAACAAATCATTCCATACTGGTACCAAAAAGACAGGTGGCAGTTGTGATGATAGTATTCTGGAAATACAGTATTTTCTCAGCTGTCCAACAACATAAAAGACTAGGGCAGATGAGGCCAAGCAGTCCTGTTTAGGCCAGTGTTGCAAGTCCAGCCAACCAAAATGACATGCTGCTTTGAAAGGCTAGAAGCTGCGCCTAAGAAACTAAGTTTTAAGAACGAATTGGATCCTTCTTTATCTCATCTTAGTTTAGTTTTTTTTTTTTTTTAACCCTTCCTTCCCCCAGGACGTTTTCTCTGAATCAAAGTAAGAGCTAGAAGATTCCAAACCTGTGAAACTGAGTTTTTCACAAATGGCTGCGAAGCATGGTTCCTTTGCATGCATGATTGTGACTGGCCAGTCACGCAGCTTCGCAGCTTTGGAGAAGCACTTTGGGTAACAGAAAAATACCCTGGGGGAGAGCCTTTGAGCTTTGAATTGAAAATATGTGTCCTCAGCCAATATCCCACAACCAAAGAGGCCAAGAGAGCTTAGAGCCTGTGAATCTTCTATGGTTTTGCAGTGGGAAAGGATTAATATTTAGTCCTGTTAGGGGCAAATAGAATGGGAAACAAATGAGGAATTTGGGAAAAAATGCTGCATGTATGCAGGAGAAAATAATTGGGCGTGGAAATTAAAGTGATCTTTATACGGCATGAAAATGGTCTGATCTGCGTGCTGGAAGGGCTTGCCAGCCTTGTTGGAGCAGTTGTTGAAAAGGTGGTGCCTTCGTTTTGGCACCTCCCCTACAGCATTCAGCTCCCTCGCATCTGACAAGATCACTGTCCTAGGAGCCAGGTGATGTGGAAATTTACCATCCGTGTCTTGGTTACTCAGTCCTTTCTTGGAAGGATTTCTATCATTCACTATTCATTTTGTAACTAATTACCAAGTGAAAGTCAACTTGTATTGTGGGATGAAATATTGGTTAGAGAGACAGTAACCCAAATTAAGGAATTAATATTTAAAAGACAAAATCTAAGCATATACAGTTAATAAACTTGACAGATGAATACAGTGACAGGATCACTAAATTGATCATAAATTATAACTGCAATATCAGTATGGTTATTTCACCATATGGAATTTAATAGTTTACAAAGATGAGACGGTCTCCACAGTGAAGTAACTAGGTTGTGACTTCTTTCATTTAAATCTAGGCTACAGGAGATAGAAGCAGGGACATATTTTTGGCAGGATAACATGCACATCTGTATATTTTATACATCATTTTAAGTAAAAATAAGGGAAAGTTTGATATGTATGCATATATAATTTAAAACATTAAACTAACTCTGGTAACATATTAGGTATACTTAGTATGTAGCTACTTAGCGATCATTGGGTTATTTTTATCAATATAAGCAACCCAAATGGTATGATCAAACAGCATGAATAGATTTCTTTTAATCTGCTATTAAAGATTTTCATGCCAGTGTCCTTAGTCCAAGGAAAATAGGGATCAAAAGAATAAATAGTTCCTTCATCTACAATATGTAGAATCTGTTTGTTTCAGCTATTCAGTTCTTATTTAAAGCACTGTTTAGTTTTAGACTCATGAGTGAAATTTTGCTGTTATCTTTAGGCTCCTAACAGTATTGGCTTTGGGAAAGAGAGTGAAAGATCCATGATAATGACCAAATCAATAAGAGATGACATTCCTTCAACCCAAGAGAATCTGGTCAAGTGGGCTTTGGACAACGGCTATAGTCCAGTGACATCATATACAGTGGCTCCTGTGGCTAACAGATTCCATCTTCAGCTTGAAAACAATGGTAAGTGTGATTTTTTTTTTTTACTCAAGTAAAAATATCCACCAAATGAGGCTTTCCAATGAGGAACTCTCATTTCAGCTTATATGGTGCTGTTGTTCTGTTGTAAATTTTGATGATTCATTTGACTACTATAAAGCTTAAGGTTATCTAGAATTGTGATAGATTATTTTGAGGAAACGGTCTTTGGTACAGATTTCTCACTAACAGAGTTGATTGCATGTTGGAGAACTTCGTTGTAGATCAAATAATTCACTGTGATTACATTAGGAGCAAATTAGCCTGGATTCTTCTCTCAGAAGTGCCTGCTAATCACTTACAGCTGAGGTACAGCTGCTCCTACCACAGGGGAGAAGTCCTAGGTCAAGCTGTATCTTGCAGGACAGTAGTCACCAGGCACTTTCTCGATCTCACCCAGAGGGAACACAGGAGTTCTTACCCCAGTTGGATGGAGCAGAAAATGGAATATTAACAGGTTCTTGAGGTTTTTCCAGAGCCTTGTAGCTAGCGAGACTCAAATCCCAAGTTTTCTGATCCCCAGACCTGTTCCTTACCCCAGTGGTACTGCTACCAAGTGTGAGTACGGGCCACTTACTCACCGTTTCAGGGGGAAGTTGCTTAACCTCTGAGCCTCAGGTTCCTCCTCAGTAATATGGGAGAAAAAACAGGCCCTACCTCAAAGAGTTGTGAAGGTTTCTATCCACGTACAAATTAAACACCTTCTAAAGCTCTGATTTCTTTTGGATCCATACGGCTGTGCCATCTTTTTCCAAAAGATAGTATTGAAGGAGAGTTCATGTCCTCTGGTTATCTTCACTTCCTGCTCCCACTGAGGTGGACTGACCTCAGGCATTGGCTTTGAGACTGGATATGGACAACACTGGGAAAATTTTTCTTCCCTAAATTGTTGAAAATAGGACAGAACACTGAGCATTAATTATATGGAGATATGTCTCTCCCTTTCAAGGAGTAAGTGTGCCTAAGCAACTTTCTCTTTTCAGGACTAGGTCCTAAAAGGCCAGGATGCCTAGATAGCTGTTGGAATTTAGTAGGCAGAAAGGAGATGGCGAATAATTTTAAAATGCCAATATTGTTTCAAGAATTCCTTAGAGAAATTATTCTAAAGAATCTCTAGATTCAAGGGAGGTATTTCAGTGGCCCAATAATATATTGGGACAATAATGTTCTTATTCAAATCATAGATTTGTATAGCTTGTAGAGCCTTAGAAGTTATCTAGTCCAATGGTTCTCAACCTTGGGTGTACATTGGAACCATACAGAGAGCTTTAAACATATTAATGATTAGGTTCCACTCCAGAGAGTCTGATTTTTATTTGACCTGGGGTACAGCGTGGGTATAGGGAATTTTTTTCAGTTCCCCAAATAATTTTAATGTGCAGCCAAAGTAGAGAACTATTGATCTAATCCAACCTCAGTTTTAAAAATTAGAAAACCAAGACACAGAGAAATAAGCCATTGGCCCCAAGCCACTCAGTCAGTTAGAAAGAACACCAGGACTAGAATTCAGACTTCCAGATCCCCATCTCTTTTACACATTGCTTGTGAAGAGTCGTTTTACGCATGCCCATTCTGTGCTAGTTCCCCTTGTTCTTCCGTCTAATGATGATGATTGTGGCCTGGTATCAAACACTGACGATGTTTTGCCTTCTTCTTTCACCACCAGAGGAAATGAGAGATGAGGAAGTCCATACCATCCCTCCTGAGCTACGGATCTTGCTGGACCCTGTCGCCCTGCCTGCCCTGGAGAACCCACCCATCCGAGGAGGGGGAGGCCGAAATGGAGGTTTCCCCTTTCCCTTCCCTGACATCGCCAGGAGAGGCCAGAAGGAAGGAGGAGAAGATGGGATCCCCCGGCCAAAGGCCCCGGTCATCCCCAGCATACAACTGTTTCCTGATCCCACAGAGCCCGAGGAGGTGCAAGGGAACATGGAGGTTGCCCTGTCAGTCAGATGTGATGATGAGAAGATGATCGTGGCTGTAGAAAAAGATTCTTTTCAGGTCATTGCAATTTCTTAGAGAAGAGAAAGCCACCTCCTTTTCCCTCTTGCGCCAGTGTGTGTTAGTTATTTCCTTCTCTTTCTTTCACTTTTGAACTCTGGGGACTTGATACTGTTTTCTCAGTTGGATGGACTCACTTCCCCTTGGCTGGGAGTCTCACTCGGGTCCTGTTGTTCTCAGTTGAGGGGGGTTCCAGATCCTCATGTGTCAATATTTTGGTATTGAATTTCCAAGGCCAACAAACACAATCCTTGGTAGGTTGGGAGGAGGCGAGCAGGGAGGGGAAACGCAGGCCTCCAGCAACCAATACTGTATGGGAAGACTGGGCAAAACGTGCTCCCCGTGTGCTGCAGACCTGCCTGTGGGCCCCCCCTTTATGTCTTTGGTGGTGGTTGTTTCAGGCCAACAGCTACTCAGGGATGGAGCTCACCCTGTTGGATCCTACCTGCAAGGCCAAGATGAATGGCACCCACTTCATTTTGGAGTCTCCCCTGAATGGCTGTGGTACTCGTCACCGGCGGTCAGCCCCAGATGGTGTGGTTTACTATAATTCCGTGAGTGTTCTCCAAAACAAAGCTTGGCCCTTTGCCACAGCCTTGCCAGGTGTTACCTTAAAATTAGCCTTAAAGTTTCTATGACCATGAGCAGGGGCGTGTACCCCAGGCCTAAACAAAGCCAAGCGTCAGTTCTCAACAAAATGGGATGTACTTTGACCCTGAGTCTACACAACTGAGCTAACCAGCTACATGGTCTCTGTGGCCTCATTTGAGTTTTGTCCAGAGATGGGAGGACATCTCCTTTCCTCATGAACAAAAGAACCAAGAGAAATCCGAAAACGGCTCTCAAGAAATTATTAAGTCTCTCTCCACCTCTGAGAAAGATCTTACAATGAAGCAAATCAGGAGATTTGCTACTTTTGACGTTACCCAAAGCGAGATTACATAGATTTCCCCAATGATAACCCACTGCAATAGCTAACCTACACTTTTCAGAAATCCTTCTCGTCAGCTCATTCATCTAAATCTTTTTTCTTCAGATTAAGCCAATTCTTGCAGAAATATACACTAGGCAGTGAATATTAAAAGAATTTGAAACATGAAATTTCACAAGTACTTTATAGTGTTAATTTTGCGGTTCAGGTTATACTTTTGACGGCAAAAATAAGGCTCATAAATCCCCGAGTTCAGCTTTGGCATGGGACAGGGTGGGTGGGACTGTCATTCATGTCCGTCCCACTGCCCTTCAGTAGATGCACTTGACCCATCCAGAAGAAAGACTGGAGATCAGGTGCTCTGTCAGGGTGGCTCACGTGGGCACTGACTCTCCTATGGACCCAAGTTTATTATTCTTCAGACATAGAGTGTTTGAGCTGGAAAGAACCTTCAGATGATCTCATTCAACTTCCTCATTTCACAGGTGAGGAAATTGAACTCCCGGGAATTAAGAGACTTGCTTAGATTTGAGGAACTAGTTAATGGCAGAGCCAGGACTGAATCCAGCTTCCTGACCTCTCATCCACTAATCTTTCCCTGACACCAGGCTGGCCCAGCTAATCTCCCTTTGTTACTGGAATCATTTATTAACCTTTGACCTCTATGATGAACACCCTCCTGCCAATTCCAACACTAAATTTTCTTACATTATCCAGTTTTTCCAGATGTAATGAATGGCATATATCACTGATATACTTGATTTTGGAATTTTAAATTTATGACTAAATTAACACCAATAAGAGGCTATGGTAATCTGTTAAGTGAAACAAACAAACAAACAAACAAAAATTTGCCTCGGAAGAGAAAGGTGTATCTTAAGCCCTTAAAATCCCTTTCTTCTCATGGGGTGTGTGTGTGTGTGTGTGTGTGTGTGTGTGTGTGTGTGTGTGTGTGTGTGTGTGTGTGTGTGTGTGTGTATGTATGTATATTATGATGATGATACGTAGGGTAAGCAATGTCCTGGGTACTTGGCTTCAATTCCATCAATACTTCTTCCTGCAGAACTGGTAAAGAATGGAGAAGTGGTTTTCCTACATTCCCTTCCCATGCTCTTCCCTTCAGTGAATATTGTAGCTGTTCCAATTATAACTGTAGCAATTTTCTGACTTAATACATATTTTTGTTTTGCACCATATTCAAAAATCTAAGCCCATGAAATAAAACCAAACAAAAAATGTGAGTATTCTCTAAATGCAAAGAAATTAAGATTTTATTTATGGAGTCATGGTCCTCAGGTGAATTTTACATGTTATCTAGAACTAACCTAGGAATAGTCATTTCAACTAACATTAAGATAGATTGTCATAGATAAAAACATGATTCTTTCCTGCATCTGTACCATACACAAAGATATGGGGGAGGAAATGAGGAAAAGATAGAGGAGTACAGAGAAAAGATGAGGAGACTAGCTCAATAGTAAACATTAGGTACTTAGTTTCCAACTCACACTTTATACAAATCTTGATGGGTACAAATAAGAAAAGTTCTTTGAATTAGCTTGCTCTTAGTATTTGTTAGAATTTTTGATGTAAAGAGAAGCCCCCCTCCCTTCCAGTGTAGACTGGCCTACTGACAACCCCGTTCAGCCCTATTTCAGTGCCTAGTTTTTTCCCACTGTTTGAAACGTCTTATTTTTCACAAGGAAAAACGCATATTTTAGTTCAAGTCTTAATTGGAATGTATGTTGGGTTTCTCTTTATTTTTAATCTCTTTGAAGGTAGAATCCTAAGAAAACTTGGAGTTTTGTTGGTTTTTTTTAAGTTCAGATTTTCAGTTTGCATCTGAATTATTACATGGGTGTTTGTGTGAGGTAGAACCAAATCATTGATTTGGTGTCTTAACAACACTGTGCTTTCTTTGCCTTTTAGATTGTGATACAGGTTCCGTCACCTGGAGATAGTAGTGGCTGGCCAGATGGTTATGAAGATTTGGAGTCAGGCGATAATGGATTTCCAGGAGATATGGATGAAGGTGATACCTCCTTCTTCAGCCGACCTGAAATTGTGGTGGTACGTGTTCGTTTGCAGCAGGTAGTTTGTGAGAATGTTGTCTTTTTGGTTGGCCCTAGTTAGGGACTAGCGGGTGGTGGTGGGGGGGGGTGGCGGGGGGGAGGCGGGCGGAGAATGGATGTTCTTTAAAGACCAAAGCTTACAAAGTTCCAGGGTCTTCATCCTTGATTTGACTGGGATTTATCTCTGTTTTGTTTGTTTGTTTGTTTTCCCCAGTTTAATTGCAGCCTGCGGCAGGTGGGGAATCCCAATAGCTTCCAGGACCCACCCAACAGAAACATCACTTTCAACATGGAGCTGTACAACACTGACCTCTTTCTCGTGCCCTCTCAGGGGGTCTTCTCCGTGGCAGAGAATGGACACGTTTATGTTGAGGTATGAGACCTGGACATTAGCCTTGGGCTTTTAGGTTAGGGCGGAATTGTCATAGCTCCTGGGGCAGAGCCAAGGTGCCTGCAGCAGAAGACCTCATCATGTTCTTCCCTGTGGCCATTAACCAGCTCTCCTTGAGGGCTTGGCTCAGAAAATGCATCCAGGTTGATTTCTGACCAAAGTAAGACATTGCAGGATTTGCTACATGGGGAGAGCGTTTTACAGATGAATGCTTTTTTAAAAAATCGGTGGTGTGATGGGGCACCTGGGTGGCTCAGTCGGTTAAGCGTCTGCCTTTGGCTCGGGTCATGATCCCAGGGTCCTGGGATTGAGTCCTGCATCAGGCTCCTTGCTCAGCAGAGAGCCTGCTTCTCCCTTTCTCCCTCTGCCTGTAGCTCCCCCCGCTTGTACTCTCTCTCTGTCAAATAAATAAACTAAAATAAAAAAATCAGTGGTGTGAATTCTACTAATAAAGCCCCGTTCTTGCTTGTCATTAGCTTTTTTGGAACAGTGGTTCAGTAGTTGCAGTGTCAGAGTTAACCAGGAACATTTCACACCACCTCACATGGTACCACAGTGAAATGCTGCGTGCTACCCTATCTCATGAAAATTAAGGTTTTTTTAGATCATTATCTAAATGTATCTATAAATGCAGTAAGCTGTTCCATATATGTAATGGTAATGATTATGCATAGCATAAGTTTGTGGAATAACTATAAAAATATTAGGTAGTGGTAGTAGGAATGAAGTAATAACAGCTAATATTTGTTGCAGATTTATTTTATGCCAAACTTGGTTATAATTATTGTAGTAATTTACTCTTCAAAGCAGTCCGATGAGACAAGACTATTGATATCCCCATTTTAGGGGTGAGGAAATTGAGGCACAAACTTGTCTAAGGTCAGACAGTAACTAGTGGAGTTCAGAGTAGGTCCATACTCAGGTTGTCTGGCTCAAGAGCCCACTCGATGCTATTATCATTTATCCTCAAATTGCCATTTAAAGAGGAGAAAATATGACCACTTAGCAGTGCAAATATCCAGGTTTAGATTAGATTCTAGGATATCTGCTGGTCTTACAGGAACATCATCTTCTCCTGAGCTAGTTTTGGGGCTAAACTGCAAGCTAGTGTTCTACTTTACTGGGCGAGGAGTGAGAAGCTTACGGGGTCGAAATGGGATGCTTCCATAAGTTGAAAGTGACTTCAGAGCACATATTTCTATTTCAGAAAGATAAATAACTCTCACATTTGTTCAGATTCTGGGATAGAGCCCACTGGCTCTAGACATTTTCCTGGATCTCTCCTCTTTTTTGATTCCCTGTTTTGAGAGGTCTTCTCTTTCTTTGGGTATACCTTCTTTCTCCACTGGGGAAAATATACTGCTTTCTACATGCTGTTCCTAATTATAGATCACTTCTTATCCAAGAGCATTATTTTCTTCTTGCATTTCTGGCTGCACAATCCATCTGTGTGCATTTGGGCAGTGACTCTCTGTCATGCCCTGGGTTTTAGGGGCCCTGCTTAACTGCAGTTTGTTCTTTTCCAAATGTGTACCCAGCTCTGCTAATTTATGGCTTTGCTGCTCTATGCTAATCACTGGCCAGTCTTCCTCCTGTATCCTACCCTGGGAGTTTTGGTTTTTTCTCCCCAGTCCACCCAGTGCTGCTTACTTGAAATTCTTTTTTTCCCTTATTTTCACATTTATATCTTTTCATATATCATCTGTATTTTTCATAGTTAAATTTAGTCAAAGACATTGTGAAATGATGAAAAAGAAATGGACTGAATCTATTTGCTACCATTTTATTTATTTATTTTATTTTAATTTTTTTAAGGATTTTATTCATTTGACAGAGAGACACAGTGAGAGAGAGAGAACACAAGCAAGGGGAGAGGCAGAGGGAGAAGCAGGCTCCCCACTGAGCGGGGAGCCCGATGCGGGGCTCGATCCCAGGATCCTGGGACCATGACCTGAGCTGAAGGCAGACACTTAACGACTGAGCCACTCCCAGGCGCCCCTATTTGCTACCATTTTAAATATCAGGTGTACTGAGAGTTTGAGGAGGGTGGTATATGTTTTAAACAGCTTTATTTTAAAGTTGTTTAAAACCACCTAAAATTGGGGCGCCTGGGTGGCTCAGTCATTAAGCGTCTGCCTTGGGCTCAGGTCATGATCCCAGTGTCCTGGGATCGAGCCCCGCATCGGGCTCTCTGCTCAGTGGGGAGTCTGCTTCTCCCTCTCCCTCTGTTTGTGTTCCCTCTCTTCCTGTCTCTCTCTGTCAAATAAATAAATAAAATATTTTTTAAAAAACCACCTAAAATCGAGAATCTGTAAATATTTTGCAAAATAAAATAGCAGCCACACCTAATCTTTGTTTCTGTTTGGATACCAATGCTGGTAAGAAAATTTTTTTATTTAAGTAAAACTTACTGAATCATTGGTTTGGCCTAGAAAACTATTACCAAGTTTCTTCTCCCAGCCATCCTTATCACACCCCCAGAATCCTGTTCCTTCTAGACCATATCCTTTCCTTTAATCCAAGACATTACTGATTTTGCCACGTGGTCTTTGGTCATCTCTGGGTGATAGTTGGTCACGTCATGGCAGCTTTTCTGTTAGTTCATTTGTCTTGGGGCATTAAAAAGAGCTGTTTATAACCCCCCAAATTTAAATCTAGAATAGTACTGCTGATTACAGCTGTCGTGTATTGACTAGCTGGGAACTGTGTTGTTTGCGGGTAATTGTGACTTTACAGATCCTCACAATAATTGTTTCTAGTTGGTATTGGTGCCCTTCTTCTGTATGGGAGGAAGCTGAGGCTCAGAGTTCACAGGCCATGAGCCACACAATTTCCTGAGGCTTGTCTCCCTCTGAGACCTGTAGTCCTTCTACTACTCATTTCTAGGCCATTTTATTTTTTTACAAGATTTATTTATTTATCTGAGTGGGGGAGAGGCAGAGAAAGAGGGAAGAGAATCCAAGCAGACTTCACGCTCAGCGCAGAGTCCGATGCAAGGTTCGTTCTCACGACCTGAACCGAAACGAAGAGGCAGCCACTTAACTGACTGTGCCCACCCTCCCCCGCCCAGGGCATTTTAGATTAAAGGACTTGCTGATAATATTTTTTCCTCTAAAACAACTTTTTGGGATACCTTAGAGTTTCTCCCATTACATGCTTTCTTTGAGATTCGAGAAAAGATTTACATTTCTTCTTCTGTCTACATGTTTGCATTGTGGGTTCTGAGTTCATGTTAAAGGGTACTTTTTAGTAATAGGATATATGTAATTTGCCATCTTTCCCAGATAAAATATCTTATTTTTCAGAAATATTGGCAAAATAATGATGTGTGAATATTTGCAGACTCCCAAACACTACTTCCTAGAAAGATTTCCCACCAGGTGTTCTCCCAAGGCCACATGGTGGGTTTGGTTGAATCACCCCTGTGGCTACAGTGAAATAGTAAAGAGAAAATGGGCTTGAAGTTGGAAGACCTGGGTTTGAGGCTTGGTTTTATCCGGTGCTTCCCAGGTAGGATTTTGAACGAGTCGTCTATCCTGTATGTTCATTTTTTCCTCCAAAATGGGGTTGAAACTCTTTATCTCACAGTCAGAGGGATTGAGCTTTAAAGCGCCGCGTGACATAATGACAATCAGCTTCATTGCTGAGTGTCTTGGCCTTACCGCGGAGGGATCTTTCAAAATAGGGCTGTGTCCTCAGAGCCCCATGCGATGTCAGGGGTTTCCCCTGGGTTCCCAGGATGGAAAGTGTGTTTATATCTCCATGCCTTTTGAAAGGCTTTTGGGGCTATTGGCTTATGGTTAAGGACTAACTTTATTTCTAAAGTGTTTATGTTTATTTTGATCCTAAGTTTAGGCAGGGAATGAAGCATGAGGGGAAAGGCAGTTCACGCAGCGATCCGTGTGTCGCCAAATGGAGAATCCACTCTGGCCTGGGGATTTTAGCTGCGTTCAGGAGAGTTGAGGTTTGAATTCTGTTTATACTTGGCCAAACACCACTTCCTGTTTCTAAAGAAAAGAACCTTAACAAGGTTTGGACAGAGCCCATACAAATGTTTTGTAAGAGGGAAGTATAATGAGTTGGAAACATTTCCAGATTAGATTTCCCTTAAAATACCCTTGGGCTTAAAGAGTGAAGGGAGAGTACTTGGCAAGGCCTGGTTTGGACCTGTGAGCAGCTAGGACACTTTGCCAGGCTTGTGATCGCCACCAGATTGTACGGTCCCGGACACCAAAGCCTGTAGGCCAGCTCTGCCTGCTTGCTATGAAGCAGGACTTGACATGAATCTGCAGTTTTACTGCAAGGTTTTAGGCTCATTCTGACTTGTGGCAGTTTAGAAGTTCAGTCCTCTCTGCCTAGGTTAAATAGATTCTGCCTCTGTACTTTATTTTTCGAGCAGCTTTGAAAAATAGCTTGCTTTACAGGTGGTACACTATTGAGACATGACACAGTATTATGACATTAGGTGCTTTGTCTGTTGGTGTTTTGTTTATTTTGGAAATCCACTTTAGGTGCATGCTATGCCTTTATTTTTATCTCCCAGAGGACTTATGGGAGGTTGAAGAGACTTAATTCATCTTGTATTGGAATCTTCCAGACTGGCATTTGAACTAAATAATTCACTGTCATCATCCATACCAAGTTTAGATGGAAAGCATCTTTTTTCAATGAGTATTTATTACTTTTGTAATTAGAAAGAAGACTATTATGTTATGAAAATAAAGCAGTGTCCCTCATCAGAAGCCCCGTGTTGTGCCTAAAGTAAAAGTGAGATGCCAACAATTGAGTTCTGATTGCTCTTTCTGTTCTTTTGTAGGTATCTGTTACAAAGGCTGACCAAGAATTGGGATTTGCCATCCAAACGTGCTTTATCTCTCCATATTCAAACCCTGATAGGATGTCTGATTACACCATCATTGAAAACATTTGTCCTAAAGACGAATCTGTGAAATTTTACAATCCCAAGAGGGTGCACTTTCCTGTCCCACAAGCTGAGATGGACAAGAAGCGATTCAGCTTTGTGTTTAAGTCCATTTTCAACACCTCACTGCTCTTTCTACAATGTGAGCTCACATTGTGCACCAAGAAGGAGAAAGACCCCCAGAAGTTACCTAAGGTTAGCGGGCCTTCATCCATCTCTGTGTTATTTTGACATTTTTAGGTGAGGCAATGATCTACCGGAGAAGTTTAATCACGAGTTATTGCAGGTTGAGGTTTTTGGTTTGGGAACTGCCCAATTGAAGTAATAAAATCTGTGTTAGCAGGGAACCATGAGTTTTATGGAGTCTTAGAGAATAAATCCTGACAGTATGACTTTTTTTTTCCATGCATGCTACTTAGTAGTATCTTACAAATGATAAATCAAGACTGTTTTCCATTGAGGGAGAGGTCTGGCTTTATCTTTGCAATTCAGATAGTGTGCGGTGCCAAAAGTACAGAGAGCCGAAAGGACAAGTTCAGTGTGAGGATTAATTTTTCCAGGTCCTGCTGAGACTTGTATTGCAATTGTTTTTTGACCTTCTCTGTGTGAATTATAAGGTTGACTTGTCCCAGGAGGACTTCTAAGGGAAACTAACAAATATTTTAATTTTTCTCAGCTTCATATTTGTTCATCATGTTTGCCTCATATCCCTCCCCATATTGAACCCAGTACATTCTATTGCCACAACAGAAATCAGAACACTTTGACCTTGTTGGAATGGCCGTGTAGAGGGAAATCTGCAAGGTTGATGACAATACCTCATTAGTTGACCTTGTGCAAGAAAGGTGTCTTCTGCCATAGTTTTGTTTCTGTGATCTGCCATGATTATTTATAATTCCGTATGGGCACTTCTTCTGTAATTATCTCATGCAGTGTCAGCTGACTTATAAAACTTTTGTAGTCACATATCAGTCAGTGTCTAAAACTAATGATTGTGCAGTATCAATAAATGTATGTTTGGAATTCTCTCTTAATATATAGGTTGTAAGATAGAGGTACAGAGGGAGGAGGAAAAATTATATTATTGGATAGATTACCACCGATCTGAATGCTTTACACTGTTATATTCCCCTGGGCATCCATTCCTCTGACAACGCCAAAGAAAATTTTATACTACATATGAAAATGTAGCAAATCTGATCATAATCATTTGGGAGCATGAATGTATAAGATGATTCAGACTATGTTCTTTAGGTTGCTTTTGGAAACATTGATGCCTTAGCCTTGTAGACATTCATCTTCCAGGGACCACCTCCCCATGGTAGAGAGTCCTGGGGAAGCTGAATGCTTGACTGTGGACACAGCTGCTCCCTGCAGCCAGAGGATGACTTTTAGGAGCTAGAGATCTAGGAGGGGAGGCCTGGCAGTTTCTAGGGGTCTTTACTGTCGGCTTGGTTGTTATCTCTCTCTGAGCCTGGCCTGGCACCATCCGTAGCATGTTAGTGTGTGAATATTAGTCCTAATATTTTCCTCCATAACATTCTATGGAGAGCTCTAAGTCCCAGTGGATGACATGGAATGTGACCCTAAACCTAAAGTCCCTATTTACAGCCAAGGCACGAGAAACAGGAAAGGGCATGAGGACTGAGAAGGAAGGCATGCTGCTTACTAACAAGACTTGAAGCGAGTCCCCCGACCTCTCAGAATCTGCATGGCTTCATCTGGAAGAGTGAAATAATAGTACCTGGCTTCCCTTGGGAACAGAGGAACAAAGGAGACAGTAGATTTGACAATAGTCCGCCATTTATAGAGCAGTGGCTTCAGATGAGCTGTTACCACTGTCTCTGTGTTTACTGCTTGTAGTTAATATTTCCACAGTTCTAGTGACTTCTCAGATGATAACACAGAGCCAAAGAATCTTTCTAGGAGGAGTTCTCAAAGATCGCTGAGTCCAGCCTGGCCCTTAGTTGATGAAACTAAGGCTGGAGTTGAGTATCTTGTCCAGGGTCGAGCTGTGAGTTGGGTGTACAATCGTTGACCCTTACTTAACTGAAGAACTGATAGCACAGTAAGCAGGTTTTTCCTAAAATGCAAATCTTTTCAATAATGAGGCCTTTCCACAGACAATCTGTTGTTTCCCTGTGCAAGAGGCTTGTTGTAAAGGCCTTTCTCTGGGCTTTGAGGGAGAGGAGGTTGTCTTCTTATAATCCGCTGCTCAGAGCAGCAATGACAGTAAAGCCAAAAGACTTTGCTCTTTTGTGATTTGAAATTTATTAGCTTTGGGGGATGGCTTGCTATAGGCTTTTTAAAAGATAGATCTATTTCTTAACAACAAAAGCAAGTAGATGTCATTTACGTTAGTTTCCCCTATTGATGAGCGTAGACAAGGAACGAAAGTTATTTTAAAGAAAAAGGTAGGAGTGTGATCACACTTTTTAAAAACAGGTATACCGGGCTTGAGCATGCTAATTCTAAGTTTGGGGCCTGAAAATAACTGGAAACAACTGTTCTCATGGTCCCCACACGTGGGTACAATTCCCCAGGGCTCCAGTTTGGAACACTGTAGCAGACGACCCTGGAAAGCATCATTTTGAATGAGCCTATACCAGGATTTAAAAAATCAAACAAACTGGACAACATGATTATCTTTTTGGACAACAAATGTAAAATCTGTCACTTTCATAAGGCAGCACATGAAGTTTCCCACAATCACAAATCACAAACAGGAACCATTTATGTGAAGCCAGCTTGGTGAAGGGCCAACGCTCATCATATAGTTTCTTTACTTTTCAGACTAAATAACACTAAAACCTCTAGTTGTTTTGTGGGAAGATGGGGAAGAAAAGCAGTGTTTATAAGCCATCCAGTGATATTTGAACCTTCAAGTGCAGCTGAGACTATCCTGGGTCTGCCACAATATCTCCCAGATTATTTACGGTTCTTTGGAAAACACCCAGATCTTCTGTTTTTCTGTGGTAAACAGCTGTGAGCTGTCTGATAAGGGGTGCAGGACAACTGTGCAGGCCAAGCGGGTGCAGGCTCTTCAGAGTGACCCCTGACCCTGCTTTGCTCTGCCTCTCTGCAGTGTGTGCCCCCGGATGAAGCCTGCACCTCACTGGACGCCTCAATGATCTGGGCCATGATGCAGAATAAGAAGACATTCACCAAGCCCCTCGCTGTGATCCACCAGCAAGTAGAGGCTAAAGGTGCGCTTTGGGAGGCTCAGTCAGAGAATAGGGGCCTGAGGTCTGCTCCTTTTAAGAAGGTCCAGTATTAAAACAATGAAAAAGAAGCAGTAGCTCCAATACTGTAAATCAAAGTACAGTTGTATTCAAAAGATACATTAAGGGCCGGGGCGCCTGGGGGGGCTCAGTCGGTTAAGCATCTGGCTTCAGCTCAGGTCATGACCTCAGGGTCGTGGGATCGAGTCCTGAGTTGGGCTTCTCACTCAGAAGGGAGTCTGCTTCTCCCTCTCCCTCTGCCTCTGCTTTCATGCATGCGCACACGCGTGTGCGCGCGCTCTCTCTCAAATAAATAAAATATATAAAAAAAATAAGTTTAAGGGCCAATTAGTAACTTTAGAAAAGGATTTTTGCCAAAGGAGCCTTTTATAGAGTTGGGTCTGCTCTGCCTTATGGCTGAGTTATTAGTGATAGGTTTGCCAACGATTTCCTCTTTTAAATATTAGATCAGAGTCAAAGTTGTCCCTATCCCGATGTCACTCTCCCTTGCCATTCAAATATCTTCCTCAAGTATGCAGGGAAGCCTCCGAGGTCCTCCTCGCATGCCAGGATTGAACAGCCCACAGCCCATCTTTCATGATCTACTAGTGGTGTTTGTGCTGAGTACAAGCAGTCCCAGGGCTGTGTCCAGATCGCAGATGCCTTTGTTGGGGGGAGGGTGTTGTGTTTGTGAATACCATCCATCTTAGGTCAGAGCAGAAGAAAGGTTGAGAACTACTGTCCAAATGCATTTTTATAATTCAGGTTTCAAAATTGTACACAGTCACATTTGTTGCTCGAAGCCAAGGGTGCCTCTTCCTACACACATAGGAGCATTCAGCAGTCTGCACTTTCTTGTAGGAGAAAAGGAAGGGTGCCGTCCTAGGAGGTGTGGCCTCAGGTGACCAGGCAAGGCAAAGCCAGACCTGGTGTAGGCCAAGTCAGCCAAACCAATAGAGAAGCAGAGCTGGGCTCCATGGGAGTATTAGGAATAGACCTGAGGCCCTGGTGACTGTGGAGAGCCTCTGATGGGACGGGCATCACGACTGAAGGGCACGGACGGGCAAGAACACATCAGGCAGCTGGCAGCATCTGGGGGGGTGGAGCCAAAGGCACATTCGGGCTATCTGGGCAGCTACATTTGTTACTAAAAACAACCTATGACTACCTAGAAACATTGTCTAAGGGTGCCAACCTAAGAGAGGTCTGGGAGAGTAAAAGTGGATTCCTAGCCTCTGGGGTTAGATCTTTCAGGGCTAGGTCTCTGGGGCCTCCTTCCACCACCCCGAGGGGCAGAGGAGAAGCACAGCACTGGAGCCTTGATAAGAGCCAGCAAGCATCCTATCTCCAGTTGGTGAGCATTGGCTGGGAGACCTGCTGGGTGGAGCTGCTACCACGTCTAGGCTCGGGGGCAGCCCTGGGATGGCCTTTCTGATCTAAGCACTGTTGGATTTGACCAGGCCAGGCCTCAGGGGCTAATAGAATAATCACACAGTACCTGATAGAGAGGCACGTGGATGCTGTCTATTTTGTTCTTTGGTGGAGTGACCTTTGTGAAAATAGCAGTGCCATTCTTGCTGACATATCTGGTGGTGGCATCTGCCCTTCTCCTAGGGGCATGCTCACTTTGGAAAGGCAAGAGAGTGTAGTGGGGAGGGTGTGGCTTAGAGTCAGGAGCCTGGAGCACAGCTCTTTCCCTGCTAACTGGCTGTGGGACTTTGGAGATCTCTCCTTCTGTCCTTGACTTTCATTTTCTATATCTGGAAAAGGAAGGGTTTAGACCAGATGGCTTCTAGAGACCCTTTCAGCTATAACACTCAGCTCTACCGTTTGAAGAAGCCAAATAGATTTTAATTCATTTCCCAGTCATCCCGAAAGGGGTGTGAAACGTACATAGTAGATGTTCATTAGTTCTTCAGCAACACCTTTTGTTGTTGCTGTTTGTTTTACTTTGAATGATTGGTTTTCAACCATTTGAAACAGTGAACCAGCCAGTCCTTCTTTAAATGGATTGCCCGGGAGCACCTAGGTGGCTCAGTTGGTTAAATATCCAACTCTTGGTCTCAGCTCTGGTCTTGATCTCAGCTGAGGTCTTGATCACAGGGTCATGAGTTCAAGCCCTGCATTGGGCTCCATGGAGCCTACTTTAAAAAAAAAACAAAACTGTTTTGTGTTTTTTTTAATTTATTGCCCAAAGAGTTCCCTGTTTATTGGGTCCAGGGGAAGGAAATAAGTGAATTAATTGGGTTGCAAAGTATATCACAATCGGGCAACAGCTGGCTGCATTTTGTACTGCGAAAGTGGTTTAACAGTAACAACTGCTACCTCGTACTCCATCTGTTTACTCTTACCTATTTCCAGAGATAGAGTTCTGTGGGTAACTGATGGCAGCAGCTTGCTTTTTTTTCTATGCCCGACAATAATTGGGCATTAATACTGCAGTAGTATAACCTCTAGTAATTCATGCATGCTTCTTTCAAGTTTGGTGTTATTTTTCTAAGTAATTCCTCTTGTAAATTAGGTAGTTACTTTTATTTAAACTTAGTGTAATTATCCTGAAAGTTCAGTGTTCTTTTACATAAAATTTCAAGAGGAAAGTTTTACCAAATATCAAAGCAGTTTCACGAGATTTGCTAATGGAGAGTAGCTTTTAGTGGAGAAGCGTGCAGTGAAGAAAGTTCATTGCTTAGGTTTGTTAAACAAATGCAGGTTAGACTATGGCCATCTTCCCAGGGGCTTTGTGCAGATGTGCTTTCTAACTGCACCGAGTGGCGTCGGTTTTCTGGCAGTTTTCAGCTCTGTGAGTGACTCCTCCCACCTTTTATGTTTATTTTCTTTTGACTCTGAAATCATTTCTCCATGAGGCAGGCCACTGGAGTCTGTGCTTTCCCTCTGCCTCTCAGTGAATTGGAATAGTCACTTGAAGTGGGAATGTGACCATTTGCCTAACAGCATTAGTTTATTTGAATAATAACAGGGTCATGATCATTCTTCCTGCCAGCTTTGTGTGTTACTGTTGTAAGCCACAGATACTACAGTATCTCCAGAAGTATCTCTTACTGGAATGAATTTTAGGGATAAAAATTGCTCAAGCAGTGGGATGTTTCACTGTCCTCTTTTAACCACACAGATTCTCTTTGAAGGCTGTGCCAAAGTTCCAGGTCTCCACGGTCGTTTGGTCCCTCTTATTTTTCAACACTTGGGTTTTCTGGGGCAATAGCAGATAAAGTCTCTGGTTATTGGCTTCACAGCCAAGCTGAGAGCTGCTCTGTAGCTCCCAGTACCAATGGCGTGGACACATTTCAGGTGGTGTTTCTTCCTTCTGTGGACAGAGAGAATGGGCCAAGACTAAATAACTCTGGGTCCCTCCTCTGGGCCACCATCTTTAATGGAACTTGCCCGAACTTCTACAGCATGTAGCCACCATCTCAGTCCCTTGGGAACCAGCACTGGGTTAACATTCTTTTGCTGCCAAAACTCTCAACAGTAGATGACGGTGCTGGTGGTGATGATAGTCATAGAAATGACAACAATGATTATCTCACATTTACTGAGCATTTACTTGGTACAAGGCTCTGTGCTAAATGCTTTGTGTGGATCCTCGTATTTAATCCTCATAGCCCTTCTGTGAGGCAAGTATAGAGCAAGAATAAGTAACTTGACCAAGGTCACACCACATATAAATAAATGGTGGATCTGGGATTCAAATCCAGGCACTTTGATTCCACAGTTCGTGCCTTTCTAAACCCTTGGGCTTATGCTAGGTGGAAGGTTGATTCTAGTTTTTAATAAACTACAAGCAACACAGGCATCTATCTCTTGACCTCCCCCTCCTACCTCTTCTCCTGTTCATGCCATACATGTCACATTGGCGTTCAAGTTCACACCCAAATACTCTAATTGACTGTGAACTGGAAAGATGAAGAATTTTGGGGAAAAAGTCTGTTCTCCAGAGGGTAAGATGGAAGCTGTTTAAGAGAGTCTTAAAATTTAGAAGTTCTGTGACTTTGAATTGTAACTCACAAGAAAAGCCCAGAAAACACGAATACTTTATGCATATTATGGTTTATGGCAAAACAATTAAAATAGTTGAGGTAGTGCCATCCTACCATATTTTCTGAAATATTTTGAAGTATAGGCATGTTAGTGCGGTTTGCTTTGGATGCTGTGACCATTTTTGTGGCATTTGAGAACAGTAGGGCTTACACAATAAAAACGGCTATACCACGTCAGTGATAATTTTTTGAGAACGGTGAAAGGGAAAAGTTACCATTTTTCTGAAATTTAGGGCACATATAAAAAAGTGAGTGAGAAAGAACAATAAACATCATCCCCAAATAGGCCATGATTTATGTACGATATGTAATTCTTAGCAAGTTAAATGTTCAAAATACTGAATTTCCACTACATAACTTTTCAAAAGTAAGTGTGCTCAGGACAGCACCTGGCATATCATGGGCACTCAGTAAATATTAATTTCCTTTCCTTCCTCTTAACCTCTCAGCCAAACTAGGATTTTGGGGAGAGTAGGGGTGGATGGGGAATGAAAGGGAAAGTTGTGAACGTCAGTTGGAAGTTCATCCAAGAGAGGCATTACTTTTTGGAACACAATTTGATTTTTCCAGAACAAAAATACTCTAATGCACCCAGCCAGGTTTTGTCCTCAGGCGGAGGTAGAGATGAGGAGAAGCTGAGGAGAAAGATGGTAGAAATGCTTAATGGACAGACTAAGTCATTCAGTCTTTATCCAAGGGAGAGGGGTATCACAGGGACTTTTTACTTTGGAATATATATATCAACTATATACAAAAATAGAATAGTAGAATGAAGTCCCATGAACCCTCCTTCTGGCTTCAACAACTACCCATTTATGGCCAAACTTGTTTTATCACTTTCTGTCCCTAGATTGTTTTGAAGGAAATCCAGACATTTCATCTCATCCATAAATATTCCAGTATGCACCTCTAAAAGTTAAGAACCACTGAAAGATTGGGGTGCCCGGCTGGCTCAGTTGGTGGAGCATGCAACTCTTGATCTCAGGGTTGTGGGGTTGAGCCCCATGCTGGGTGTGGAGATTACTTAGAAAAAATAAAATCTTAAAAAAAAAAGAGCTCTTGGGTAAGGAACCAATGATCAGATCATTTAGGAAGACTACCCTGAAAGCAGCATGAAGTTTGGTTTTGGGGAGATGTACACAGTAATAAGATATACATGACAATTATGCTTATTCCAAAAAATGTTTATTGGTACCTATTATATGCCAGGCATACAGTAAACACATTACCCTGTCTGTAAGGCCTTTACACTGTCATGCAGGGGTTCACAACCTTGACTCTGTTGATGCTTTTGAGCTGGATAACTCTTTGTTATAGAGGGCTGTCCTGTGCATTGTAGGATTTTGAATAGCATCCTTGGCCTCTACCCACTAGATGCCCATAGCCAACCCCCCCCACTACCCATTGTGACAACCCCACATGTCTCCAGACATTTCCAAATGTCCTGGTAGGGTGTGGGGGCGCAAAAATCACCCTAGATAAGAACCACTGATCAAGTGGAAGGGTGCAGATAAGTGACCAGGCAATTGCAGTGAATGCCATAAATACTGAAAGAACCCAGAGAAGGGGATTGTTTACAGTGAAGTTAATAAAAACTATATGTTGAAAGAGATCTGCGCAGAGGCCTCTCTTCATCTCCCTATCTCTCACTCTTTGCCAAACACCAATAGATGTGGGTACCGAGTAGGCACCTTGTTTCCCTGCGGGCCTGCTCGATCCTATCATGTTTAGGAGAACTGAATTGAAAGCTGGAAGCTGAAAGCTGTGGTCAGTTACTCATGCATAACCCCAGAAATATCCCATCTATGAAAACCATGCCTAACCATCTGAGGAGGGAAATTTGGTTCTAGAGGCAGACCGAAATTTGCTCAAGAGTATATGAAGAGATTTAATTCAGAATGTTGATTATAGTTTGTTCTTTCTGCAAATAAATCTCTATTGTTAACATTCTCTTTGCAGCAATAGCAAGGGTTCCTTTCTTACAATTCTACCCTTAAACCAAAAGTAAATATTGCTGTGTTCCCCTGTTTTCCTTTCAGCGTGCCAGCTCGATTACAGGGTTCCGGTGGAGATCAGACTCCTTTAGTCATACACAGGGGTTATTGGGAATTTTTGGAACAAAAAAGAGGATAAAATCCTATAACCTTAGTGCTGAAGCTTGTACTTGTTATTGTTTATGGAGGAACTTCACCCAGGGGAAATAAGAAACAACTGTTTCTATTTAGCCCTGAGAGAAGTCCCCTATTTGGGGTGGGGGAGAAGGATTAGATCATAGCATAAGTCCATTAAGAATTTTAAAACAATGCCATCCATCACACAGGCCTTGCTCTAAAACCCACATTCTCACATGTGAGGTCTCCTTAAGGGAGAGTCATTATTTAAAACCACTTAGGGATTCTGAGTGACAAAGTTCGGCCATGGGCGGTTGATCGGATGGAACTCTTCCCAGAAGTGTGGATATTTCTCACTATGATGAACACTATAGAGACCTTTAAATGCCTTTGGACTTAGTTCAGTGAATCCAACCACCGCTTCTTGGAAGTAGAATTTTGTGGTTAGATACCCCTACTTCATAGGGTTCTCGGGAGTTTAAAACGAGAAAATCTAAGTGAAGGCTTTTTGTCAGTTGTAAAACACTACACACGTATAAATGGAAGGCATCACCGTCATTATTTTATCTCTGCCAATAGGCTGGTGGGACCAAACCCTCTGGAGACAGTCTCCTGTGTTATTTTGTAGTTGGTGAGTGTTCTGCATACTGAAATATATTTTCTTAAAAAAAGAAGAAAGATTTTCTTAAAAGCTTTCACAGTTATTTTAATTTTAGTAATTTTATTTAAGTACAACCTGTGCCACCACGTTGCACAACTCTGGGGGGCACCATTCCGTTGTGGTGGCTTTGCTTCATCCCATAGCATTCCTTCCCCTAGAGCTGGACCCGAACACTCCATGCTGCAGGAATGGAGGTAGCCCAGCTGAGGTGGTTAATCCTGAGAATTTACGATCCTATGTAGCTTCTTTATTTCTATAAACACGACCTCAAATGCCCCTGGTTTGGTCAGTTTTTCACAATTTCTTTTGCTCCACTGTGGATTCCAACACAAGGTATGTGTTCCTTCTTCACTGAATGAAAATGGAGATGAAAAGAGACGCACTGAACACTCACCACTTGCCACTCGAAAGGGCAGGGGTGGAGTGTGTCCCAGGACACAGCACACTTTTTCTGGGAAGGGCCAGCTGGTGAGTGTTTCGGGTCTGTTCCTCGAACAGTGCCTGCCCTGATGACTCCGGGCTGCTCCTACAGCATTGTAGGCATGGACAATATACAAATGATGCATGTGGTTATGTTCAAAGAAAACTTTATTTATGGAATTTATTTATGGAATAGGTTTAACTTGCACATACTTTTCATATGTCATAAAATTTTATTCTTTGGGTTTTTTTTTTTTTTCCAGTCACTTAGAAATACAGAATGTACTCTTAGTTCACAAGCCATACAAAAATAAGTATTGGGCCATGATACAGCCATCCCGCTGCGTGCCCCACCCCCCGTCCCGGTCTGTGCTATTCTCACTCTGAGTCACAAGTAGCTTCTTAATCAGTGCTCCCCTGCTAAGGACAGAGCAACACTCCCCAGTCATGTAGCCTCCGAAGCAGAATCTGGAATTTGGGTTCAGCCCCTGCCCTGATGCTTTCCAGCTGTGACCTTGGGCAAGTCACATGATAGCAGAGTCTCAGGATGCTCGTTTGTAAAATAGTGATAAGAATTCTTTTTCTGCCTCTCTCACAGGGCTGGTGTGAAAGTCAAATGAGATTTGAACATGAAAGCATTATAGAAATGTCAAAGCATACAAGCACTGTTGTATAGCCTTGTTCCCAGCTCCCTTTCTTGTCTCCATTGTCAACATTCTACTCATCCTTCACTGATTTCTGGCAGGCCTGTTCCATGCTAGGCTGAGCCCTGGGATGTCCAGATGAGTAAGAACTAGACCCTGCCCTCCGGGCAGAAAAGAACCTAGAGAATTACGATGTGCTGGAGTATATGTAGGACAACCGAGGGGTGGAATGAGCCACCTGGGTAGAGACTGGCCCTGCTGGGGTGGAGGTTGGAGGGAGAGTCAGAGAAAGCCTCCCAGTGAACATACCAACAAAGCAGGTCTGAGGGAGGAGGGTATTTCAGGGGATGGCTTGCAAAAGTATGATGATCAGAGCAGCATAGAGAATTTGGGGAGCTTAAATAAGTATAAGGAGCCCAGCATGGGGGAAGGGCTCTTTAGGAAAGGAGGCTAGCAACAGGTTGGTAGAGAAGGAAGGCAGAACTTTTGTGTGCCAGACTGGAGTTTAGTTTTTTTCCTGTGAGTGCAGGAAGTCATGGAGCAATTTAATCAGGTCAATAACATAATCAACTCTGGGCTCTGGAAAATTCACTCCGAGGGGAAAATATGGAGGAGGAAATATTTGGGGCAGGAGCAGGGGCAGTCGGTGGAAACAAGGAGACCAGTTAGGAAAGCTCTGTAATAATGCAGACGTATGATGAAAAGATGCTGAGTGCCACCTGGGTGGCTCAGTTGCATCCAACTCTTAGTTTCGGCTCAGGTCATGATTGTGAAATTGCCCGTCAGGCTCCACTCAGCACAGAGTCTGCTTGTCCCTCTCCTTCCCCCCTGCCCCTCCCCCTGTGCGTGTGCGTGCTCTCTCTCACTTGCTCAATAAATAAATAAATAAATTCTTATTTTTTTAAAAGAATTTTTTATTTATTCATTTGAAACAGAGAGAGAGAGTGAACATGAGCAGGGGGAGAGGCAGAGGTAGAGGGAGAAGCAGACTCCCTGCTGAGCAGGCAGCCCGACATGGGAGTCGATCCCAGGACCTGGGGATCATGACCTGAGCCAAAAGCAGATGCTTAGCCATCTGAGGCACCCAGGCGCCCCTAAATTCTTATTTTTTAAAAAAGGAGCTGAACTGTAGCATAATAGCATTAAGGAAAGAAGAATAAGGACACTTTCACAAAACTTATGTACATTTTTTCAAAGATCTTATTTATTTATTTACTTATTTATTTATTTGAGTGAGAGAGAGAGAGAGAGAGGAAGAGGCAGAGGGAGAGAGAATCCAAGCAGACTCTGCTGAGTTGAGCATGGAGCCTCATGCAGGGCTCGATCTCACGACCCTGAGATGACCTGAGCCGAAACCAAGAGTCGGATGCTTAACCCACTGAGCCACCCAGGTGCCCCACAAAACTTGTGTATGTTAAAAGAATTTTTTGAAAGTGGAAAAACAGCATGAATACACTGGAGAAATATGGTATTTAAAGGTATTGAATCCTCTTGTAAATAAATATAAAGGTATACGCACACATACATGCCGTCAGACTCAGATTCCTTAAGTTTGCCTTCAAGTTTTCTTCAAATTGGAGAGCCTGTACAATTGATTGTTGACACAAAGTACAATGCTTTACATTTCTGGGTAGTCCATGTTACAGTTTTGACTTCTAAGGATAACTGGCAAAGCTTTCACAGAGTATTAACCAATAGGAAAGTGTCAATCTCTGCTGAGATCGTGATGAACTTTTGCTTAAAACTTGGTTTCTCTGTGGAATGCATCATGATTTTTTTTTTTTCAGAAACAGGTCCAAGCATTAAGGAACCGAGTCCAATTTCTCCACGTAAGTCTTTATGCATCTATTTTGAAAGGAAGCCTCCTGGGCTTTTTATAAGAATGAGTTGGTTATAGAGCATTTGGCAAACTTTGAGTTTTGATAAGAAGACCTCTGCTCTCATTCCCTGTCTCCCACTTTTTTTCGTAATCTCATACTTTTTCCTTTCCTCTGTCCTTCCTTCATTCTCTTTTTTCCTGTCTGCCACTTTTAAATGTGAATTTGTGGACCCACTGGCATGTGTGGCCTTAATGGGAAGGTAGTAATTTACTTCGCTTTAGAGAGAGTTCCTTATTTGCATACTTATACCAGTTGTGATCTAAAACCAATAACTCACATATGGGAGTGGTTTGCTTTACTTGGCATTGATAGTAGTTACCTGCTCAGGGAAGTAGTGCTAAGGGAACTAGTTGCTGTCTCTTTGAGACTGTCTCTAGTCCAGGGGGGTGTGCAAGGAAAGGGGAGGAGGGGGGACTTGTAAAAAAAAAAAAAAGAAAAGAAAAGAGACCAACTACTACAGAGTGATGCATTGGGATTTGTCTGAGCCAATTTTGTCACTCTATACGGAAGAAGATTCTGACCAAAAAATATTCAGGTGACTTACCCGTGGTTATAATTGGCATTCAGGCAGGACTAGATCCTGGGCTTTCTGGCTTTGCACCCATAGCTCTTCTAGATGGTGTTGCCTTGTGGGGAGAATCTGTGCTTTTTATATTTCCTATGACTCTCTAGGTTAGTCTCCATGGCTCACCTCATACACATAACAGTCTGGGGAGTTCCTTTATGCAAAGCACTACACTGTTACAATTAAGTGTCTTACTTCAACAATATCATGAAAGAGTATCATGAACCCACAAAGAGACACATGTGGACATATTTCTCTCATACCCAGCCTGATTTTCATAAGTGACATCTCCATTTTTAGAATTTCAGAGGAGTTTTACTCAAAACTTTCAGTGGTGCCCCATTTTTGCATCTGTAAGCATAAAAAGGCAAATCATCTTTTAATACCTACAGACTAAATTAAGTGGAGTATATGGTTTGGTTCATCTTAACCTCCAGAGTTCTTCCCAGTTCATATTCCTTCCTCGGGATCCCCAAACCTTCTACAAACTCCTTTTGTTTACTCCCTGCCTTTAGCAGGTGAAGCAGTGCTATCCCCATTTCCAGAAGTTGACACACCAAAGGGCATATGGCTAGAAAAGTAGCCACCCCGACTTGGAAATTCCAAAATTCCAGAATCTTTGGCAGCATGGCATACTTTTCCCGAGCCCTTACAAGTTCTGGGGCTGCTCGGAGGTGGGGAGGGGCGTGTCACATTTCTCTATACAACTAGATATTTTACACTGAAGTAAGATGAAAGGCAAAGAGATTTAATTTACATAGAGATCAGCCAGAGTTGCTTCTGACTCGAGAGGAACATAGAAATGGGATTGAGATAATAGGGAGATCCTACACCCTAAATTTACATTTAAAAAATAGACACCCTAGAAATTTTATTCAACTGAAAACCTCGTCTCTTGGAAGCTGATTTTAACTTCTTATAAGTGATTCATAGAAGGTAGTTCTCTTAAATGAGAGGAAATGTTCTATTTCTGTGGCCTGGAATTAATTTCAAATATAAACATCTTTGCCAAGTGGAGGAACAATTGGTTCTGTTTATATGTTTTGCTGACCATAAAACTGACATAACTCCACATTGAGAAGTATTCCGCCCCCCTCATAGAAAGATCACGGTCAGAAGAGTGTTAAAAAGTAGGTTGTTTTAAGTGACACAATACAGAATTGTTAGGATGGAGGGTTTGATCTGAGGGGACCCGCGAAACGTTAGAATCTGTAGGAATAGTTGATCCTTGCCTTGTTTCCCCCTTGTCCACCCCCTATCTTCCTGTTACCTCTCATACCTATAAATGTCCGTGAAAATGTATTTGTAGATTATTTGAAATGTGTTTTCTCTGTGTTTTCTTGTCTCGTTGTTGGAAGTGTTTGATGAATAAGAAGCGGTGCGCCACATTTCAGTAATGGGAGCTCACTTCATTTTCCAAAGCATCTTCAAACTGAGGATGCAACCTGAAGCTATCTTGGAAATCTGATCATTTCATTTTTCTTTTGAGGAAAAAAAATGTGCAAGTTTTAAAGACATTGCATTTGGTTGGGATTCTCATTTCGTCCTCATTTTCTTAGTCCGTGCCCAGCCTTCTTGACAGTGCTTGTGAAACAAATACAAAATTGCAACATCTGGTGCAGACTCACTGAAAGTATGTACTGGCTTCCCTTCCTTATAGCAGTTTTCCACGGTCTGGACACCCTCACCGTGATGGGCATTGCGTTTGCGGCGTTTGTGATCGGAGCCCTCCTGACGGGGGCCCTGTGGTACATCTATTCTCACACAGGTGAGTGTGACCATCGAATACTAGTTGGTGTGTGTCCTATGTGTCTGCCACACAGCAGACATTTCACTGTTGGCGTTACACGGATGAGTGGATGGAATAATAATGAACGAGAGAGAAAGGTCATTCCCACAGTTTGCACATAGACATATTTGGCATCAGGTGGGTTTTGCAAAAATATAATTTGCTTTAAGCACCTTTAGAAAAGGAATGTTTAAGGGCGCCTGGGTGGCTCAGTTGGTTAAGCGACTGCCTTCGGCTCAGGTCATGATCCCGGAGTCCCGGGATCGAGTCCTGCATTGGGCTCCCTGCTCGGCGAGGAGCCTGCTTCTCCCTCTGACCCTCCCCTCTCTCATGTACTCTCTCTCTCTCATTCTTGCTCTCTCAAATAAATAAATATTTAAAAAAAAAAGAAAAGGAATGTTTAAACTATGCTAATTGCAATTGAGATGTTGGTGAAGGTTAGCTACTAATAAAGCTATTCTGTGGTTAGGGTTTAATTAAAGAAAATTGATGTAGACAAAATGGAAATATAAACCCTTCCCTCAACGCTCAAGACTTCAGTACAGATGTATGAATGGGCAGGAAGTGAAAAAGGAAGCTAAGACTTTATTACCATATTTGCCAAGAGGCTGAGCACTGCCCACCAGAGTCCCCAATCTCATTGACTTCAACCAGAATTTCTTGACCCTTTTAAAACCCGTGCCATGTCCTCTTTTTTTTTTAAGATTTTATTTACTTGTCAGAGAGAGCGAGAGCACAAGCAGGGGGGAGTGGCAGGCAGAGGGAGAAGCAGGCTTCCCACTGAGCAGGGGGCCCGATGCAGGGCTCAATCCCAGGACCCACTGGAATCATGGCCTGAGCTGAAGGCAGACACTTAACCAACTGAGCCACCCAGGCGTCCCGCCATGTCCTCTTTGATAAGCATAAAATTCTCATGTCTTTCTTCTATAAAGTTATTTAAATTTTAAAATATATTTTCGTGAATTGCAAACAAAAATGGTGAAACAAAGCACTTTTTCTTTTTTTTTTAAAGATTTTATTTATTTATTTGAGAGAGAGAGAATGAGAGAGAGCATGAGAGGGAAGAGGGTCAGGGGGAGAAGCAGACTCCCTGCCAAGCAGGGAGCCTGATGCAGGACTCGATCCCGGGACTCCAGGATCATGACCTGAGCCGAAGGCTGTCGCTCAACCAACTGAGCCACCCAGGCGCCCCACAAAGCACTTTGTTTTCAAACTATGTTCCTCTTCCCCCAAAATTCTGATGTGCCCCCGCACCCTTCTCTTGCCCCTTCCCCTCAATCCCAAGGTTGAAACCTTCTGGCCTGAGCAGAGAACCTGTTCTGACCCCAGTACAGAGGGCAGGCCTGGGAAGGGGAGTCTAGTGCAGTGGGGAAGAAACAAATGGACTGCCCTTATGTTACTTCTTTCTTAGTTTCCATGCAGATAGATATAGCCAAGAAAGACATGCATTTGGGGGTATGTTTAGTGAGCTAGCTGGGCTTCTATGTCCTTGGATCCTTGCAGTTTACACTGTGAACCCAGGTAAATTGTGCTTGATTTATCAGTCAGAGGCCGTGGCAAGTTCAGCCTTTCTGTTTAGAATTTCATTAATTTTCCACCGAACCAATGAACGCCCTCATCTTTGGCCTTGCGCCATTCAACCAGACAATCTGAAAAGAAGACTGCTTTAAAGGGAGGAGAAGTACGGAAGGGCATTTTGAGAAGTCATATCTTAATCCTTACCAGAATTTTCACTTCAAATCCCGCATCCTCCAACTGAGTCATTTTAGATTGTGGCAGAACAAGTCCTTTTGTGCCCAGCTTGGGGAAGTCACACAGTCCAAAGCAAAAGTTGAGGAGAGTGTAATAGTGGGGCTTTGAGTCCTCAGATTCTTGTTCCTAGTCACGGATGTTTGAGGGAGGTATATTTCATGTGAGAGAGAAAATAGGACTCTTAACCTTACATGTAATGATTCTGAGGCTATACAAACCTCTGTGAATTGAGTTAGGAATAGTCTTCCTTGTGAACGGCTCATACAAAGCACCAGAAGGGACAGCTTTTATTGGAGTAGCATTTTAGAATAAATACTTTGTCACGGGAATATGGACACATTGAGATCTCACACTAGCCGTTTCTCACAATTTTTCCCCATGTCCTGCGTGGCTAGGAGGTTCTAGGGCTGTTGGCAGCTTCTGCTGTATGTTGGGAATGAACTTGAAACTATGCCAAGAAGACTGTGTAGCCCTGAGGATTTTATATGGGCTTAACATGTGCCTGCTGAGCCCTGACTAGCCTTGGCCATTGAGCTACACCCTCAAACCCTGAGAGTTCATCTCAGGCCAGGTAGGGCCAGGAAGCCAGGTCCAGCTACCGCATGGTCTTTGCTCTTGGCACACACCCCACTGAACTCACTCTGATAATCCCCGACTCTCGTGCACAGCCAAGCTCACAAACCTGATAAAAAGGCTTTATTGCTCTGCTTATTAAATTCCCAAGTTTTTTGTTTCTGCTCCCTTCCCCCACAAACCAGAGACTGAAGGGGAGGAGTTTTTATATTTTGTTAATATAGAAATAGGTTTGGAAATAGATGAAAGAAAAACAAACCCAAAAACCCTTCCTGTTATGGTTTCCAGCAATATAAATTATGCTGATTTGGAAGTTAAAAGGTTTATAGACACTGTCATTTGGGCTCTAACCCTGCTAGCATCACATATGATAAAGCTTCAGAATGACTTTTTACTAACAGATGTAGCCTCTGGTTCAATTTAAAGACTTGTCCTAAGGGAAGCCACACCCCATGAGTATGAAAAAGGCTCGCTTCAGATCCCAGTGGTACTGTCCTGTCCAGAACTCCTTCGGTTTCATATCTGGATCAGCTAAGCAGCAAGTTTAGATGAAGAGAGATCATAATGCAGTAGCCAGTGGAGAGAAGTGTGTATACAAACACAGACTCAGTGTGTTCAATTTCCGCAGTAATCTAAGCTGTGGAACTCAAGACCTTATATGGCATAATTTGGAGGTTCAAGCAGCATCTGTCTCTGTGTCAGAAAAAATCCTTAATTTAGACAGATTCTCTTTGATTACGCTTTCTGTTCCTTCTGAACCCAGAGCACAAAACCAAGTCACATGTTTGAATTGGGGTTATCTACTTACATACCTGGAATGTGTGTTAGTCTAAGAAAGCTGGATCCCTACTTTTTCATATCATAGCTTTGGGTACCATAAGGGATACTTCCTTAAGGCCATATTAACCCTGTTTGGAAAACTCCATTCCTGAAACTTACTTTCTCTACTGAGATGGTGCGAAAGAGAAGGAGCAGTTGGAATGGAAATGGTGCCAGAAAAGAACTGTAGAATCTTGATGCTCCTGAGAGCCCTACTAGTTCAAGAGTCCCAAATCTGTAGTCCATGAAGGTTTTTTTTTGAGGTGAGGGGCAAAAGTATTTACTTTTATTTTTTAGTAAAAGTTTCTAGCCTTATCAAAGTAGTACCCACACATAGTTTAAAGGCTGAAATAGTTCTGTAAGAACTATTATTGTTCATGTTATGAAGGACATGAGTCCCCTACTGCCGCACTCCCTTCTCTTGCTCCTCAGAGCACCATTTTTGACTCTTAGCTGATTATTTTGGACATTAATCCATACATCGAAATAATAGGAGTATAATATCGCCACTTCTTATCACTTTTAGGCCTTTTCTGTCCACCTCCTACAATGGAAAATGAGAATTTACTCCCTCTTCATCCCTGTGCCCCAATTATACATGCATGCCCCTAATTGCGCCCCTGTCTCCACCATCCTCCTAACAGAATTATACTGTAATTTTGGGTAGATCAATATTTACTGTTTACATTACTGTGACTACCTAAATGCTAACCACAGTTTAGCTATGTAATATATTATTGTTCCTTCTACGTGATTTTTTTTTTCTTTTAGAGGGAGAGAGAACCTGCAAGTGGGGCTAGGAGGGGCAGTGTGCCGACGGAGAGAGGGAATCCCAAGTGTGGAGCCCAATGTGGGGCTCAATCTCATGACCCCGAGACCATGACTCGAGCTAAAACCAAGAGTCGGATGCTTAACCAACTGAGCTACCTAGGCGCCCCATTCCTGCATGACTTTTAATTTTCCCTAGAATTAATGATCATCTCCCCCCGCACACATATTAGCTTAGTTTTCCGTATACTTCTCACTAATTCATCTGTTGACTCTCTGCCAGTGGACTCACTTTCCTCTTAACACATTCAGACAACAGATCTTCTGATTCATTTCCTTCACTAAATCTTTCCTGGAGCCTTCTCACCCGTTCCTGTCTGAACTGGTCACCCTCTCTGTTTGGACACTGCTACCTTCTTATATTCTTTCACCTCCATTCTGGGGGTACCCTGCACTTTGGAGTTTTGAATGGCTTGTATCATCTATCTCATGTCTTCCTCCTTCTTCGTTGAAAAGGGACATAAGAAGTGTTTGTCACACCTTGCATATCTGAAAATATCTTCAGTTTATACAAACACATGGTAGATAGTTTGGCAAAGTATAGAATTTTAGGTTATAAATAATTTTCCTTCAGAATTTTAGAAGCACTCTTCATTGACCTTTAGCTCTGAAGATTGCTTTTGGGAAACTCAGAGCCATTCAGATTCCTGGCCTGTTTGTTGTTGTTGTTGTTGTTTTGGTTTGGTTTGGTTTGTTTTTTTCTGGAAGAAATTTTACAACAGTCCTTGATTTAGGTGTATTTTCATACATTATGCCAGGCATTAACTGAGTCCTTTCAGTCTAGAAACTCATGTCCTTGAGCATTAACATTTTTAGAATTATTTGTTTTCTCCTGTTTTCTCTGTTCTCTCATTCTAGAAATCATTTTAGAATTGAATCTCTTGGGGCACCTGGGTGGCTCAATTAAGCATCCTACTCTTGATTTTGGCTCAAGTCAGGATCTCAGGGTCATGCAATTAAGCCCCGCATCAGGCTCTGCACTCAACAGGGAGTCTGCTTGAGATTCTCTTCCCCTCCTTCTGCCCAGCACCCCCTCTCTCAAAAAAAAAAAAAAAACCCTTTTGAACGATCACCTAATTTTCCTTTCTTTTCTGTTTTCCACTTTTCCCTTAATTTCTAAGAGATTTCTTCATCTTTATCTTTTAGTTTCTTACTGAATTTTTATTTTTTATTTTTTTTCATTTTTTAAATATTTTATTTATTTGTCGGGGGGGGAGGAGAGAGCACAAGCAGGGGGAACAGCAGGCAGAGGGAGAAACAGACTCCCCACTGAGCAGGAAGCCTGACATAAGACTCAATCCCAGGACTCGATCATGACCTGAGCTGAAGGCAGACGCTTAACCGACTGAGCCACCCCAGGCGCCCCAGTTTCCTACTGAATTTTTAAAATACTGTATTCAGATCTTTAAATTCCAAAACATTTTTCCAATGAATCAAAAATATATATCCTATTTTTATCTCATGAGTATAATATCTTATCTCTCTGAGAAGACTAAAATAGGATTATCTAATAATGAGTAAGTTCTGAGCTTGTGGATGGGACATATTGCTTGTGAACTTCCCTTAGGGTGATCTGGCTGGGCCTCTTATCGGAAGAACTCCTGATAACACCTCTTTGGATCTTTCCTCTTGAGCACATCAGGTTTTCAGTAAAACAGGTTTTCCTGTTTTCTTTCTCGAGGGTGTAGATCTGGCTGTCAGTGTTCTGGGGGTCCTCTTTCAGCTGGGTTCTCTGCTCTCAGCTGTCCTGGTGTTGGTCAGACTCTCCATTTCAGTTCTGGAGAGTAAACTTCCTGTTTTCCTCCCAGCTGAGGAGGGGCAGGGTCCCACCACACAGAGTAAAGAAGGAGATTTAGGGAAATCTCACTGCTACTTACATGGGAGTCAGCCAACCCCAGTGCTTGCAGCCCCATGTTTACCCTCTGTTTTGGGGTATCTGGTGCCACCATTTCTTGAGTTTTTGAGGGTTCTGGGTTATACCTTGGTTGTTTCTCGGCTTTTCTTACTGTTGGCATAGGTTCTGGCTCTCTTAAATCTGCTAGGTCACTCACCCATTTCTTCACCAGTTTCCAGTATTTTACTGCTGTTGTCTCCCTTCCTGTTCTTCTCCTCCCCCTCCCCCTTCTCCCCCTTCTCCCCCTTCTCCCCCTTCTCCCCCTTCTCCCTTCTCCCTTCTCCTTCTTCCTTCTTGCAGGTTTATGCGTTTTAATTTTGGTGAGATTTTCCTCCAGGCCTGTGTAGGTTGCGATTCTGTACCAGTTAATGTCTCAGTCTCTTGATATCCTAATTGTAATGATTTCAGTAGCTCACCCTGTAAGAAGAGTGAACTAGGCTACTTTTAGTTTAGAGAAGTTTTCAGCTGCTGTTTATCAGTTTCTAAAGTTGTGCCTCCCCATTCTCCAAGCTAAAACACTTTTCTTTTGCAAACAAATCCATGCAGGAGGATGGGTTAGATGTTGTCATCATTTATCTTTACTTTAACTTGCCTTATGGCCCCTGAACAGAATGTACTCAAAGTCTGATGATAATAAGAGGAGGAAGAGAGGAAGAGGGAAAAGGAAGGGGGTCCTGGGGGGAGGCCACCTTCCACGTGTATCTGTACAACGCTTGGACTTGAAGCTCTAGTTCCACTGCTAGCCTTGGTACCTGAGCCAGGTATATTAACCACATTTCCTTTTAGTAAACATAAACCTGATCCCTATTCCCCAGGATTATTGGCGGTAAGAACGCTTAAGCAAGAATGCATGTGAAAGGTCTCCTGAACTCCCAAGTCCTCCAAAAATGTAAGATACTGAAGGTTTCTCAGATGTGTAGGCAGAGAAAAATCTAAGAGTGGAAGGAATGCTGCATTTCACAGAGCAAAATAAAATGAAATGCTGAGGTCTTGAATTGGGTGTGCCTTTCCTAATCCCTCAGGCTTCTATTCAGCAATCCTGAATTGAACCAACTATATGTTTTTTATTTTATTTTATTTTATTTTATTTATTTGAGAGTGAGAGAGAGAGCACAAGCAGGGGGAGCAGCGGAGAGAGGGGGAGAAGCAGGCACCCTGCTGAGCAAGGAGCCCGATGCGGGACTCGATCCCAGGACCCCAGGATCCCGACCCGAGCCAAAGGCAGACGCTCAACCAACTGAGCCACCCAGGCGCCCCCATACTATGTGTTCTTAAAGCAGAAGTCAAGCACATCCTTAGGTTTACCTGAGTCAGATAAGAGCTTTTAATTAGGAGAATCTGTGGGGGCTTTCTATGTTTCTAGAAATCTGAAGCTTCTTCAGGCTCCCAAGTTTAGTCCAGGTGAAGAGAGGAGCAGCAAGACAGGGATGACGAAAGTAGGGGGCAAGAGACGCAGTCCCGGCGATCAGCAAGATCCAGGTGGGAACCCAGGTGTGACCATAAAGACGGCAGGATCCACCATGTGTAGAGTTAAGAAGCTGTTGTACATTTATGATTTAATAAAATAATTCTAAAGGAAAACAAAACAAACAAACAAAAAAGTAAGATAGCTATGAGGCTCCTGGCCAGCTCAGGCGGTAGAGCAGGTGACTTGATCTCGGGGTCGTAAGCTGGAGCCCCATGTTTGGGTATAGAGATTCCTTAAAATAAAACTCTCTTTAAAAATAAAAAATAAAGTAAGATAGCCATAGAAAACCAAAATGCAGGTGCAAATAGGTTGGCCATACTGCAGGAACATAGAAAGAAAGCGACAGGTAGGATATTCTGGAAGGTTTTAAAGTCCTGCCTTGCAGGGCACCTGGGTGGCTCAGGTGGTTAAGCATCTGCCTTCGGCTCAAGTCATGATCTCAGGGTCCTGGGATCAAGCCCCACATTGGGCTCCCTGCTCAGCGGGGAGCCTGCTTCTCCCTCTCCCCCTGCTTGTGCTGTCTGTCAAAAAAAATAAAATCTTAAAAATAAATTTATTCATTCACTCATTCCTGCCTTGGAATATTTCCCCCTTTCCTCATAAATTATAACATCAAATTTAACCCTCCTGCTGAGTTTGCCTGCAGAAGGAAAGTCTTTTAGCTCAGAAAGTAAGGAGGGACAATTTTTCAAAATGATAAATAGTGATTGAAAATTTCTATAAACTAATGGTAGTCTAGTTCACTCTCCTTACAGGAGTAAGCTTGTAAAATAATTACAGGTAAGATATCAAGAGATTGAGACATTGATTGGTACATAATTGCAAACAACACATAGGCGTAGCGGACAGTATCTTTTTCTTTCCAGCATCAAGTAATATTAAATCTAAATCACCCCTAGGCATATGGTTTTCAATCCAGTGCTTAAGTATCTTCCAAGAAAGAGATTCCATAAATTCCCCTTATAACTAACCAATCCCCATAATCAGCAAGTTCTTTTCTCTGTGACCTAAATCCTTTTTGCTACCATTTAAACTCATTTCCTCATGTTCTGCCCTCAAGAGAGATAAAGAACAGCTGTCTGCTCTTCTTTATAATAATCCTCTTTGGGTGATATTTGCAAACATTCTCCTTTGGGCTAAATGTTTGAGATTCCTCTCACCTTTCTTTAAAATTCTTCTGTTGTTGTTTCCCCATAGAGCCTCCCTGTGTTATTCACATCTTTCTGTGATAAAGTTTCTTCCCCAGGACCTGCCATGCTGAAAGACACAGAGATAAGAATCCAGTTGTAAAGTAGACTGCCAAAGGTGGCAGGAAATCAGATTTGGACAACTCCATGCCAAGCAAAAGAAATAAAACAGATTATCCCTTAAGAAATATATTTTTCTATTTCCTTTTTTTTTAAAGATTTTATTTATTTATTTATTTGACAGAGACAGACAGAGCACAAGTAGGCAGAGAGGCAGGCAGAGGGAGAGGGAGAAGCAGGCTCCCCGCCAACCAGGGAGCCCGATGTGGGACTCGATCCCAGGACTCCAGGATCATGACCCGAGCTGAAGGCAACCACTCAACCGACCGAGCCACCCAGGCGCCCCTATTTTTCTGTTTCTGAAAGCATCTTTGGCAATAGCTCAGCTCAGCCACAGGCGCATATGTGAGCTGGGTCAAATTAGTTCTAACACATCCTCCTCCAAATGCCTCTTCCCCTACTACCCTTCCTCCCCACATCTCTCTTCCTTAGTGGGGTGTGAAATTTTAGGAGCAAAGTGTGAAGACTGAACACATTTCTTCTGATGGCCAACTATGATGTTTATGAGCAGCAAGGATCCTTCCTTGGACTCCATGAGCAGCAAGGATCCTTCCTTGGACTCCTTACATTTGCTAAGTGGGGCTACTCTGCTTAGTCCTGCGGTCCTCACTGCCCATCTTCTCCAGAAGAAGGGTGGTTGTGTTTGTCACCCAAGGGATGTGTTAGAGAAAGTCAGTGCTCCAAGAAATGAGAGGTCACTGTGATAGAGAGCAGAAAACCAAAGGGCCCAGCTCAGAAAACCCAGGGGAACTCCACTGGCTTTTTTAAACAGAAGCGTCTGCACATTAAACTTTGTTTCTCGTGATGACTTTTTCTGTAGCACCACCTCCATCAGACAACGAAAAACTTTGTCTTAATTTCTCAGAAGGTAAAAGGTTTTAATAACTTGATTATATTGAGAAATGTGATGTCTTACATATGAAAACAGCCACCACGACAGAAGAAGGTATTTTCCCTATTTCTGGGCAGATTCTCAGATAAAGATTCTCCTTGGCTTGGCACATTATTGGCTCAAAGTCAGTAGATTATTTTTTTTTTCTAGTTTTTTTTCCCCTGAAGTGTAGTTGCCACACAGTGTTACATTAGTTGCAGGTGTCCAACATAGTGATTCCGCAAGTTTATACATTCTGCAACGTTCACCGCAAGTGTAGCTACCATCTGTCAACATATAATGCTGTTTCAAAGTCAGTAGATTATTAGGTTAAATTGACTTGTACACCATGGTGAAACGCATCCTGCAATCTTGAGTATAGGGGGCTTCTTTGTTTTGAGCTTTCATTTTGGACAGTGTTTTGCATTAGCACCAGAGTTTCCAAAACTGGAAGTTGAAAGACCTTTTTAATGGGCACTGATTAAAATAAACTGGCATGGCAACAAATTGTATTTGGCAAATAAACATCAAAAAGCAAATATTCAGACTTCCTGGGCAGGGAGTAGAACTGGCACTTTTCCTGACTTGGAATAATCAAGCACATGTCCAGGTCTGGATGAGACACTTGTTCATTGTCGACAAATGAGGCAAGGCCATCTTGCTTTAGCTGCTATCAGGCTGCACAAATGAAGTCCAGGTGAGCCAAAAGGAGAGGTGAAGTGTCGATTCCTCCTGCTTTTCTGGTGTATCCCCTATTTAAATAGGGAAAAGATGTTTTTAAAATGTGCTTTACACACAGCCACATTCGTCCTTCTAATTGATAACATAAGGATCCAGTTGGGTGTGGATCAACATGTGGGTTTAAGGGAGCTGAATTTTTAAAATATGTCACGAGTTGCTCAGGTCTCTGGAGGCTTTTGGTTTTTTTGTTTCTGGGGTTTTGTTTTGGTTTGGTTTTTGACATCAGAATAGCTAAGAGATTTGATTTCCTTCTAGAAATAAGCTCCCACTCTGGGGAAAGTGAATTTCTGGCAGAAAAGTCACTGTCAACAAGGCAAATTTCCCCATCTTTTATTACATACGTCCATGCAGGGTAGAGGGCAATGCTGGGGAGGGTCCAAAATATAGATTGCCCCCCCCAAAAAAAACCAAGAAGAGTGGAAACACAGTTTCTCTGCCTCTGAGGCATATTGACCCCCCTGTCCCTTCTCTATCCCATCAATCCCAGAAGAAAAAATAATCAAAAGATAATCCAGCAAGGGCCTAATAATGCAGCGAGCATATAAATGCCGTGAGGTTGATGCCAGCATGTGTGTAGTAGGTTGTGTGGTTTGTGAAATGGGTGACAGGGAAAGCTGTAACCAGATGCTAGGGCACGAGCCGGTTCTACATTTCGCAGAGCTGCTTTTTTAGCAGAGTCTTTTCAGGGGCCCCAGCAAGGGAATGGAAGTAACGGGCTAAGATCCTACCCTTGAAGCGTAGAGCCTTTGCTCTGTGAGTTTTGTTTTAAGGAAGCGGCCGGAGGGTTGCTTATCTCTCTGGCTGATAGCTGTGTATTTCAGCATGACAGGAAAGAGGAGGCTCATTCATCAACAGACCTGGCCCTCTGGGGCTTCCCACATTGGGGGAGGAGGAGGGCTGGGAGACCGCTGACCAGAAGTTCATTAAGTTTATGCTGTGACTTTTCAGAGAACATGCAGTGTTTTTCATTGGAGCGCCGATCACTTTTCCCTAGCAGAACCATTTTTGAGGGCTGCCCTGAGACCATTTTCGCTGAAGAAAAGACTTTGCTCTAGGGCCTTTTGCAGTGCTAAATGCAAACCATGTGTGCGACCCCAGGGGTCCCTCCTCCTCTAAAGCACTGCACATTTGGCACAAGGAATGGGCTTCGTTAAAATGCAGTGGGATGTGTCATGAAAAGTGGGATGCTTCATGTGTTAGGAGATATTCCCGCTGCACCCCCAGTGAACTGCAGGATGGAGGAGGTGGTTCTCTGGCAACCACGCTCCCCGTGGGCGATCAGCTCAGCTCTTTCCCCCCAAAGATTTTTCTGGGAGCAGGCTTGCCCCAAAGTCCATTTCTCAGGTGAGTTGTGGGCTTGGGGCACACAGCTCTCTGCTGTAGCTCCAGCAGAATCGAGGCTCACCACCCCCATTTTGAGCAACTCGATTCAGAAAAAGGTCCCCCGAAGCGCCAGACCTCTCTCGCTACGGTGTAAAAAGGTCTCACCCTGCAAACTTCTCTGTGCAAAGAGGCAGGCGGTGTTTCCTGAATCCAGGGCCCCAGAGCACATACTGCGTAGTGCACACAGCGCAGATGGTGGTGGTTTCTTCACAGGTCCGAGGCGCTGAAATCCGGAGGTTTCAGTGTCCTCTCTCGGGTCTTAGTCGCTAGAACTGCCCATCAGTCAGCTTGAAAACCCTTCTCTTTTCGCTACGCAAGAGGCTTTAAAAACAAAAAGGAAACACCAACACACCGAAGGCCTTTCTCTGTGAGGCCTGGTCGGCTTGCTTCCGCCCATGGCGCCCAGAGAAACGGCGGATAAAACGGGCGGACGGGGAAATGTTCCGGTCAGGGATGCACACACGTCACACGCGTCTTCCTTTGTCCCTTTTCTTCCTTCACCGCAGGGGAGACCGCGGGAAGGCAGCAAGTCCCCACCTCGCCGCCGGCCTCGGAAAACAGCAGCGCGGCGCACAGCATCGGCAGCACGCAGAGCACGCCCTGCTCCAGCAGCAGCGCCGCCTAGCCGGGGCGCCGCCAGCGCCAGCCCGGGGCCCCGCAGCGCGGGCGCGGCCTCGGAGGACGGCGTCGCCGTGCCCCCGCAAAGGGAGTGATTTCGATACCGAGACCACCTGTCGTATTCATCCCCCCAGCCCACCCCCCCACCCAGGGCTAATCCACGTGTGACCCCTGGACTGCCGTAGCGCACTAGAACTCACGCGAGAAAGCCGAGGTGGCGGCCTTCTCCACCAGCCCCGCACAGGCTTGGGGGTTTTCAATGTGAAACACATGCCAGTTTTCAAAATGCTGCTTTGTCCAGGTAAGACTGTCCGTAAATTGGGGCCCTGAGATTTACCCTGACGCGAGGAGTCGGTAAGAGGATAAGAAGCAGGCAGTAGGACCCGTGAGGAGATAACGGCCGAAGGTTCTTGGGTAACTGACCCAAAATGTAAGACAAAAGGAGTACTTCAGGATTTTCTAAGTGTGTTCCTCCACATCTGATTTGCACCTTCTGGATGCACACTTCTCACTTTGCTGTCACACCCTCTAGGGGCTGATGTTCTCGGCTTGACGGGTGCTGCCCTCGGGGACTGCATCCTGACACACATCACAGCGACATTCCTTTCTGGTGCCCTGGGCCAAAACCCGTGCTGATAGCCTTATCAGCTTCCCCCCTTCTCCCGCACTTGCACACCGACTGCAAAAATGTCTTAATGCAAATTTTGTATTTCTTTATAAGTAGATAGAAATTGAAAATGGCCAAAATCTGGGACTGCAGATTTGTGCCCATTTATGACCTTGTATTCTGAAAAACTAATGCATAAATGGGGGCAAATTTAATTTTAAAGTAGAAGAGGAATTTGCACAGTAATGTATATGAAAGGACAGGTATAGACTGTGTGTTCTGGCACATTTCGTTTTCTCAGTTAAAAAAGAGAAAATTCATTCCCCTTTTTAAAATGCCCTATGCCTCCGAGTTGGAACTTACTCTCAAATGTATTTGGGAGAATTCGTGTTTCCACTCAAAACATGTCAACATTTTTAATAGACCCTTTTGTACAAAGCGAAGCTCTTGTTCGTGCGTGCGAAGGCACAGCAGATCCTGTTGGATTCCGGTTGGTTATCTGAACAGTGTCACCAAGTCTGCCAAGAAAGTGCTGAGATGTGGAAAAGGGCACTCATTTTGGACTGCTTTAGTTCTCTTGCCTTAAATGTTTTCCAAACTCAAAAAGGATTTGAGGTGGATTTCATTAAAATGGAATAATATGATGCCACTTTGCAGCTAAAATAAGCTCAACTGATACCTCTGTGTTAAAAAAAAAAAAAAAAAAAGAAGAAGAAGAAGACTGCCAGAGGGAAATTTCCATGCCAATTCATTTACTACTGAGGATAGCTTCATTGCAAATAAATATTAACCTTCTTCCAGCATTCTTCCCAAAATGACTCCGAAACCTACAAACAGGAAAGGCTAGATTCTACCCCAAAATATTCATAAACAAATCTCGCCGCCCTTAAAAGAAGGAAGTTGTGCCTAGTTCACTGAATGGAACCCTAAGTAGAAAATGTTGATGACACCCAAGACCTGAAGGCAGTGTTTAAAAGGCACACAAAATAGGTGGAGATACTGAGAGTCGTTGATAGGATACTGACAGATCATACTAGTCACTGATAGGACAGATATATTACCCACTCACAGAGTAATACTCTGATTTGAGAAGTGTAGATACTCAATCTGGATAATAGGAACCAAAACCGATCACTTGAGAGCTACGATTTTGAGGCTATCTACATCGATTTCTTGAAAATTTTGCAGATTTCCACATACAAATGAAGATATGAGATTAGAGAATTTATTTCCTTCAGTTAACTTTTTAACACAAGGGTATCAGAATGGAGGAATTAGATGATGCTACCTGTGTTTGAAAATAATGCGCTTTGCCTAACCTTCAGCAGAATGTATTGTTTTAGCATATTCTATGTATAAAAAAGTTTAAAGATGTCTTCAAGGAAGACTAGAGTCTTTAAGTCACTTATAGCTATATTTTACTACAAAAATTTGTGTATAAAGATATATTTAAGTGTTTTCGATAAATTTAAATTACTCCATATGAAATGTTTAATTTCAGTTACTGTGAATTCTTTTGATCAGTTCTTTGCTGTTTAAAAAACCCTTTCCATCTTATTAAAAAGAAAATTAGCTATTAAGAGGTATTAAAAGATCCAAATCTTCAGATGGGCAGGGTTAAAGCCTTTCGTGATTATATTTAAATGTATATTTTTGAGAGAGATGCTACATTGCCAATGATTTTATAAATAATTTAAAATTAATTTACAAATTTATGGATGCAAACCAAAAGATTTTAAAAGAAAGAAAAGGAAAAAAATCACCTTTTATTTGTTTAGGTCTTACTGTCAGAAGTATTATTCAGATCAAGAAATCCGTGTTGATAAACCTGATCCCACGTTAATTGGAGAGTGAATATCATTGGCTATCTCAGAAATGTCTCTAAAAAATGTTTCTAAAGAAAGTGTTATCTCCCTAGCTTATTACATTTCCAGTCGCTTCATACTTCACAGTTTCAATACAAAATACAAGCTATACTTTATAACAAGTTCTGCGAGTTTCTTTAAAACTGTTGTTATATTCCAGTTAGATGCTTCTGTCTACAAAGTCCTTCGTTACTTCAGCAGGCTACACCCTATTCACAGAGACCATTTGGTTTTGTTTGTTGTTCAAGCTAAAGCTATTGTTGAAATGCTCTAAACTCCCAAGGGCAGAGGGTCTATGTAATGCCCTCTAGCTTTTCGTGATGTGTTTACCAGCAATTACTCTGTATTTTAAGAGTCAGAGACATCTGTCTGAGCTGTTTCTGTAGCATTTTCTATACAAGCAAACGAAAATGGTCTTTTCCTTGTCTGTAATAAGATTGTAAACCCATTTTCTGTGAGTGTTCTGTAGTGGGCATGGTTGTGGGTGTGTGGGGTGCGCACACACGTGCCACTCTTTTCGTACTGTAACTACCTCATGGTGTGAGTGATGCTCCTACTGCTGGGTGTGTTAACAGAGCACATTTTGTTGGGTGACTTGTGTGTGTGTGTGACCTTTTTCCTGTTTGTTTTATCTGGGGGTTGTTCATGAAACTGACAGATGTTTTTCTGAAAAGGACTATTATCAGTTTCCAAATACAATACTTCTCTCTTCTGGTTTTTCCTGAGTGAGCCTGATTTTGTTGCTGTTTTTCATCTATCAGGGTAAAAAGAGTACCCTTAAAATCCCTGTGGCCAGTTTGAACACCCCTGTTGTATTCTTTTCTCTGTTCAATGTATTGGCAATTTTATGAACATGCTTAGATGTATAGTTTTGATAACCACAGTTTTAAGTCCTTTATCTGTGCATAATAAAAAAGATATATATCAATTTATTAATGCATGTCTTGTTTGGTCGTCATTAAATTCTACCCTCTGGATGATGTAACTTTTTCCTTGTGACTTTCTCCTAAATTGATCGTCTGTTCCAACTGTGTTGTTGAGGGGTTGGGAGTGAAGAGGCTAAGAGAAAACCCTAACTCAGTAGAGCAGAGGGAAAGAGTGGATAGACCAGAAGAAACGTTCAGCAGGGGCTGTCACTGTTCTCGGAAAAATGTGGGAGACCCAGAAGTGGGTGTCAGCCCCTGCATCCATTCCTGGCCTTTCTGTCAACCTCCTAGAAGCAAGGAATGGGAAATAGTATTTGGATCTCCACACACCCCAGTGCTGCTTCCAGCATTCTCTGTGGACCTGGATAACCACCACCTTTTAACTGCCCAAGCCAGAAATCTGGAAATCTAACTCGACTCCTCTTTGGCTTCCCACTACCAAATTAATAAGTCCACGTTTATTCAACCTCTGGAGTATCTCTTTCTCCAAACCACCTACTTATTTCTACTCCTACGGCTGTTACCCAGAATCCAAGGCCCATTATCTCTTAAACTGAATGACTACAACCGCCTAACTAGTATGCTGACTTCCAAATTTGCCCGCTGCTAATTCTTTCTCCACTGTGCAACCAAAAGAATTGAAAAAAGGCTCAAATCATGTCACTTTCCTACTTAAAGCCTTTAAGTAGTCCCCCCACTTGCTTTCAGGATAAGATTCAACCTCCTAGGGATGGCTTAAAGAGAATAATCTGCCGACCTTCCCAGCTACTTCTTTCATCTCTCTGAAGCTCAAGTTCTATGTGGCAAATCCCCCACTAGACATACTTATATTAGGAAAACAATAGCTTGTTTTTTATTGTTAAGGATTAAATTATGATATTGAATATGATATTGAATTTATGTCTACCAACTGCTCTCACATGTCCCTACCTTCTCCTCCCCTTTTGAGAATTAGTGAGTTAGACGGTTAGAAGCGGAGACCCAAAATGGTATTAAGGCCAGTAGTCCCTCCCTCCGACACCTCACACAGGTAGGTGCCCACACAGCGGGAGCAGTGTGAGGAGCTTAAGTAACATTTCACTCCAGTAAGGTGGAAGCCCTTGTTACAGATGAGAGTCCAGCCATTTTTCAGCACCAAGGTTTTGTCCTGGAGCCAGCACTTCTCCAAGGCCGGAGGGAGAAATGCAGGTCAAATACTTTCTCTGCCATTAAACTGTCCTTGTATCTACTGTAGCAGAAACCTAGGCGATGCATAGATGAGCTTCAGAGAGTCTATTAACTACCTGAAATTGTACGTAAAATTTTGCATTGATGTGTCTGGGCTTTTGTGTTTTGTTGTTTTTTTCCTTTATAGAGAGGGACAGAGCTAGTGAGCGTGGGCGTTGGGAGAGAAGGGACAGAGGCAGAGGAAGAGAGAGGATCTTAAGCAGGCTTCACGCCCAGTGCAGAGCTGGATGTGGGGCTCAGTCTCACAACCCTGAGATCATGACCTGAGCCAAAACTCTGTCAGACCCTTAACCGACTAAGCCACCCAGGTGCCCTGGTCCATAGCGTTTTTGTAGTCGCATCTTCTAAAGATTTTTCTTGCACTCACAGTTAATATACCTGTATAAAATGAATGCAAATAATACATATAGTAGTGGAAAAGCCCCCATAATCCTCACACTTAGAGGTAATAATACTGATTTATTGTGTGTATTCCCAGGCATTTCCTTCGTTCATATCACCATGTACATGTCACTGTAATGCATAAGATTGTATCATAGCATTTGTGACTTGCTTTCTTTCACATGGCCTATCTTCCTATCAGATTTCATGAGTATTGATCATCACTTTTTTTTTTTACTAGATTTTCCTTGAATTGCCAAGTAAATAAATAAAATAAAACAAAGTTAATGTTCTTTCCCAGGCACCTCCCTGGAGGAAATGATGTTAACAGCCTTTTTTCTCACTCAAACATATGAAATGTGTTCACAGATGGAGGGATTTTTGTTTTGTTTACTAAAAATGGGATCACTATATAATATATATATATATGTTATATTTTTCACTGGACATGGTCCTCCCTCTAGGAGTTAATAGCTATAGAACAAATTTATGCTTTTAATGGCTATAAAATATTTCATACAATTAGCCAATTCACTAGTGATGGACATTTAGAAGTGTTACTTTTAGTGTTTTGCCAAGATACCCTGCTGCAGTTAATATCCTTGTACATATGCCCTTGCATTCTAGTGTGCTAAAGCAAAGTGACAGGGTCACAGAGAAACTGACAAATTCATCATCATAGATTTTAACATATGACTTACAGAAGGTGATAAATCACAAAGATTTGGATATGGAAGATTTGAACAATGCAATTAAGCTTGATCTAATGGCCATACACAGAATTCTGTACCCCCAAATTTGAGAATTTTGTACATACAGAATATTTATAAAAATTGACTACTGTTAAGACCATAATCCAAGTCTCAGCAAATATCACAAAACTTAATTATACTGGTCAGGTTCTTTTTTTCTTTTTTTTAAAGATTTTATTTATTTATTTGATAGAGCACAAGCAGGAGGAGTGGCAGGCAGAGGAGGAGGGAGAAGCAGGCTCCCCACCAAGAAGGGAGCCTGATGCAGGGCTCAGTCCCAGGACCCTGGAATAATGACCTGAGCCAAAGGCAGACGCTTAACTGACTGAGCCACCCAAGCGCCCCACTGGTCAAGTTCTTTAACCACAATCCAAGTAGTTTAGAAATCAATAAGAAAAGGATAATTTAAAAATAATACATTTGAAAATTTTTAAACTTCTAAATAATTCATGACTCAAAGAAGTACTCTTAATAGAAATTAGGAAATAAGTAGATTTGAAAAAATGAAAATAATGAAAAAAATACTACTCAAACATGCAGCTGAAGTAGTAATTTATGAGAAATTTATACCTGTAAAATGCTTATATTGAAAAAAAAAACCTTGAAAATGAAAGTATATCCAACGTAGCAAGTTAAGAAAAGTGCCAAAAACTAGTAATTACTTTAAAAGACTACGAGAGACAGACAAAAATTAAGAAAAATAAGCACATGCGTTAGGAATGAAAAGAGGACCAAACAAGATACTGCAGAGATTTTAATAAAGAAGGGATCACCATAAACAACTTCATTCTAATAAATTTGAAAACTTACTACGTGGTGATGTGCTATTGGGAATCCTGTTGGGGGAACAGAAACCACACTGGATATTTCAATACAGGGAAATTAATATAATGAATTGGTTAAGCAGGTGCCCAGTGGCTGAAAAGGCAAAAAGGGGAAACTGAGGTAACACAGAATTAATTAACACACAAGGAAAAATTACCTCCTTGGGGCTGAAGATGGTAGGAACTTGGAGTTGGCAGGCGTTTGCTGAGTTCCAGCACCAGGTAGAAAAGGGTAGATCGGGCACTGGGAGACCAAATCTTAGTAAATAGCATAAACGATTTCCTGGAAAAACCAATTTGCCAAAACCAATTTAAGAAGCAACAGAAAATCGGAAATACATATAGTCATTAAGAAAATCAGTGGTGTAGGGGCACCTGGGTGGCTCGGTCGTTTAAGCAGCCGACTCTTGATTTCGGCTCAAGTCATGATCTCAGGGTCCTGGGATCAAGCCCTACATCTTGCTCTGCACTCAGCAGGGAGTCTCCTCCTTCTCCCTTTGCCCCCCCAAAATAAATAAATAAATATTAAAAAAAGAAAAGAAAATCAGTGGTTTAGAATCTACTCACAACAAAACGCAAAATTAAAAAATAATAAAAAAAAACAACCCTGCCGAACTCATGGTTTTACAGGTTAAGTTCTACCAAGTAGTCAAAGAATCAGAAATAACCAGATCATGGTAATTCTTTTATTTGGGGGATGACCGGTCAAAGGGAATGAGTTTTTTAATATCCATACCTATTACTACATTACTTTCTCTAACAGTTGTAGCAAATCACACTGCCACGGTCTCCCCATCAGTGCTGGGCATGTTGAAACAGAGCTTGGACTCTGGGCATCAGACTGGGTTTGAATCTTGGCTCTGCCATTTGCTAGCTGAGCTATTTCCTTAATTTAAGAGAAATCTATTTCTTAGCATTGTCATGAACATTAAGTGATATAAGTCCAGATAAAGAGTTCAGTATGTACTAATTAATATCATCTACTATTATTGTTACCAGCATTACATATTTTGAATTTTGCCAATCTGATAGTTGAAAAATTATGTCACATTATTTGGGAATTTGTATTATCCCCGTTGTTTTTTTCTTTTTTTTTTTAAGTAAGCTCTACATCCAGCATGGTGCTAGGACTCACAACGCCAAGATCAAGAGTTGCATGCTCTACCAACTGAGCCAGCCAGGCACCCCACTGCCAGTGAGTTTTAAGTTGTTATGCAATTATTAGTCTTTTCCAGGTCCTTCTGTATATTAACATTTCCTTTGCCCATTTTTCTAAGTTTTATTTTCCTTAATAATTTCCATCTTAGTGATATGATATGTCACACGTCATATATGACAAATATTTTTCTGATCCATGATGGTCCTTCCATTCATTCTGCTTATGATGAATATTACCAAAATAAAATGCTTAATTTTATGTAGTTGAATATTTCTGTCTTTTCCTCTTGGCTTCTGGGTTTCCTGTCTTGCTTAGTTTCTAACTCAAGATATATGCTAATACTTGTATTAATTTATTTTTTTAAAGATTTTATTTATTTATTCATGAGAGACAGAGAGAGAGAGAGAGGGAGAAGCAGGCTCCCAAGGAGCAGGGAGCCCGATGCGGGACTCCATCCCAGGACCCTGGGATCATGACCTGAGCCGAAGGCAGACGCTTAACCATCTGAGCCACCCAGGCACCCTTAATTTATTTTTTAAAATTTAGATCTTTATTCCATATTATTGTGATGGTATAAGGATAGGGGTCTATTTTTGTTTTCTTCCAGATGATTACTTACTTCTCCCAGAAGTATTTATTAAAAAGTTATATTTATTTCCCATTGGATTAAGATTTTGAAAAAGAATGGTGAGAGTGATCTGGCCTTAGCAGATATTAACATTTAGTATAAAATCTTATAATAAAAATAGTATGGTAGTGGCATAGGAAGAATTAAGTAGATTACTCAAACAGATAAAGAAACCAGGAATAGACCTAGTTCATTGGGACCTTAACATATGACAACTGTCATAGTTTTCATCAGTGTCTTAAAGGATCCATGACCCATAATAAGACATATAGGTTGTCTGATTTTCACTGTAAACAAACAAACAAACAAAAAAACAGATCTGATTTTTTTCCTGTTATTTAAAAACATTTAGAAAAAAAAAGTGTCAGCCTGCCTGGCTGTCTCAGTTGGTAGAGCATGGAACTCTTGACTGTGGGCTCATGAGTTCAATCAAGCCCCACATTGGACATAGAGCTTACTTCTTTAAAAAAAAAAAAAAAAAAGAGGGGGCATGCGTGGCTCAGTTGGTTAGGGGTCCAACTCTTGATTTTGGCTCAGACCATGATCTCAGGCTTGTGGGATGGAGCCCCGCAGTGGGCTCCGTGTTCAGCGGGCAGTCTGCTTGAGATTCTCTCTCCCTCCCTCTGCCCCCCGCCACTTATGCACACTCTCTCTCTCAAAAAAAGAAAACTTCGTCTGAAAAACAAACATTTGATTAATATTGGGTCTACCTCAAACTTTTCATGGTTTTACACAGCTGAGCCACGTGTGATGTTGCTACCCTAGTGGGTCTGGAGGGTAGAGCATCCAGCCAAAGAGGATTGTTTTTAAGATCTCAGAATTTTTCTTGCTAGGGTTTGTACTTGCTTGGGACCTGTTGCCCCCTCCTTTTCTCCTGTCGCTCCCTTTTGGAATGGGAATTATTGAGGAGGAAAAATAAATTTCCCTCTACCTTTCTGAATTCTTAGCTGCGGCCCCATAATAAAAGACATACATACCAGAGGAAGACAAACACATTTATTAACATGTGTACCTCATCTATACGTGGGAGATACCCAGTAAACAGAGGAGGTGGCTTTAGAATTCAGGATTAAATATCATCCTAAAAGGGAAAGGGGAGGGGGAGATAATAGGTCTCTTAGGGGAGAGTAAATGGCTTTTATGGAAGATGAATGGGTCCTTAGAAGAATAGATGGGAGGAGGTATGATAGTTTGTGACAAAGTTGGGTATGGTGTCAATTTCTAGTCTCTCTCTCACATGATGAGTCAATCTTCCCTGATTGATAAAATTCCCAGAGAGAATATTTATGATAGTTGAGTTCCTTTTGGAAGGTCTGCCTTTAGGCAGATAAAGGGGAGTTCAGAAAAGTCCCTTCCTGCATGTGCTGTTTTTCAAGTACCTACAGCTCAAAATAATCAATGTACCAAAGTGGCATATTTGGGGTAGCACGTCCTGAACTCTGACAGTCATATTCTGGGTGGCGTATTCTGCTACCCTTCAGAATGTCTACCCTATGCCTGTCCCACCATTGTACTTGGGAAGCACAGAATGTGTCTGGTTTCACAGGTTCACAGCTGGAGAGGAATTTTGCCTCAGGTTGAATCATTCCCACCTCCATTCTCATTCATATATGATTTAGATGATAATTAGATGAGACTTTGGACTTTAGAGTTGATGCTGGAATGAGTTAGAACTTTGGGGACTGTTGAGATGGAATGGACATATTTGGCATGTGAGAAGGACATGGATTTGGGGGGCCAGGGGTGGAACATTATGGACTGGATCTTTGTCTCATATGTTGAAAACCTAATCTCATGATGAGATTTGGAGATGGGTCTTTGGGAGGTAACTGGGTCATGAGGATGGAGCTCTTATAATGCCGTTAGTGCCCTTATAAGAAAAGACAGGAGAGAGCTTGCTCCCTCCCCAACTCATGTGAGGATGTAATGAGAAGATAGACATCTACAAGCCAGGAAGTGGGCTCTCACCAGATACCAGATATGCCAGCACCTTGATCTTGGACCAACAGCCTCCAGAACTATGACAAATGTTGTTGTGTAAGCCACCCGGTCTGTGGTATTTGATACGGCAGCCCAAGCTAAAACAGAAATTGATTTCTGTTACTCCTCCTCTTCCTTCCCTCCCCATAAATGCTGATAGAAAAATTAATATTAGCTAATCAAACATCATTTATAAAGTGTTGATTTCATCCAGCCACTTGTGAATATTATAATAATTCTGTAAAGTGAAGACATTTGCCAGACAGCATTTTCAAGACAAATGCAGACATCTTTTTTGTTTCAAAGCAAGCCAAACCTATATAGCATTGTTCTTCCCTAACACAAAGTGTTAAAAATGGGCAAGTGGCTGCTTTAAATTTTAATAGATGTGGTTAATGATCAAAAGTTTGAGTTTTAGCATATTGGCTGCATTTGTGTCTAAATTTGTATCTCAGCTTTTTCAGAGGAGCTGAACACTGCCCTTTATGTAGATTTAATTTCACACTTAAAATCAAGGTCATATGATATCGCCTCTCTTTCCATAAAATGTCATAGCTTAAGTTGTTTTTTAATGACCTCCAATTACTGCCCGAGATTTCATTAAAAAAAAAAAACTTTCAAGGTAGAGCCACATGACTGAAATGAATTCTATCTTAAAAAGAAATAAGGGTCAGGAGTGTGCACACACACACACACACACACACACACACACACCACGCTTACATCTCAGCCATTTTCTGCCTTCTTTTTTATTAACATGTTCTCAGTATTTTCTAGCCCCAGAACATGAGCCTTTTATAGACTAAGCACACCATCTGCACAAGAAGGATGGGCGAGGACAAGAATTTCTCAGCTTTAAAACCCAACTTGGTTCCTTCCACTTGACGGATCAAAGATCCAGAGCTGAAAATCTTCTTAAGTGATTTGGGTGGAGCAGCTTATGCTGGTCTGTTACTCATCCTGGTTCATAAACTGCCTATGACATAGTTCCTGCAAAGAACACAGTGCACCCAACAAGAGTGTTGAAATGATGCTGAATTTCAAAAGGAGAAAAACACATGGATTCTGTTGGGTGAAGGGGATGGGTATAAAAAGAGAAGACTGCATTATTGGTATTAAAACCCAACCCAGATAATAACAATCTACCCCAAAAGTGGAAACCAGAGCTTCAAGTAGTTCCTTCATCGAAAACACAAACGTCTAGGGTCACTGCTCTTGATTCAAGGTAAGTACAAGCATCTGCAGAGGAGTCTTTCCATGGGGCAGTCTTGTTATCAAATCTTAAGTGGAGAGGAGAGGTGGAAACAAAAAGCTTAGTAGCCTACCAGTTAGCCTTACAAGTAGAAGCATCTGCTGGAGTGTCCAACGTGGACCTCAGGGAAATCCATCATTCTTCGCCATTCCACTACAGTTCCAAGAGAAGGTAAATCCGCTGTTATGAGCAAATGGCAAAACAAAACAAAAAACAAAAAACAAAAAACAAATCTTTAGCCAGACAGTCCCCATTTTGCCTGCTTGATTTTTCCCTTCCAGCATATTCTCAGAATGCCAATGTGTGTGATAGGAAACAGAAGAAGTGTAGGAAGGAGTTAGGAGAAGTATGTCATGGAAATAGGATTTGGTTTCAAGTCATTGCGTGCCCTTGGGTCTGAGCAGAGCTGCAGTGGAGAAAAACGGAAGCAACTCTTAGGAGAGAGATCTGCCTTCTCTGCAGGGCAGAGCACTCCTCCTGCCCCCTGCCCAGGGCCCCCTTCCTATCCATCTGCAGTGACTTCTCACCGTGTTAATGTCTCTTCACATCTTAGGGTCCTTTATGGCTCTGCTGGTACCCACCCTTCACTGTAGAACCTTTGGAACTGCCCAGTCTGTGAGTTATTTTAACCCCTTTTTGAGCTCTGGTAGCACCACGGTGCACCCCATTGCTCATGGCACAAACTTATTATTTTCCCACCCCTCGGGGGCAATCTATCGCCAAGTGCTGTTGACTTCACTTCCAAAACATATTCTGCTGCCCTCTGTCTGCACCTTAGTCTAGTCTAATTCATCCCGACCTCTCACATAGAACACTCCTTACTTCCCCCGCCCCCCTCCGCTCACAGACCTCTGTGTCCCTCTGGGCCCACTACAGTTTGTTCCCCATGTGGCTGCCGGACTGTTCTCCTCAAAATATGCTAGATCTTGTCAAACCCTCATTGAAAGCTCTACAACTGCCCAACACATTCGGTAAAGAATTTGGAATTTATTCTAAGGCCTTTATTGGTTCTTAGCTCAGTAGGTAGGTTTTCTTGTTTTTTCATTCGTGTCTTTAACTTTTGTATTTTTTAAGTTTTGAATAAAAAGACGACTCAGATGATTTGAAAATGTAAGTGATAGAAAAAAGTATGTATGAGTACGTCTGTCTCCTACTCCTGTGTCTACCCAGCCCATTTTCCCCATAGGTAATCACTTTTACAAGTTTGTCATGTTTCTTAAAGAAAATGCAAGCAAATGAGACTGTCTTCTTATTTTCCCCTTTATTACACACACAGCAGTAGCACACTGTACATGGTCTGCATTTGCTTTTCTCACTTAATATATTTTGTTTCCATATCAGAATATTAGGCAGTTCCTTGTTCCTTTTGTTTTTTTCCATATAGGATTCGTCTGTGGGAATATACCATAATCTTTTTCACCTGCCCCTTTTAGTGAGCACTTGGTTTGTTTCTGTCTCTTGCTTTACAAACAAGCTGCAATGGGTTGCCTCATGTGTAGATTCTTTGGTTTGTGTGCAGAAATATCTCAAGGATAAAGCCCCAGAAAAAGGATTACTAGGCACAGAGTGAATGCATTTCTGTTTCTAATAAATATTACCAAATTGTATCCTATGAAATTGCACCTTTTTTTTTCTTTTTTGCTCTTTCTTGCTTGGATGTTATAACTTAATTCTTTTTTGTTTTTTATTTATTTTTCACTTATTTTTTTAATTCCAGTATAATTAACTTCCAATGTTATATTAGTTTCAGATGTACAATATGGTGATGCTTCAATTCTACACATCACTCAGTGCTCATCACTGTAAGTGTTCTCTTAATCCCCTTCACCTATTTCACCCCTTCCCCCACCCACCTCCCCTCTGCTAACCATATTAAGAGTCTATTTTTTGGTTTGTCCTTTTTTTCCTTTGTTCATTTGTTTTGTCTCTTAAATTCCACAGATGAGTGAAAACCACCTGGTATTTATTTTTCTCTGACTGACTTATTTCACTTAGCATCGTACTCTCTAGCTCCATCCATGTTTTTGCAAATAGCAAGATTTCGTTATTTTTTGTGGCTGAATAATATTCGTGTGTGTGTGTGTGTGTGTGTGTGTAAACCACATCTTCTTTATCCATTCATCAATCGATGGATAGTTGAGCAGCTTCCATATTTGGGCTATTGTAAATAATGCTGCAATAAACATAGGGGTGCATATCTTTCTGAATTTGTGTTTTCATATTCTTTGGGTAAATACCTAGTAGTGGAATTATCTTACCTTATGGTAGTTCTATTTTCAACCTTTTTGAGGAACCTCCATACTGTTTTCCACAGTGGCTGCACCAGTTTGCATTCCCACCAACAGAGCATGAGGGTTCCTTTTTTCTCTACATCCCCGTCAACACTTGTTGTTTCTTGTGTTTTTGATTTTAGCCATTCTGACAGGTGTGAGGTGATGTCACATTGATCACCAGAGAAATGCAAATCAAAACCACAATGAGCTATCACCTCACACCCATCAGAATGAAGGTGCACCATTTGACACCCCTATCAACAACGCCATTTTCCCACAGCTGCACCGAGTGCATCATCCAACTCTGGTGTGTTAGCCAATCTAATGGGTATAAATGGCATCTCCATGTAATTTTAATTTGTATTTTTCTTATGAGTCACGTTGTGTGTCTTTATACATACATAAGGACCATGTATTCTTTTGTGAACTATCTGTTTTGCCCTTTGCCTGTTTTTCTATTGGGTTGTTGTCCTTTACCTTCTTAGCGTCTAAGAATCCTTTACCTATTAGGAACATTAGCCTTTTATCTGTGATTATCTTGGCATTCAAAGCCCTAAGGATCTGACCCCTCCTCATCTCTGTCCTCAGCTAATATCACTCTCCTGCCCACCTGTTACGCTCTAGCCTCGATGTTCTGTGATCTTTTGCTTTGCCTGAAGGACTTTGTTTGCTGTTCTTCTGCCTGGAATGCTGTCCCCCAGATCATCACACAGCTGGCTACTCCTTATTATTCAGATCTAAGCTCAAGTATCACATGGGAAGGCTTTCCCCGTATCACTCAGCCTACAGAGGACACCCAGTTTCTCTCCATCACATCATTCAGGTTTAATTCTTTATGCAGCACTCATTCCTCACTAATATTTTTCATTTGTTTTACTTTGTTTATTGTCAGTATCTCCCTATCTAGAATGGAAGCTCTAAGAAAAATAGGGTCTGTCTTGTTCATCACTGGATCCCCATAACTTAAAACGGTGCCTGGCACATAGTAAGCATGTCATGCAGATTGGGTAATTAATGAATACTTTCCTCCTTTCCTTAGGCATTCCACATGCTTTTACAATGAGTGTTATCTGTCACATCCTGTAGAAAGAAGATAGAAAATAACATTTTTTTTTAAGCTGCCAATATGTGCCAAACATTGGACTAGGTTTTATTATACATCTTATTCAATTCTTCTGGTCACTCTGAGCTGGCTGGCATTATATCCATTTCTATCTATAAAGAAGCTGAGACTCAAATACACCCCTAAGAAAGTTGTCCAAGAACTTGTGGTTTATACATGACAATCCAAATGAGGCCAGCTAATTTCAAAGCTCATTCTCTTCTTTTGAGAATTCTCTGGTTTTGTGGTGTGTAACATTTATTTGCTCCCCAAACTAAATGACCCCAGAGTGCTATATATTTTTATATTTTCCTGGGAAAGAATAAAGAAACTCAAACTCAAAAGATACAAATAAACTAATGTAAGAACTAGATATATTCCTGGTGTAACTCACTAAGTCACAGAATATCAGTATAAAATAAAATAATGGTTGATGGTACAGGCCCAGTGACTGGAACATAAGTAGATATTTGATAAATATAGCCTTCTTTTTTTTCTAGGGGAGATGCTTGAAGCCAAGTCCTATTTTAAAATCATTTAGTGAAGTAGTTATTTAAAGGATTCTTGTGGTGAATCCTTTTCCAAAGCAAAGGGTCCTTTTGTGAAATGCATAAACTCCTCCTAATCTTTTTGTAAATATAGATTTTTATATATTTGGTTGGCTTAATGTGTTCTATGAAGAATTTGTTTGCTAAGTCTAAGTGTGGGTGTGGATGTGGATGTGTGTTTGGGAAATGGGTAAGGAGGAAGGGGTTTGGTTATGCCGTGTCATAAACCTTGTTGGTCTGGGTAGAAGCCATGAAGTTTTAGAACTGTATTTTGAATGAGATGATAAGACAATAACAAATACAAGATGGGAAATCCCTAGACTGCAAAAAAGTGGCAGCTCATGTACCAGTTTCTGCTGCTACCTGTTGCCTCCTGGGTTTTTTTTTTTTTTTTCTTAAGATTTTATTTATTTATTGGGGGGGGGAGGGTGAGCAGAGGGAGAGAAATAAGCAGACTCCTTGCTGAGTGGGGCTTGATCCCAGGACCCAGGGATCATGACCTGAGCCGAAGGCAGTTGCTTAACTGACTGAGCCACCCAGGCATCCCCAGCGAATACTTATTGAACATTCAGTATGTATCAGGTACTATTCTAGATGCTGGGGACACATCAGTGGACAGTAGACCTGCCTTTAGAGAACTTGCATTTGAGAGGGGAAAGCAATCCAATAAACAAATGCTATGCAGAAAACTGGAGCAGGGTTAGAGTGTTGGGAATAGGCTAGGCTGCTAAGAAATGCCTTTTTGATATTGGGAGGAGGTACACACACAGAGCACATTTGAGGGGAGACCCAAAGAGAGTGTGTGTGTTTGGCGGGCGGGTGGGGGGGGGGGGAGGTGTGCATATTTACTATCTATGAGGAAACAAGGACTGTAAAGGCCTGAGGTGGGAGCAGTATTTTTGGGGTGCTGAAGACCTGGCAAGGAGGCCATGGGGCTGCCATGTGTAGGTAAGAGAGGAAATTAGAGGTTGGAGAGTGCCAGAGCACATAGTCTTATAGTCTCAGCAAGGACTTTGGATTTTATTCTGGATGAGATAGGAAACCACTGGAAAGTGTTGAATTGCAGGATATGATCTTACATTTTACAAGGATCACTCGGCTATAGAGAAGAAACTGAAATGAGAAGACCAATGGTGGCTCTTACAAAAGTACTCATGAGAACTGTGGTGATTTAGGCCAGGATAGGAGCAGCAAAGTTAGTAGGAAAGGGTCAGATTTTGTACACATTTCAAAAGAAAATCTGACAATAGATGCTAAGTGATTGGATGTCGGGTAGGAGAGGAAATGCAAAATCAAGGATGACACCAGTTTTCTGACTTAAATAAATGATTGGAAGAATGGACGTGCCCTTTCTTGGTAGGAATGGAAACTGCCTTGGTAGGAATGGGCTGGTGAGATTTGGTGAGTACTCCTGGATTCTGGCAAAATGTAACAGACGGTTGTTAAAACCAATAACTAGGGCAAAGTCACAAAGTGCTGGGCCTACTAAAGGAAGAAAGGAGCTGCAAGACCTGGTCAGTGTATACTGATAGACGCTGGAAGAGTGTGATGGGACTGGATCCTGGGAGTGCTAGATCAAGGGGAGAATGATGGGCAGAACCTAAGATTGGGTAAGAGTAAGTGTATTAGCTATCTATTGCTGCATAATAGTACTACCACAAACTGAGTGCCTTAGGACAATACACATTTATTTTTCTCACAGCTTCAGGTCAGGAGTTCCAGCACAGCTTAGCTGGATCCTCTGCAAAGCTGCAACCGAGGTGTCAGCCAAGGGTGGGATCTTATCTGAAAGCTCAGCTGGGGAAGGATCCACTTCCAAGTTCACATGGTGGTTGGTAGGATTCAGGTCCTTGCAAACTGTTGTAATGAGAGCCTGAGTTTCTTGCTGGCTGTCTCCCAGGGGCTACCCTCAGTTCTTTGCCACGTGGCCCTCTCCTTAGGGCAGTTTAAAACATGGCATCTTGCTTCTTCAAAACCATCAAGGGAGACAGTCTTCTAGCAGGAAGGATGTTACGCTCTTATGCAGCATAATCCCATATATCTCAGCACGGGTCTGGATCACACTCGAGGGAAAAGATCACACGAGAGTGTGAATACCAGGAGGCATGGTCATGGGGGTCACTTTGAACCTTTTGCTGCAGAGGGTTTATTGGTATGGGAGTATTCTCCTATGACACAGGATTGAACACCCTGGTAAGACCGCTGAGCGGTAGTGCTAACGTGCTGCTCAGAGAAAGCAATGTCCCAAATTAAGCAAAGTAGGAATGTAAAAACTGCTGTGGCAGATGGTGGAAGAGGGACCAAAAGGCTCAGAGCAGTTGCCGTGCTGGAGTGGCTACACTGTGTGAGCCTGGGAAACCCCGTGGCTCTGTTCTTCAGGAGGGCCCGGAGGACACTGTGCTTAACCCAAGCGATAAACAGCACACTGGAGAGAAGCTGCTGGATGTCTGCCTCAGAGGTTATGGCACTAATCAAGGCATAAGGGAACTGGCCTGGACACAGGAAAACATGGTGGAAGTGGTGAGAAGTAGGGAGATTCTGGAATGACAAGATTTGATAGGTTGGATGTGGGGTGTGAGAGGGGAGTCAAGGATGACTCTAAGGCTAGGGGGCTGAGCAATAGAAGATGGAAGGGACATTTACTGGGATGCAAAGAGCTGTAAGGACAGGAGCTCTGTGGGTGCCAAAACCCAAAATTCAACTGAGTGTCTTATTAGCTTTATTCAGTGATTCATGGATCAGGCAGCATCCAATCTAGCAGATAGAAAGGAGCTTCAGGAGTTGCACAAAATGAGACTTACAGGCAGAAGGGAGCAGGAACAAGGAATACTAGGCAAAAAAGCAGATTGGTTGTTGCAAGGTTACTTTCCTTGCAGGAATGTCAGGGGTCCCTAAGGCAGATTATCTAACTAGTGCTGATCGGGCAATTCCTGATTGAATGGCTTAAGATTCCATTTCTGAGAGAGCTGAAATGGTAATTAAGGCTTGGGTTGGAGATGCGGGGCTTATGCTAAGTAAGCAGCTCCATTTTGGGTCTGTCGTTTTATTTTTAACATGGGGGAAATCAAGAGTTCTGTTAAGAGTGAGATGTCTGTTAAACATTTGGATAGAGATGTGAGTAGGCAGTTTGATATATGAGTTTGGAGTATAGGAGAGGTCCAAGTACAGAGATAAAACCTTAGGAGTTACTAGCTTATGGGTAAATGGGCCATCCATGGGATTGGATGACATGACCTAGGGGTTAGGTGTAGAGAGAGAAGGGGTCAGATTCCCCCAGAGCATTCCAACATTTAGGAGATGAGAGAGATAAGAAAGCCAGGGTCTGTCACAGAAATGAGAGCAAGAGAGAAAGAGGGAGAGAGATTGATGTACAAGAAACAAGCAAGGAGGGGCCAGGCCATAATAAGGAGAGCTCCTTGGTAGTATCATCTGATGTCATAAGCTTCAGAGCTGGAGGTTTTAAAGCAGAGTGAGAGAATGTTCTTTGGTAGAGGCTTTATAGCAGGACTAAGAGCAGGGGCAGCTGAATGCTCAGTGTGCAGCCAAGGTTCAGATATAACAAGGCCTGAAGGGAGGGATTCCAGAAGAGGTTGGGCATGTAGGGATTTTATGGATGATGGATAGTGAGATTCCTCCTCTCCCATGCCCCCCCCCCCATCCCCGATTGCGGGCCACCGAAGAGCTTCCAGTAATTTCCAGATCTTTGCTCTCTTGCACTTACCCCTATCTTCCCAAGAGAATGCCTGAGTCACTTATTCCTGGACTTTGGTAAAAACAAATTCTGAAGACAGGAGAGACACAGACCAAAAGGTAGGGGGATGGAAAGGATTTAAAAAGGGATCAAGTCTCATTAGATAGCTAGGAGTGGAAGACATCATGGGATGTGTTGGGCGTAGGGAGGGGAATGGGGTTGTTGGGAAAGAAGGGGAATGGGGATTTAGTAAAGGAAAGGTCTAGATTGATTTAGATGACTTAGATTCTCGTGTGACTGGAGGGAACTGGGATAGAGAAAAAAGAGAAGTCCTGCAGGGGTTATGACCTGGACTCCCTTGAATATCAAGACATGAGGAACAAATGAAAATCCCTGTCAATAATTTCTTTGTTGAACTACACTCCTTGAATGCAGCAGTGGTTTTGGACTGGGCATGTGGGTATTGACTAAGGTAGGGTTTAATGCAGATAAAGATACTTGAACCCAACCACATGATTCAGGTCGAGGTTCTGGTCCCCCGGAAGAGGTAAAAACCAGATAGGCAATCCTTACAGAATACTACCATGAAAGGCTCATCCAAGCTTGTTCATTCATTCATCTCTCCATATATTCAATCAATCAATCAATCAATGCCTAAGATGTCAGCTCCAGGACTCAAGGACTGTCTCATTTTCTCTTACATCTCCAACACCCGGATGAGTGTTGGTTGATTCATTCATCCCACAACCATGTGTTGTCTGCCTGGCTTATGCCAAACTCTGTACCAAACACTGCTTTATGCCAGTCTGTCAGGTAGGCATCTTCCTGTGCTGCCCTTAGGATCTTACTCTGTACTGAAGTCACAAATGAGCAAATACATTTATAATTACAAGGTGTGGTTTTGATAAATGCTGTAAAGGAAACGCACATGTTGGTGGGATAAACAGTAAGAGCTGACTTGAATTAGACACCATTTATGCCCAGGCCAGAAGAATGAGACATGGCTGCTCAGAAGGAATATTTACTTTTTAAGCAAAGACAACAGCATGTGTGAAGGACATTAAGGACCAAAAGATCTTGATAGTTTTTGAGGAGCTAAAAGAAAGCCCACAGAGTTATTTACTGATGAGAAATAAGAACTTAACCAGGTCTTACTGACACTTTCCCCCAAAATGCTCCTTTAGAATAGATATTAACAAATGTTCCATAACAAAAAGTATGCCGGCAATGTTTTCTTATAACAATGAGAAAATATTTAATATTTATAGTAATTAGTTTATTATTTGCCTTTTAGTTTGTTTTATGGTATTCATCAACATACTGAAACTAATCTTTTTTCTTGGATATTATCATATTTATTAAACTTTTCACTAATGGTTTCTGCCTTTGAGGTCATCCATAGAAGGGCTTTCTTATCTCAGAATTACATGATTACTTATATTCTCTTCCAGGACTTTTATGATTTCAGATTTTACATTTAAATCTTTAATTCTTCTGGATATTTTCAGATGTATGGGTCTTTGTTTTCATTGTCCCTCAATAAAGCAGAATGCTTTTCTTTATACAGGTCCTCATTTCTTATTATATTAATTACTGGACATTTTAAATTTTGTTGTTTTGTTGCTACTGTGAATGAACCCTTTTTCTCCATTGCATTTTATAGCTGGTTATTGTGGGTGTTTGGGAAGAAATATATATATATATATATACACACACACACATACACATATATTTATGTATATATATATAATTATTATATGCTTTTTTAAAAAAAGATTTTATTTATTTATTTGACAGAGAGAGAGCGAGAGAGGGAACACAAGCAGGGGGAGTGGGAGAGGGAGAAGCAGGCTTCCCGCTGAGCAGGGAGCCCGATGTGGGACTTGATCCCAGGATCCTGGGACCATGACCCGAGCCGAAGGCAGATGCCTAACGACTGAGCCACCCAGGCGCCCCTATTATATGCTTTTTAACAAGAACATTGTGACTAGTCACTTGACTGAGATCTCAGTTCTGTAGTCTTCTGGTTGATTCTGGTTTTTCAAAAGTTAAAATTTGCAAATAATATTATTTCTTTTAATCTGGAAAGGCTCAACAGGGTTTATCATTGTTTTAATTGTATTTCTTTGACAACTGTTGGGGATGAACATCTTTTCAGGTGTTTGTTTTCCTTTGAACATCTTTTTTTCCTTTGAACATCTTTTCAGGGGGTTTGTTTTCCTTTAGTGAACTGCCAGTTCACATCCCTTGCCAATTTTTCTATTTGGTATTTGTAACCTTTTTATTGATCTGATAAAATTATTTGAAATTCATTTCCACGTTAAAAATAATTTCTGCCTAGAGAGGAAGAGTCACCTAATGTCAAATATAAACGTTAGCACGGTCTAGAAAGGTTGAGAATCATTGCTGGAAGCTACATGCCTGCAAACTGAATTTGACTTTCCATCCCTTGGTCCTTAAAATCCAGTGCGAGGTGGGTAGGTGGGTAGGTGACCAATAAAATCCGTGCCCAGAGTAGGGGATGTGCTATTCCAATTCAGCAGCCAGAACTGTGGTTGGCCGCACTGGGCCCCTCCCCTCCTGCACACCGGGTGGTCTCCCCACCCCCCACGCCCCACCCCTGCCTGGTTTGAAGGGATTATTCAGGATCAATATTTGAAATAGTTGTATTTTTTCCTAACTGGAGTTAAGCTTATGGGCTTTTTTTTATTTAACCACCAAACACCAGAAATAAAAGTCTGGAAGAGAGCCAGTTTGACTGGGAGCCAGTACACTTTCTCATAGCCAAGGAGCTCGCCCTTCATTCTCGTTGTTTTTTCCCCTGAGTTACTGACATTTCCTTTCAAAAGCTGATTCCCCAGCTTCTCAAATTTTTCATCCGTGTCGTTCAGTCAGTCCCCAAATGATTTCCAGAGATCCTGCCCTCCCAGTCCAGACCCCCACCCCGACCCCGGCCCCGGCCCCGGCCCCGGCCCAGCCTGGCCCCGCCCGGACACCTGAGCTGTAACTGGGGCCCGAGCCACGTGACCTGGGCTCGCGCTCTCAGGCTCTTGGGGGAGCTTTAATTACCGTCTCAGCAAATGCAAAACCAGGCCCCGGTCCGCGGGGGAGGGGGCAACCAGAGCATCTGATGCATCCGAAGGCCGGTCCGCGGAGGGAGAGACGTGTGGGGGGTTTTGGTTCGTACTAACCTCTAAGGGCTGGAATAAATCCATGCACAGTTCATCACTTATCCAACACGTGTTGAGCACCAACTGTGTACTGGGCGCTCTCCCAGGCGCTGGAGAACAAGACTAAACCGCCCCTGGTGAAACTGACTGCCTGGTGGGAAAGACAGGCATGAAATAAATAATTCAACTTCACAGATTGAATAATTACAAGTGTGAAAGCTCTGCTTAGGCAAGTGGGAACGATTTCATGGCCTCGCTTTGAATCCTTTGAAAGGATTCAGAGGAACGGCAACAAGCCGGCCCCCAGGGATTTTTGGTGGCTGTTCCTTTCTTATGCCGCCCACATTTAGGGGTGGGCCGTCCTGAGAAAACAGAGGGCCCTGACAGGGAAGGGAGATCTGAGGGGGATGGGTACGGAGCCGCAGGACGTCAGAGCAGCCTCTTCGCTTCCCTCCTTGGTCCTTGGGAAACTATCTGGAGGTGCACCCCGGCACCTCTCATGACCTCTCACAGCACTGTGGGGACGGTCCGCGACGGGCCGGGCCATCCAGGTTGGCCTTGGAAGTCAGCTCGGAGTCAGCTGTCAGTGACCCGCAGGGCTAGGGCCCCTCCCCTCGTCTCCCCACTCCTTCATGCTCAGAACTCATGTTCCAGATGGACTCAGCTGGCAAGGGTTTGAGACGTGTCTCAGCATCTTGTGATGTATTCCTGAACCTCCGGCCCCATGTGGGGTGAGTCACTGGCTCTGACTCGCTCCCTGCTGCTGTTGGCCCCTTCTTCCTGGGTCCATAAACCCAAGCCCATCAGGGGAGAGCAGACCACCAAGTCCCCGTGTCCCCTGGAGGGGACAGCTCTGCAGTGAGGCACAGCTGGTTGGCCCTGCCCTCCAGAGATTCTCTTTTCCCCCTTGTCCTCTGGGCTGATTCTTTCTCCCAATTCATTTGTTGCGGGACGAGGGTAAAAGCACCTCACACTGGGTCCTTCTCCCTCCCAGCTCTCTTCACCTAAAATCTGTGATACCTGGGCTAGGGCTCTGAACACAGCTGGGAATGCCGCCAAGGCAGAAATCTTGCTGCTCTATCCGAAGGGGTGGATTTCCTTTCTGTCAGCCTGGGGTAGGCGTTGAGTGGCTGAGATCTGGAAATGGGAGGAGTGGGGGCTATTGTCCTGTGGTTAAGAGACCGTCTGGATTCAAATCTTGACACTCGCGCTTCCCAGTGGAATGGCCTGGGGCAAGTTTTCTGTCCCTTGGTTTCCGTATCTATAGTAGATTATAAATAAGCACGCAACTCCTAAGACCATTGTGAAGATAAAATGAGATAAAACACAGATTTTTAAGAAATTCCTGAAATAGGTATTAGTAGTAATGCTGTTGTTGATATTACAGGCTCTTAGAGAGGCTCCTTTTTGTAAGCTTTTGCCATGTCAGGTTGGTAATAATGATTTTTATGTGTGGTCTCCCTTTTTCTGCCTTTTTGGGATCAGTACTCCGAAATAGCTAGTCTGATATCTTTCCCCCACCCCACGTTTCTGCCAACCCAGACCAGTTAGCACTTGGTTACTCTGATTCCTTTGCTTGGTGCCTCTAGGCTCTGGTTCATCAAGGTGTGGGTGAGGGCTTGGATAGACTCCAAGTCTTCTTTTCTCCCCAAGCATGAGGGCTTGCTCCTCTATGACCGACCCCCAGAGAAAGCCTGTTTGAATCATCCATCCATTGATCCATTTATTTGCTCATTTATTCCACACACACAATTGAGCGTCTACTATGTGTCAGGTACTGTGAGAAGTGCTAGTTCTAAAGAGATGAAAAATGCTCAGTTCCTATGCTCAGGGAGCTCAAAGTCACGGGCAATTATACTCCTGGTGTTGAAGCGATATTATGAAGGTAGCTGTGGGGTGCTTTGGATATACCAGGGCAGTACCTGACCTGATGCTGGGTGTGGGGCTTGATGGTGTTCTCTGCTGGATTCCACAAGATTAGGAGGATTTGCCCAGATGAAATGAGGGAAGGGAATTTCTGGCCAGGAAGACAACATGTGCAAAGGCCTGGAGAGGAAAAAGAACGCTAGTCAGAGCTTGGTGTGGATTTAGTGGCCTCTTCCAGGAAGGGGTGGGGAGCAGAGTCCAGAGGTGGGGTAAGCGTATGTCAGGAGAGTATCTGGGCTACTCTTTAGCTTTTTCACTGATGATCTGGATCTGTCACATTTACCCTGTGGTTTCCCATTTCTTAACATTCCACCTCAAATGGTTCTCAAAAAAAACGGAGTTAATTTTAATAATTTTCACATGACCTATAGGAAGCTGGGTTTATATTTTCCATGGTGTTATGAATATGTTTTCACACTGCTGGTTCAACACGATAGATTGAATACATGTGTTCATCCCAGATGCCTTGTAAAAATATCACCGGAATGAGAGCAGAGGAGGAAAAAACAGATACAAACAGAAAAGAGGAGACAATAGCAAATGAGAGATGCCAAGAAATTCTTAGAATATGAAAATCAGATGAAAGCACAAGAGAGCTGGGGGTGTCTTAGATGGCCTTCTTCGTGAAGCAGACCCCGAGACGGGGATGTAATACAGGAAGTTTCTGGGAGATACACCTGCAGAAGGGCGTGAGAAACACGGCTTGGCAGAGAGTCAGTCACAGCGGTCTCAGCTGATCTCACTGGAAGCTCTTCGGAGGGCTCCCAAATGGGGGCCAGGGCCTCAGGCCTTTGTACACCTCCACGGACCAGTCACTGGCTGTGGCTGACCCTGGAAGGGAGATACCTCTGGGTGAGTCTGTCTTTTCATCCAGGTCCGATCTCTGGGAAGGAGCTCAGCTGTAAGCCTTCACCAGCCCAGCAGCAAGGAAATGAGAGCATCAGTCAAAATGGGAGCGTCGGGGCGGTGTGTCCCAATACTCATTACAAAGAGATTCAAAGGAGTATCAAGCCCATCACACCACAGAGCCCGGGAGAGGCTCAGGAAGTGGCAATGCAGGAGCCTCTGAGAGTTGCGGGGGAGGTGTGGGGCTGAAAAGAGAGACATTGTCTCCAAGTATACATGAGGAGGTTCCTACCTCTCTCCAGCCTTGGAGAGGACTGAAGGTTTACTGTGGTGGATTAACCAGAAACATTCCGGTCCCTGAGACACTAGATATGGCAAGGGGTAGAGGAGGCCCCTGAAACTGCAAAAGGTGAGGACAATCTTCTGAAAACAGGGGAATTCCATATTCGGAATGGTGAGACCTCCAACCCCCCCCCCCCCCCCAGCTCAGCTCACAGAACTCCCACACTTGGGCTTATGGAGACCCAGCAGGAGTCTAGACAGGAAATTCATCTCTAGGGAGATTGGCCAGCCCAAGAGAAAAAAACCTACCATACTGAGATCTGAGGGTTCTCAACTAAAAAGGCCAGCCAGTCGCCTTATCACTTGCATGCAGATCACCAGGCAATATACCTCACCTGTGGTCACATAGCTTTTAATCAGTTTTTTAGTGCCTCACTCTCAAATACGGTCAGAAAGTCAATGATGTTACTCATATACTTGGGGAAAAACTCAAATTTGAAAGACAGTTATGAAAGCAGATAGATGGCAAAAAGAACCTGGAGGAAACAGAGTGCAGGAAGCAAAAGGAAACTAACAAAACAACAAAAATCCTTCAATGTCCTCAAAGAGATAACAGATGATGTTGCATTATTAGAATGAGAAACAGATGCTATCAGAAGGAATAATTAAACAACACGAAAAATGATCTCTTGTTTATAAAATGCAATCGGTGATAAAAGATGGCAGAGTGGGATGGGTGTCTGCTCCACAAAGTTACTCTGGGTGCAGCAAAGACTCTGCCATCTTTAGTGCGTAGCTTCCAAGGTCAGCCTGGGGAAGAGAAAGAGGAGCTCTCTAGGGCGTTTTCTGGATCAGGTCTGTAAGTGGTGAGCGTCATTTCTGCTCACATTCCATCAGCTAAAACTGATAAACTAATCCTCTAGCTTTGTGCTTAGGAAGAAGAAGCATCAGTTTTGAGGGACAAGTTGTTGTCTGCCACAGGAAGTGCTGAAAAGAAAGTCAAGGAAGCCTCACAGCAGGCCTGGAGGTAAACTAGTCCAGACTGAAACAGGCAGATGGAAGTGTCCAGGAAGGAATATCTGTAGGACCAAAAGGAACTGAAAGAATATCAGACGTTTAGCTGAAAAAGGAGCTTGAATTCAGAGGGTTTTACAGTGCCTTTGTGACTGTAGGAAGAAACTATGATAGTGAAAAATGAGCAATGGGTAAAAGGGAGGAAAGTATTACCTCTAGAAAGAACAGTAAAAGAAGGAAATGTAATCACATGACATTTCATAGTAAGAGGAAAACTAAATAGTGATTTAACCAAAACTTTAAAAATATCAGGCGGGGCGCCTGGGTGGCTCAGTCGGTTAAGCATCTGCCTTTGGCTGAGGTCAGGATCCCAGGGTCCTGGGATCGAGTCCTGCCTCGGGCTCCCTGCTCAGTGGGGGGTCTGCTTGTCCTTCTCCCTCTGTCGCTCCCTGTTCCCCCGACTTGTGTTCTCTCTCTCTCTCAAATAAATAAAATCTTTTAAAAAAATACCTATTTTGGAAGAATGAAGTAGGATGAAGGATAATAAGAAGCAATAGAGCTAAATCCTCATCTTCTGTATAAGAAGTCAACAGATCATATGTGAAAGTATTGAGTTGGGAGGTAGCAGTATAACCCTACTGGTTAGAAATATGGAAATAAATACCATACAAAGTAGCAGAAAACACTTGGGAGGAAGATAAAGGAAATGGAAGGAGTAGGCAGGGGACTTCGGTAGTTGTTGTTTATAAACCTTGTAATATGATTGGACTTTTAAAACCTTGTACATTTATTACTTCCAAAATAATGACATAAAAAGTCCATGGATAGGACCAGCTTCAGGCATGACTGGATTCAGGAGCTCATACAAAGTTATCAGGACTCGATTTCTCAGCTTCGCTTTCCCTGTATCGGCTCTGTTTTTAGCTGGGCCCTCTTCATGGGGCACAGGACTTCCTGGCCCCTCTGTTTTCTTTTCCTTCCTTCCTTCCTTCCTTCCTTCCTTCCTTCCTCCCTCCCTCCCTCCCTCCCTCCCTCTCTCCCTCCCTCCTTCTTTCTTTCTTCCTTTGTAATTGAAAAAAGTTTAAAACTGTGGTTAAAAACACATGAAATTTGCCATCTTCATAATTTTAATTGTACAGTTTAGTAGTGTATATTCACATAGTGTGTATTCACCTTGTTGTGCAACAGATCCCCAAAACTTTGTCATCTTGTAAAATGGGAACTCTGTACTCATTAAACAACAACTCTTTATTTCCTGCCCCCCACCCCCACCCCCGGCTCCTGGCAACCCACTATTCTACTTTCTGCCGTTTTCTTACAGCTATTTGTGCCAGCAGAAAGACACCTCCCTTTCCTGATAATTCTTACAAAATCCCAGGATCGAGTTCCACTGAACAGACCAGGGCTTGACCAGCATCCCTGAAACAAATGGCCTGAGGGTCAGGGGTGAGTGGCTGACCAAGCAGTGCTGACAGTGGAAGGGGCAAGAGCTCCCAGCAAACAGAACCGATGGAGTCTCCACGAAGCACCAGACTGGGCAGGTTGTGGGACATCAGGTCCCCCTCCTCCCCGCCCCGGCTTAGACCCCTCCTTGACTTAGAGGCTTACCTGTACCTCCATGGTCTTCCAAGCAGGCAAGACTATCCCAACTCTCCATGGGACTCTTTTTTAAACCTCTTTAGCATAAGCTGTTTCTAAAAAAGATGTATTGTTTGAATAAGTTGAAAATTGTAATTATTAGTAAGGTTGACCTTCTTTGAAAATGTTCATTAGTTACATGTGTTTTTTATTATGACTTGTCTGTTTGTGCTCTTTGCCTATCACGTAAATGCATTTATCAGCTTTCTCAATTCTGATAAATGTGCAGAAACACATTAAAAAATATTTCATGGAAACTTGTACAGGACTTTAGAGAGTACCGGGTAGTGTGATTCTCATTTTACAAAAAAGACAACTAAAGCGTCAACAGGTGAAGTGTCCAGCCCGCTCTAGAACCCTGCTAGTGGTGGATGAAGGAACAGAAAATCTGGTCTGATCCTCCACCTGTTAGATCGTGCTGCCTCTTCAATTATGCCTCAGTTTCATTCCGCCAAAGTCACATTTCCTGCCCCATCGTCATATTCAGGGATTACAGAGAGCCTCTTTATTTTCCCACAGTTTGCAGCATTTTTAAAAGACCGAGGATAAATAGCTGAGAAGATTTTAAGCTAATTTGAGGTCCCTTGTGATTTCATGCTAGAAGGTTGGCATGCCCCCAGCAGCACCTTGCAAATCTCCACTGCAGCTAGCCCAGTAGTGGGCTGAATTCTGCCATTTAAATAATACAGGTTGCAGTGAAAAAGGAGATTAGTCTCAAAGCCCTGTCGAGGAAGGAGAATGAATATTTTGCAGGGAGCAAGCTGCTGATGTTTTGCAGGGGGAGAGAGGGAACACTGCACTGCAATGTTGTCCGCAGTGCCTCCCTGCTTTGCAATCCTGGGTTCTCATGTAGCTCCTGACCACACAGGAGACTGAAAATACCCGGATTGCTATGAGGCTGCCTGCGCCCCTCCCGCTGTTCTCACTTGGCATTAGTGATGCAGTCACTGTGTGGGTCACAGCAGATACCAGTTGTAGAAGAGTAACAGGAGGGTTTAGAGTTTCAAAATGTAAACTGAACTCTAAGGAATATGAAGCACAGGGCAGGATTTTCTGTCGCTGAGGAAATCTCTTTGTCCAGAGTAAACTGAAGCAATTGTGTTTTGTTGACTCTAAGTTTCAAGACTAATCAAGTATCTACTACAGTTTGGAAGGCAAACTGCTAAACTCTGTATTCTTATCTGTTAACTTTGAGTTTCTTTTTTCCTTGACAGTGTGCACCACTCCAGCGATAATAGGTCAGGCAGTGGCCTCTACTAGGCTGCTGGTGGGAGGAGAGTAGAAGAATGTTTTAAGTGTGGAAATCGAGAGGCTTAGAACTATTGAGAGATGGGACTGGAGCTTTAGATGGTCGAGGCAAAAGGGCCGGGTTCGAACTAATAATGCTAGGGGAATCCGTGATGGAACACCACATGGCATAAGAACACATTATCAATATATTGTCCAGGGGAAAAAGCAGACTACAAAATAATCTGTAGAGTATTAGTCCAATAATATACATATATTTATGCATAGAAAAAAGTCTGAAAGAAAATACATCAAGGTGTTAGTAGTTATTTCTGTATGGCAAGAGTATAGGTGGTTTTAATTTCATTCTTTGTGATGTTTCAATTTTTTTTCAAATTCTCTACAGCTATAAATTTTATTTTCTTTTATTTAAGATTTTATTTATTTGACAGAGAGAGGTACAGTGAGAGAGGGAACACAAGCAGGGGGAGTGGTAGAGGGAGAAGCAGGCTCCCTGCCGAGCAGGGAGCCCGATGCAGGGCTCGATCCCAGGACCCTGGGATCATGACCTGAGCCGAAGGCAGACGCTTAATGACTGAGCCACCCAGGCATCCCTACAACTATAAATTTTATAATCAGAAAAAACAATAATGTGATTTTTAAAAAGCAGTTATCAAATTTTAATTCTTGTTTCATTTATTCATTTGTCTTTTTTTTTTAAGATTTTATTTTTAAGTAATCTCTCCACCCAACATGGGGCTTGAACTCACAACCCCGAGATCAAGAGTCACATGCGCCACCCCCTGAGCCATCCAGGTGCCCCTGATTCTTGTTTTAAAATTAAGATATGAGGGGCTCCTGTCTGGCTCAGGGGGTGGCGCATGTGACTCTTGTGATTCTGTTTCTATGTCTATCTGTATATATCATACATGATATTACTGATGATATATATATATTACTTCCTACTTCAAAGAGTTGTTATGAGGATTAAATGAGTTCTTACATTTAAAGCACTTAGAACAGTGTTGCATGCGTTTTTTACTATCATTGTCATCATTACTTTTATCATTAAAAATTCTCTCAAATTCTCTTATCCAATCTTTAAAAATGCACAGGCAGAGGCAAACCTAGGTCAAGCATTTTAATGCCTGCATATTTGGGACTCTAGTCCAAACATGTGTCTAAGATATACCAACAGGACCCCAAGAAGAGCCTCAGCGGGGCCTCCCAGGGCTCACAAGCACTATCTTGGAAGTAAACAGAAGTAACTCAAGATAGATTTTGTCCTTAGCTATTAACCAAATTAGCCAAAGTGTAAAGTTAAAACCAGGAAAATAATTAAAATATAAGGGAAAGAGAATTCTTTCTACCTTAACCCTCAAATCACTTTCTGCTCTGACCCTTGATCTCACTGTGTCCTCCAAATGGAGGCCACCTTGTGAAACTTCACATTTGTATCTTCTCTCTTGCTCCTCGTCCCTCACACTCCTCACACCCCTCCCCTCAGCCAGCACCCTGCTCTCACCTCCAGGCCCCGGGTTTAACCACTGACGTCCACACAGATGAGGCTGGATTCCACACCAGCCTGCACCAGCCCTGACCTCTCGGACCCCTGAAGTCCTGGGAAAGGGAGCCTGAACCTGACCCTGCTCAGCAGAGTGAGAAGTCGTGGTGAGATGCCCCCACAGGACCTGCTCCCAGGCTGGCCTTATCCCTGTGTGGGGGCTGGGATTTCCTGCCCAGAAACACTAAGCCTGGACACAATGGGGGTTATCAGTCACCATCGGGGGATCAGGACCACAGTGGGAGGCCTCTACTTAGCTCTTAGTTTTCCAGGCCTTTCCTGTGTGAATCTTTACTTCCGTGGAAGCTCTTGTTTTGGTCTTTTCCAAGATGGAAACCCTTCCCCCAGCTTCCTACCCCTCTGTGGTCGTGGGTCAGCTACCTTTCCCTTCCCATGCTTTCCAACTTTGGGTCTTTAAGTTAACTTAAACTGATAATTAACAGAGCCTAGGTAAGAAAGTGTTTCCGCTCTTTC